>NC_133653.1:200610936-200975570 GCF_009905375.1 Apium graveolens
CCACTAAAATGCTCTGCTTCAACTAAAAGTTTAGACAGAAAATAAGGGAAATATAAAAACCAATAGATTTATAATAAAAAAATAAGTAAAAAGATGCCTCAAGACTTTTATATCTTATAGTAGCATGAAAAAATTTGTTTGTTAAAAAAGGTAAAAATAGGAATAGCTATGGCTACCATGATAATTAAATATTAAATACTACAAATATAAAATAATTCAATATGTCTTTTCTCACTAAAACATAATGAACCTCTCTTTTATTATTTCACTTATAAAATTGTATAATAATTTAACTTTCCTGCTCTGGCTAAAATTAATAAATTTGTATACATTAATAGTTTGGTTTGCACAATATATGTGCAAGGCCTGGTCACCCACACTATTGTGGAAATTAATAACCTTTTAAGTTAAATTTATACTTTATCAAAAGAATTTATATAATTACATTTTGAAACACAATATAAAATTGAAACCATAATATTTCACTCTCTATTAATATGAAATACTTAGTTTTAAACAAATTTTTTTGGACAGATCGAATGAGAATTGTTGGACGAACACAATACTATAACTGACGAGATAAGGTGGATAGCAGAAGGCCCCAACAAGATTGTGCCTACATTTAGAGGATATAAAATCAACGGTGTTACTTATAGCACGAAGGAGCGTGATGATAAACGGCAAGTTCAATGTAGTGGTGTTTGTGTGGTTGCAGATACAATGCTTGTGCAGGGTAAGGATAAGAATATTGAACATACTTCGCACACCTACTACGGAGTGATAACAAGTATCTTGGAGTTAGTCTATAACAACTTTCGAGTTCCTGTATTTCGTTATAATTGGGTAGATATCAACAAAGGGGTTAAGGTAGATAACTTGGGATTTACACTGGTAAATTTAAATAAATTAGGCTTTATAAATGATCCTTTTGTGCTAGGTAAACATGATCAAGTATGTTACATTGAGGATCCTCTTGAAAAAAATTGGTCTCACTACACCATAAAATGCCTACTATAACACCAAAAAAACGTTGCATTAGGGGGTAAATATGTTGCTCTTGCCCCATTTTTAAGCTAAGGTGACATTTTCTTAAAGAGAGGTTTTTCCATGTTGTCTTAGGGGTCTAAGGTAACATCTTTGGTGCCTAAGGCAACATCGTATTTTAACTTGTTTATCTGTTGCCTTAGCTTGCTAATGCAACATAATGAAAGATCAGTTGTAACTTGTTTTTTTTGTTACCTTAGAGTTTTGAAATGTTTTTAAAAAATGGGCCCCACATTGGGACCCACTGGTTGACATGGCAAGTGTAGGGCCCATAGTGCTGAGTTGTCTTGATGACGTGGCAAGTGGACCCATAGAACCTAATGTATCACTTGGAAAAGCTGTTGTAACATTATAACTAGTCTAATAAAATGTTTTAAATATAATATGGTAACAGTTTACGAGGCTATTGTAATACTTTAGCACAAACAAATTGAAATGCTTATTATGTAAACTGAAAAATCCCAATTATACCACTTTCATAACTATAAATAATGCATCCAACCCCAAACATTAAACATCCAAATATACAACACAAAATTCAACGGGGCGCCCAAGCTATCTCCCCACTATAAACTAGTGCCACGTTTCCAATACAACAGCCACAAACTTTATAAATTTTACAAAATACTACTAGACACCCTAATGCTTAAATTTGCTTCACTTTCTCCTCGACTCCACACGGGCGTTTCCCTTTTTATACACCTGAAGCTTTCTCTTGTAAGTCTTCTTTGGTTCCCTGAAAAATTAACTAAGTTATTTGCAAGAAAGAAATCAAACTGCAAATCTTGAATACCATATCAAAAGGCCTGTAGAAAATACTTATTAAAAAATTATTCTTAGATCATTGTTATTTGAATATTTGTATTGCTATAAAATAGCATCCTAAATTGAGAATTATATGCAAGAACATAACTGATTTATAGTTTTTGAAATGACGTTGTTAGTTAATAAAATACCTATATTTTAATTGGAAGCCACAAAGATGCAGAACTATATTAAGAAAAATTATATAGGAACAAAACAATTGTCCTTATCCCCAAGTAAATATGTTTAAAAAAATGTAGGTAAGCTAATTAACAGAGCTCTTTATCAAGTGCTTGTTATCAGCTCGCTTAACTCTCACCTGAGCAGTAATGCTTAGTGTTAATTATACGAGATATGATCCTGGCAAGTCCAATTACTAACACCCTGAGGTTTTAGGAGAACTGGTAACTTAAAACTTTGTAAGAACTCCTGTTAAAACCTTGAATGAATACACTTGAACTTGTTTTATTCTAGTTTCACAATGTTTTATTCTAGTTTCACAGGAAGTCAGAAACATACCTACTTAGTATGTACCTGAACAAGCCACAACTAAAGCATTGTACTATTTACCATGAAATCGATACAAGAAAATTATCATAAACTGTTCTATCATACCTCCTCGAAATGGGTTAGTTTGAAATACTTCTTTCCAATTTCAGTCCGCCTTACTCTGTCAAACCCTTTACCACCATCTATCTCCACAAACCTAAAGAAAGATGACAGAAAAAAGGTAGTTAATTTGGAATGTGAAAATATAAATAAGCAAAACTCCAAAATACAAACAAACGACTTCATTAATAATAGCATCTTTATACCTATAATATGATAGTTTGTACATGAGACAAATAGTAAAAAAGCATCTCTCAGCATACAAATTTAGCATTGATGATAGTAGTCTGACAGAGGCAGCTATAAAAGTAACCCAACAAGAGGGTCATCATGAAGTTAGAAAAAGCATTCAACCAAATTCAATATGTAAATGTAACACTGTGGTAAAGCAACTACCAGACTGTACACCCCAATTATCCATAATAACCAGGACATTTAGACGGAAATAAAATCTGCACAGAGAAAAATGCACCCACAAAAATACCACCCACCCCTGAATGAAATAAATGATCCCAAAAACAAAAAATCCAGAATTGTACCCCCCTTCCACTTCGAAAACATAGAGATGCAACCCCTCACCCTAAACCCAACTCCTAATACTCAATCCAGACAAGTACAATACTGGATTAACAACACAAAAAAAACTCATCACAGCAAAACCCCAAACCCATAACATATAATAGACCCACCCGAGAGAACACCAATAAAACACCCCCCTACTCCAGCCAATAAATAACATAACTTACTAGACAGTCCTGGTTTCTTACGAGTTGGTTTCTATATTAACATTCATGTATATTAAGAAAAACAATAATAATAACACTTACTAGACAGTGCTTACCGTGTCAAACAACTCTAAGATCCAGAACACGAAGGAAGGTTTAGAAGCTGTGCTAACACGAGACGTTGAGGTTTCCACCATACATATATATTATTAAACAACAAAAATTATGGACTGCAAAAAACTAGATATCTGCCACACGGTTATGTATCTGGAAAAGATCAGGCTACATGTCAATGAAATTATCAGAATACTACATAATTCTAATGACAAGATTCCTGTGACCGTATATATCTGAAGGAAGAGTGTGCTTAGATATAGTGTATCCAAATTATCCTAAATATACTTGCATGAACAGAAAAAAGAAAAAAAAATCAACAAATAAAGACAAGTGTAAAGACAAGTAAACTGGTGAAACTTGGTAATGACGATGCAAAATACATGACCATACCTGTGCACCTGAAATATAACCTTTATGCTATTGATGGTAATATCTCGACTTACTTTCACCACCCTTTCCCTTTTATCATTCTACAAAGTTGTATAGATTAATTAGTAAAAAACTTGATGGTATACAAGAAGGATAAATAGGTTTGAACTTCAAACAATCTCTCAATAAACATTCATACTGTATGAACAATTGTGTTATTACCACACAATGCTAAAAAGTCTGAATATAACACTGTCAATAAAATGGAGGAAAAAAGAAACATGCTAAACTTATAACAGAAGGGTCTAAGTTATGATCAATTTGGTTTGAACAAATAGTCTAATACTATAATCAAAGGTCTCAACCCATTTACCTTAACAATAGCACAATGCAAGTAGATTGCCATAACTTCTAAGTGCGAATATACCTTTTGCAGCCCAGTATTTGAACAGAAGAGTGCTAGAGTCGTAGTAAGTAGCACACCAGAATAGGCAAGCCAATTAATATCGAGCACATTTGATCCCTGAAAATAAAGTTGGGGAATAGATCAGATCATCTTTTAGTAAAAAAGTTGTTAATATGAGTTATAATGTCTATACTCGTAGAATAATCAGCATCTCTGATAAAAATATAAAAAGTATAAAAATATAAAAAGTATAAAAGCATCTCTGTTTTTTACAAAAATGGCCTATATAAAAATATAAAAAGTGTATTTTAATACACCGCAGGGTTGATGTTTCTAAAATCAAAAACATAAAAAGTAAAAATGAGTTAAATAACTGATGTACGTGATTAGCAAATCCAACGCCACAACCAAGGAAAATCCTACCAGCAATAAGCATGGCCAATTCATAGATCAAATATTAGTGAAACTTACAATTCAAAAGAATATGTGAGAAGAAAGAAAGAAGCGAGAACAAGGTATGAAAGACGCCTAATTTGCAAGTATTTTACAAAATTAAGTTTAATATAAGTTCTATTGTAATCTTTTACTTATACGTCCAATAAAGATTGAAGCCAAAATAAAGATGCAGCCTTCAACGATCACAAGTCTCTAACCTTCTTTTGCAACTAAGATAATGATATGATTAAAAAAGTGTACCACGACTCTCTACACTTTAGGAAAACATTGTTACATAAGTGAGTATTGACATATTGCAAGCTAAGTAGCCATAAATTAACAATACATTTCAATTTGATGGTGAATCAATTGCACAGAAGTATAACACCTTGTTACATTGTACCCAACCATGGTATAATTTGTTGTAATGTATCTTGAATGAAAGAGGCTAGACATGTAGCAAACTAATATAGGGTTTACAATAGAAATTGAGAAGACAACTATACCTTAAACTTTAGTAAATGGTAGCTGCTACATCATATATATCTTGTTTGTGGTATAAAAGCTATTAGGATTCTGATAGAAAAGAAACAAAGTACAGCAAATGAATATGTACACATAACAACAAAAAAGATACAGAGAATGGTACAAAAAGATAAATAGCAATGTTAACGCACACGTTAAGAACATAATCATAACTTTCAAAAAGACTTAATTTATACCTTGACAATAGGGGTGATTTCTTTAGCCGTGTTGCTCCATCACCCTTAACTAACACATACATCACCCTTCCACAGAATTAACAATCCCGAAACTCTAACAAAAAATCCATTTGAATCAAATCCGTGATCAATCAAGTCGTAATAAAAACAGCAATTAACCGGAAAAGAACTACTATGGCTGTTTCTTTAGGTAGGGGGTTGCGATAGGCCATCTATGGCGTAGTGTCTGTTGTGATGAATTTACCGGAAAAGAACTACTATGACCACTGTGATGAAGAAAATGATGGATCGGTAGAAATAGAACTTGAGAATGAGTTACATGTGCCAACTTTCGCGAATGATGACGAACATGACGAGGAAAAAGCTAGTTATATGAGGGATGAAGAAGAATGGATCCAACTTTCATTATGGTAATAAATTACATTTGTTTTAAATTTGAAGAAGAGTATACATGTTTGCCTTTTATTACTATTTATTCACAATAATTTCTTCTTAATTTCTTAAATGATTCTATTTGGTGAATTTTTTTTAGTTAATATGTGTCATTTACGATTACTGTCTTAATATGCATGAATTTTTGAGTTTTATAAATTTTAATATATCTTAATTATTTGGACTTTTCCCTGTATTTGGTTTCAAGTAATTATACTACGTATACATTAATAGTGTCATGAATCGTGTTCCTTTAATATTTGTTAATGTTTAAATTTTTATTTTGATTTCAGTGAATGATCCAATTTTTGAGCCTCATTTGAAACTACTTAAGGGCAAGAAAATTTAGGTCATTTAATGATGATGTAACCTGCAGGGTTTACTGATGATGTTGATCAAGTTGAGATGATGTTGATCAAGCTGAGGTAGAAGAAATTTTAACAGTTTGGCCAATTTCGGCGGACACCAGTGTTTGATCGCTTTCTTGTTTTCCCAGTTGGTGCCTTGTATTTTACTGTAATACGCTTCTTTGCCAACATAATTTCATGTTTTGTGTAGGCATTAGGATTAGTTTGTTTATTTCTCGATTCATGGATTAACTTGTAAATTTGTGTAAGTATTTAGTTTGTTTGATGAATGCGATATGTCCATTATTTAATCTTTTTAAAGAAATGCAACAACATTTTGCAGTTGTTGTATACTTTAAAAATAGTAAAACTGGACATGTATGCTCTTATCGCCAAACTTAGAATTTAAAAGTTCAAACCATGATGAATATAAGTTAATTGTGATTTTGGTGGATTGTAAACTCACTACTAGAAAAACGTCAATAGACATCGGCTAAAAACCGATGTCTATGAATAAAAAAATTTGATGTCTTCGTGGGTGATGTTAAAGACCCCCCATTTAACATCGGTTTTAAACTAATGTGAAAGGGGACATATTTAATAACCCAACTAATAACATTTCTCAAGATAATACTTATTTAAATCCAAACTCTATTAAAATCCGATAAACCTTTACAACTTCTGAAAAATACAATAAAGTTATAATTCTTGAATTAAAATACAACTAAATTACAACCATGCCAACAAACTCTCAGAGAAATCTAAGAAAGGCCAAACTACTCAAAGTTCCATAACTCGCACCCTTCCCATAAGTAGCCCGCCTAAGTAAGAATACCTGCTGGAGGAATACAAAGAGAACAAAGGACCGGAAGTGAGCGAAAGGCTCATATACGGATATAAAACAAATCATAACTGAACAAATATTAAAAGATGACAAGGCTAAGAACACAACTGAATATCTGAATGAAGCACAATAATAATAGTGAATGAGATAATATAAAAAAATGAATAATCAACTCACAAAACAAGACTAAATGCTTACCACCCAAAACTTATCAAACTCTTACACATATCCTTGTCAATTATAGATAATAATCATAAATAATTAAATCGAAAGAATAATGATAAAATGAAATCATACCCTTACACATACTCTTACACATATTCTCACACTTACAAAATAATATATAAACAATAACCCGCACTATAACATATACGATTATTAGTGTAGATGAATGCAAACTTTCACTACACCATAGATGGCCTATAGCAACAGCAAGAAAATGTTACAACAGGTTGAAAAAAATATTACCACGGCCAAAAAAAGCCCTAAGGTAACATAATAATTAAGTTGCTTTTTTTTCGAGTTACCTTTGACCCCCAAGGTAACATTCCTTTTACCGTGCTACAACCTTGAATTTTGTGTTATAATAGGTTTTAAAGGTAATATTAATGTATGTCTATAGTATCACACTATACATATTACCTTTGCACTTAAAATTTGCAAAAAAAATGGGCCCCACTTGTAAGGCCACTGTGGGCCCCACATGTGGGTCACCAAATCATTGTAACAATTTTTTCCCTACTGTAAAAGCTGTTTAATAATTTATATTATATTATACTAATTTATTTGTAATATTGAAGTACCTAATCTAACATATTTCTCAAAAAACAATTTGACATGATTTGTTTGTAAATTGAACATGCCATAAATCTCTTTTTCATACAAGTCAATAAAGTAAATAATTCATACATTCCATAAACAGAATTTTGTAACACGCATGATTAAACCATTGCGATAGACCATCTATGGCGTAGTGTTTAACAATGTCCAAGAAATTTTAGATGATCATATAACCTAATGATTAGGTCAAATACTGCAGCTATCTTTATTCTGAAAAAATGTACTTAAAACAGTAATGGCAGATAATTGTTAGAGATCATGCCTATCACCTAGAACATTGACCAAGGCTGGATTCTCATGCTGTTTGTATGAGAACTTAAGTAAAATAAAAAAATTGCCTTCTCAAATCTAAATAAGCAAGGATTATAGTCATGAAAAATTTGACTAAATACCTCAACTTGTGGTTGTAGTGATTGAACATAATTAATGATTTCATCCAACATAACTGTTTTATGAGTGAACTGAAAATATAAGAGTAATCTTTAGTGAACTTCAAAAGAAGCACTTTACATGTATAAAGAGCTATAGTTAACAGTTACCCAATTATTTTTTGAATAAACTAACCTTGCTGCAACGTGGTACAAGATCCTGAAGAAATTTCATTCTTTCACTGATCTTCACAAATATTCACAAATCGGAACAACCAATAGAGACCCGTATACATAAAATATTAACAAATCCACTAGGATTTGTATTGAAAACATCTAAAAAGTATTTTGTTCCATAGAAACTAGCATATAAATGTTGTGCAACTATTACATAAATAAATAAGCAACAAAGAAAGAGAGTCAAATACGAGATCAAAAGCCGAGGTTTGCACTTGAAACCAACGCACTGTATTACTGAGATTGGATTGTTGAACCTATCAAAAAACATTGTGAAAAATAAATCAGAAAATCAAACACATAAGAATCACATAAAATATCAAAAAACACTAATATATAACTTACAGCCCGGGAGAGCAGCTTGTTTAGCAGTGCAACACTCCGAAAGAACACCATTTCTGAAACCAAAACTGCACCGTTTTATAAACACACATCAACACACAAATACAGATCTGATTTGTTCATATTAAAATTTAACAGGGAAAAATGAAGAGAAAAAAACAAGGTATTGAATTGCATACAACTGATTGGAAGACCTTACAAAAATTAAGGTTCCAAATCAACTATTTAAACCAATTAAAATTAACTAATTAAAAAATTAGGGTTTCAGATTAAACCCCCCTAATTCAAAAATTGAATTTTAGAAATTACCCAATTCAAGATTTGGCCTCCTTAAGCTTTAAACTCTGATTTAAGCTTTAAATAAACTCTGATTCTGACCTTTTTAATACTTTTTCAACCTCCGATGAAAAGAGAGCGGAGTTGGGGAGAACTGGGTTGCAGAGGGAGGTAGTAGATCGATAGAGAGGAGAGAGTCAGGCACAAAGAGCAAAGAGAGTCAGTTCTCTAGTCGATAGAAATGAGTGTAGAGAGTTCTTCAGTCAAGAGAGTAGAGAGAGAAGAGAGAGAGAAGAATCGACAATGATTAGTGTTTTTATTTTTGTTTTATTTTTTTAGATAAGGGAGGGGGATATTTGGATACTTAAAAAATTGGAAGGAAAAATCGGGGGATTTTTAAGAGGAAAATATTTGATTAAGGGGGAAACGGAGGGCGCTAAATCATTTTTTTTAAAATAGACTTATATCATCGGTTGGACTAAAAAATCGATGTCTATATTAACAAAAGACATTAGTTGATTACAAATGATGTCTAAAAAACCTTTTACATCGGCTCTAGGAGCAACCGATGTCTAAGAGGCGATGTCTATTCTACTTTTTCTAGTAGTGACTTGTCAATTTGTGATGGTATTTGGTTTTATTATCCGATTTAATTTGACTTCTCCGTTTGAGGAAGTATTTTTTGATTGATAGTCTATTGGTCGGATGATTTGTGGTTTGTAAATTTTATGGTTGGATGGTTTTGGATTGGTTTTCTGTGCATTGATATGTACAAGTAATTTTTTTTATTGCCATTACTCAACAGACAACAGTTACTCTCACAATCTGTAAAACAGTCTTCAAAATATGGTGTTCAGACAACGGTTCTATAGACTCGTTGTTTGAACCACATTTACCAAACAGTACTAATAACCATTGTCTACATGATCTTTCCATTTATTACCATTTAACAATGGTATGCAAAAACCATTGTTTGATGACTAACCAGATAACTATTATAATAAACACTTGTTCGAATTACACAACATAAAGGCCAAAACTGTTGTCTCAGACTACAAAAACTTAGTTTATTAACAATGGTTTTGAAGTGTTGTGGTTAAAGACATTTTACAATAGTGCATTTTAAAACGGTTGTCTGACTTGGTAATAGAACATCAAAAAGACAACACTTTCAAAAAACAGCTATAACTGTTGTTATAGAACCCATCAGACAATAGTTTTTCATGTCAAAGAAATCCACCATTGTGTGTCAATTTTGGACAACGGTTTTTTTTTCACCGTTATTTAAGAGGTGTTGTCTGATAGCAAAATCCTTGTAGTGTCAGTAACCTTATCTTGATACCTAAAAGTCATATATCCCTTAAAAGTCATTCATGATTGCTTGATAACCCTATTCTTACTCCTAAAATATGATACCATATTATACTTTGAACTTATGCTCACCTTCTTTATATTTCAATACCTATGTCTTATCTGTCTATTCTACCAGAATTTCCCGTCGTATGAAGTAATAACACCTATGAGAATAGATTCGAGAGCTACAACATATGGTGAGTACTCGAGAAATTAAGAAGGGTGATAAGAAACCTAAAGAGAAGATTCATGTGTTCCAGAGAATAACTGCTACCAGGTTATATGGAGCTACTAGTAAGTATTCCACCTCTGGTTATCTTGTGGAGTGGGATAGATGGATTTCAAAGAAGTTTGAGAAGATTGGAAATCAAAAGTTTTCTCGAAAATAGATGATGATGTTATGACCAAGCATGATACTTATAGAAGTAATGTGATGTGATATTAGTCAACCTTGTTTTGTAAAATAGATTTGATGATTACTAGATAGACTTGTTATACTCAGTAATCGTAAGAGATGATGATAAGAGTGTTACTAGTATGGAAGACTGGAAGTGAAATTATGGATAAGTTAATATGCAACGGTAACTGGAGTTTTTGTCGAGCAATAAAGACAAAATGAACCCAATAAAGGGTAGAAGGTATATGGAAAGGAATGAGCTCTTATCTGAATGTTTCCCTAATTTGATACTTGGTAGTAGATGAGAAGGACGACAACCAACTCATATAGTAATGACGACCAGACATGTGATTTCAAAAATTTTAAACAGTTTTCAAAAGAGATTTTCTTAACAATTTTTTTCTAAAAGTCCTTTAAACAAAACAAGTTTTGAAAACTTGGTTGTCAAACTACTAATTGAGTTTCTTGTTTGCTATAAGATTCAGATTATCAAGAAAAATACTTGTTCTAGAAGTTAGTATGCTTCATTTAGCAATCCAAGTGGACCCGCTATTATCGAGAAGATTTAATTGTTCCTAATAGGAGTACAAATATTGCTTGATAAGTTTACCGACAGAACCAATGTACGGAGAAATATTCATCCAATTTCTGATACTATTAAAGTTCAAAGAATACGTCGATTTACAAGAAGCCGAGTAGGAGCAAAGAAGATTGAGAGAATCTCACGACTTTTCAAAAGAAATAATGTAATTAGCAAATGAGTCAATATGTTGAATGATCGGTAGCGTAGGAAAAATTTAAAGTTATGATTGTAAATCTTGTAAGAGTGCAAATAGGGTCGAATTATATAAATATTGAACATGGAAGCAAGATGCTAAAGATACAAGACCTAATAAATGGGAATTTATTCTAATGATCAATTAAAGAAGGCATTTCAGTGAACTTTCTAAAGTTAATATATGACTCGGAATGGGATCTATTGATCGGACAAGCGTTGAAGCTGTAAATAAATGAAATGTGGATATCGACCAATGATATCATTCTTTTCTATACTAATATATATTCTTATGAATCTTGAATAATGTATGAACTTCTTTCATGATCAGCTCTATGAGGTGATAAGGAAATTGTTGTATTTCTTTCAAAATCATTTTTCCCTCAAATTTTATTTTCTGAATGAGACAAGCAATGTTATGATGTGACACTTTGTTAAAATAATGAGGAGTTTGGTGGGACGCCACCTAATCATGTGTTGTATGCCATATATTATGAAAGACTGGCCATCTTGAGTACAAATATGGTTGTCTCACTCATATCCAAATTATCATTTATTACTTCTTCTTCAATCATAATTTGTTGATTTATGGATCCTTCCAATTCTTTCCTTGTACTCTTATTCCTTACAAAAAGAGTTTCCAGTCAGAATCATATACACAAATTCCTTCTTGTGTAAGGTCTACTCTTTAAATATTTTAAAAGGAAGTTAAATGAACCCGTATAGCAGATGGAGTTACGTGGATAATTGCAAGCTAATAAAGGGTGGATATTTACGTGCAGAGAAGAACCAATTATGCCGATAGTGTGGTTGTTATGAAGACATCAAATCAGAAGCGGAAATCTTTATACATGATACGTTGCAAGTATGAGATTTTGGCATGAATTGCAGTAATTAACGAACCGTATGAGGTAAATTAACTAGAAGAATAAGAAAGTGAAGCTGCGTATATCGGATAAGGCAAAGAATTGATTGGACAATGGAAGCGAATGAAGAAATTCTTAATAATAACCAAATAATTGATTAATACATTATGAAGATGAAACATACCTCAATCATGTGAGAGATATTTTTCATGAAGATTCAAGATCGAAGAAGTTCTAGTTATGAATAAACTTTAAGGGTATTCTTTAAGGAATGGTTGGGTTTTCCCACTAAAGTAAATGAGTTATGGAAAATTTGATACTCATAACCGAACCGGTGAAGGAAGTTCAGTATAAAAAAGCATAAGTGGAGATGAAGGTATGGTGGTCTAACTATAATAATTTTTAAGAAATGATGCTTTAAAACCAAATAAATTCTTTCATAAGATCATGATAGTTGAGACCATGTGTTGGTTATCAAAAGTTGAACAAGTTAACAAATAAGAATAAGTGTATGTTTTCAAGGATGGATAAATTGCTAATTAGAAAGCATGAATCGAAACACGAACTAGAAGGATTCTAGAATAATTTATAATTGTACTCAGTAGTAAAATTTTGTTATAATCAGAAGATATGAGAAAAGGTATGGTATAATAAGAATTGTTCGCTATAATCCTAAGTTGAACTAAAGATATGAGTTATACGGGTTAGTATTATGTATGGTGGTGAAATGGTGAGTTTAGAAGGTGGAAGTTGATTGGTCTACTTCTGGGTTGATTGTTGGTGTCGGCTTGAGTCCGACTTCCAGTCAATAATATAAAGGAGATGCTGCCCAAATACCTTACTCTTAAAAATAGAAAGTATATATTCATGTTAATACTCAAAATAATTGTGATCTCGGCTCTTAAAAAAGGGTAGTTACAGTAAATTCGTCTATATAATTGGTCTTTGATTTCATTTAGCTAGTCTTCACTTGGTGTAATTGATCAATTAAGTGAGATAATTGGCTAATTTTATCAATTAATGGTCAGTTAGATGGAAATCGGTTCCAATTAGATTAAGTCAAATTTTGATGTGACTTTGAAATTCGAAATCAAAGCAATGAGAAATTTGGAAAAAGTAAGGAACAAGTAAAATTCAGAAATTGCAGCAATTGTGTGATGCTTTACTTGAATGAATATGCCCTTTTTAATGGACAAGAGAAATGAAAAGTTATTTAAATAGAGATGAATGGACAAGTGAGAGAAATGTTCTCAAGAACTAAAGGTTTAAGATAGAGCAAAGAGAAGGAATGAAGGAAGGAAAGGAAGAAGGGAGGTGGAATCAATAAGAGATTAATAACTACACAAATACAGATTTTATTAGACAATCAAAGAGATTTTATAATCTGTAATAAAGTTTATTAAAGGACGTCGTGTTTCTAAATTGTTTTGAGAATCATACAATAAATGATTTACCATTTTTTCTGTTTTGGATAAAATGTGAGATACAGTTTTAATTCAGTTTCTAAAGACCCAAAAAGGGCTAGGGAAAGAATAGAGCTATGTTGACTAGTAGCTAGTTAATACATATATCTATAGCAACATAGAAACTACTCTATTGTAACATACTAATCTCTGTTATAATAGATCTCAATAGAAACATATTTTGGACTCTATAGTAACATACTTAGTGTGTTGCAAAAGATCTTAGAATTTCTTTCAGAATTGTGGGGCTCTTAGGGGGCCGACCCGTGGGGCCTATCTGTGGGACCTATATATGGGACCTATATGTGCGGCCCACATATGGACCTAGTTATTTACCTATGGCAACATACCTGAAAAATAATTGAAATACACCTCCTGAATATTGCATTTCCCGAAATATACCAAGTAATTTCAAGGAATATTCATTCATACAACCAGTTATACATTCATACAACCAGTTATACACATCAAATTCACTAGTACAAAATCAAACTTTTATGTCGCCTAATTTACGTCGCACATAGAAGAATCTGACGTATATAAGACTTCATACATCAGATTTTTTAAAAAGGCAACGTATATTAACCTTCTGAAAGTACCATTTATGTTGGTAAAGTAAACAACCAATATATAAGGGTGACATATACGTAGTCTCTAAATTGGTCTACGTATAAAAACTCATTTACGTCAGGTGCGGTTCGCCATTGTATAAGATCATTACAAATACTTAGCATATACGCCTGTTTTTCAGCACTCGATATATATGTGATTATATATACATTGGCCATCTCTAATCCGAAGTAAAATAATTTTTTTAATTATTAAAAAAATAGTTTAACTAAAATCTAATAGTGGTCGGGCCTATTTTAGTCTATTCTTCCCAAAATCAAACTATATCCATTATAACATCGCTCGATGGAAACATTGGTCCTGGAAACCATCACACCTCATTCATCTATCAGAGCAAATTCCTAACTTACATTTCTTGTATGAAGTATGTCAATACTTACGATTGAATATGTATACATAAATAGCCATGTAACAAATTTTTTCTTGTTAATTTTCCCATCAGTTCTACCTAGACCTGGAAATTCGGATAACCAATTCAGTTTCAGATCAGATCAATTTTGGATCGGATCTACTTTCGGATTATGATATATTTGAAGACCATTCGGATCGGATTAGTATACGCTAAAGGAACATTATTTAATTTTATTAAAATATGAAGTAAAATGTTTGTTCAATTTTTGTAATAATTTTTCAAAGTGTAATTATTGATCAAGTAGTGAATTTTTATGAATTATTAAACTATTAAATAAAAATAGTATAAGAATTCGTGGTTTAGTTATTTTGTATTGAAATATTGTGTGGATTATTATTTTTAGAATTTCTCCACACGAGAAGTATTTAAGTAGGAAAAGGTGAGATTTCTTGAGCAGTGAGCTAATAAACGGAAATATGGCAAGTTTTATTTCCTCACTTTCCTAATTTTGACCTTGGTAATTGTTGTGCATATTTTAATTTACAATTTACAAGTTCATTATTTGAGCTTTATTCACGATTATATTTAACTTGAAACACGTTCCCTCGTTCAAGACACCCGGTTAAAATGCCTTATTTATATTGACCAAATTAATTTATTTCCTTACATGACTATCCCTACTGTTCAGGACAATTTTTTTATTTCCTATTGATGGACATAAATTTCTATGTTCGTCTAATTTATTTCAAAGTCTTGAATCGATTTATTTTCTGGATCAATTTTTTAATTTCTATCAAGTTTTGAAATAATAATTTATCAATTCATTAAACCCTTCCAAGTCTCATGATTGATAAATCGATTACTTATTCTACCTTTATTTTTTCACATATATATATACTGGTCAACGTGGGGTTTGACCTCCAATTATATATATATATATACATATGACTAAAGTTCTATGGAGTCCACCGTTTAATTGGAGTCCTCGGAGTCCATCTATATTTTGTAAATAATATATTTTTTTTAAAACATGTTATCTTGCAAAACATGTTTCACAAATATCATTATTTCAATAAAATTATGCAAATCTCATACATTTACAAATACAATATATTTATTCTGCAACATGACCATTTATGTTCTACAAACTAAAATTATTTTGTAAAATAATATATTTTGTAATGTTATACTTGTAAAAAGTATACAATGAGCAAGATTTTCTAAAAATAATGGACAACATATAACTTAACTTTCTCTCTCTCTCTATATATATATGAGTGATATAACCATTATTTATGATCAAAATAATTTTATTTTGTTTGTAGTTTTAACAGTCAAGAATCAGTTTGACTAGTCCCGCTTACTGGTGTTTAGTCAATTGATATTTTATTTTTTAATAAATATTTATCATTGATCCAACCGTATAGATATCAATATATATATAAATATATACATTTATATATATATATTAGTGGTATAACCAAAGTTTCAGATCAAAGTTATTTTATTTGGTTTGTCCTTTTAACATTCAAATATGAGCTTGATTAATACCACTAACTAGTGCTAAGTCCCATATTGATGTTTCGATTTTCATAAAAATATTTATGAATGATTCAATCGTATAGATGTCAAGATCCATATATAATAGTGATATGAAAAAAATTTCAGAAAAAAATAAATTAAATTGGTTTCTATTTCAACAGTCAACGAGTGGTGACTAGTACATTTCACTACTAGAGAAAAGTCAATAGACATCACCATTTTAACATCAGTGGAAAAAAAACCGATTTAAAAAACATGTTTAATATTGGTTATTTTCAACCCGATGTTAAAGATATTTTTTTACATAATATTTTTAAATAACCGATTACTAATAGTATTTTTTTCAAAAATATAACCCTATGTTTCACATCGGTTTTGTTTTAACTGATCATAAACACTAACTTCCACATCAGTCATTTAAGGACCGTTGTGAAGGTTTGGTATTCGCATTGGTCCTTAACTAACCGATGTCTATGTTAAAATTTAAAAAAATAAAAAAAAGTAGAAGGCCGGGAATAATTCCTCCTCTTTTGTACTTTGCCAAATATTTCCCTCGTTTCCCACATATTTCCCCGCTGTTTTTCTCTCTTCTCACCAAATATACATCTCTGTCTCTCGCCCCCCTCTTCTCTCTATCTCATCCCTTAACATCTCTCCCTATCTCTTTCCATCGCTATTACCATCAATCAACCCTTAATCGAGCAATCGAGTTTTAATATGTTCTACATACAACCCTAATCGAGCAGAATCAAGCCCTAATCAAGCTGTAATCGAGTCAATCGAGTCAACCAATAGAGCCCTGATTTGTAAGTAATTATCATTTTTTTCTTTTTTCTTTTTTTTTTAATTGAGCCCTAATTTATAAGTATTTTTCATATCTTGTTTCTCATCTCCGTGTACCCGCTTCTCATCTCCTTCTCAGATTTTGTAAGTCTTCGATTACACTTTTCGTTTAATTAATTTTTTCATGTATTTTTTGAATGGTAAAGCATGGTTGTAGTACGATACATGAATGTAATTTACTTGTATGTATTTTGAAGGGGTTAAGGTTAAAATTATACTTCATCTTTTAAAGGGTTTCGTGCGACTTTGTGTGTTTTACTCGTTTATGATATTGGAGATAAAGGTGAAAGATGGAAGTGGTCTTGGCTGGATGTGACACTTACACATTGGTGGAATGAAGCTTCACTTAGAGTTTCAGAAGCTCTTAGAGTGATTGCTACTGTTTTATACCAAGAAAGTTACTGTGAATTAATTTTACTGAAGCTTTGTGTTCTAATGATACATGTTTTCAGTGTCTCTTGTAGGGATGATTTAATTTCCAAGGGATTCAAACTATAGCTGTAAGGTACTTGGTGAATTAACATCTGAATGAATAGGATAACAATGTAGAACCTTTTTTTTATTCTATTACAGTTGCCCAAGTTTATTTAGCAGCCACATTTTTGTTGAAAATTTAATCATTAGGATGCTATGTGGCGACCTATTTTTATTGAAGTGTTCAGTCCTGTAGGTTTGTGAACCATTAAAATTTTTGATAAAGCATAACTAGTTTATTTATTAAACACTTGCTCATTAATAATGTATTCAACTTAATTAATTTGTGTTTACACGTCATGTACTTGTTGGACTTTTTCAATATGCCTGATAGTATCTTAAACTCTTATACACCACTTCTCTTGAGCAGAATATACTTCCATCACAATGTTAAATACCTATAATTTTATGTGTTAATTGCATCAGATAAGACATTGTTGAGGCCAACATCACCAACACCTCATCTCGTAAAAGAGACAATACTAGCAATAACATGAGGAGCACCATTTCCCAATGGAAGCAGAGTAATACCAGCTATAGTTGGAGAAAGATTAAGAAATTTCGACAGATTTTGGACGGAAGGACAGAAGTACTCAGAAGCTGTATTAGCAAGTAAATAAAACAAAAAAACAAGCCAGAGGAGAAGAAGGGAATAGCCCAACACAGGGAACTACCCACAGCTGCAGTAAAATATTTCAAGGCAGTTTATATAACCTTTTGGCTTGCATGATTTGTTTGATCTAATGTATACACACTTGGTCTGATAATCAGTGTAGTTGTGCAGACCAGAGCAGCCATCATCTTGGACTAGGAGATATGAATATTGTGTGAGAACTACAGGTAGAGATGCACAAAAAGCTCGGGCCCGAAAATATGGCCCGGCCTGATTCGGTCAAAACCCGGTCAAGCACGGCCCGGTCAAAGCCCGGCCTGGTCCCGGCCCGGGCTTCGGGCCTCGACGGGCCCTATATTTTTAGGCAAGGCCCAGCCCGACCCGGTTACAAGCCTGGGCTTTGGCCCGGCCCGACCCGGTTAAAAGCCTGAAAAAGCGCGGTTATAATCTGATTATTATAATATATTTTCTTATATATTTATAAATTCACATTTACTATATATATAAATAATACTTTAAACACATGTATACATTTACATATTTGTGATTAATAATATTATTTTTATACTTTGTTGCATAAATAATGACAGAAGATCTAATAAGTACACTATATATATTTGGATATCATTGTTATCATAACAATGATAAAATATATTGTCCTATAAACATGTTTATTTTTTGCCGAACTTAAATGTTTTCAACGAAGTAATGTTTTCATAAAATATTCCATGTAAACTAATACATTTTTACGATGATCTACTTGCAATCTGCAGGTGATGTTTAATTGGAAAAAGCATATAAGTTGGTAGTTAAATAAGAGGACAATAAGAAAATGAAGTATGTATTAGAGAAGAGAGGAAGTTTCATGGTATTGATGTGAGAAAAAATTAAAGTGCTAAAGTTAGGATTTAAAGCAGTCCATGGATTATGGAAAATAACTTACTGTCCATTGGGGAAGTATTAATTTTGATAGTATCTCAAATCTCGATCATGTTCATAGAATTATTGTACAACGCGACAAAGCAGATGAGGGAGGTGCAAAGGATTTAAAGATGGTGTCTAAATCCAACTTGTATTTTTTGGCATTTGGCATTTTTAATTGCACTGCGACCTGGAGGTGTATTTTGTAGTATGGGAGAAAGTATGTGGTTGCATTAATTCCTTGTAAAATTAGCTAGCTTTTCTTTTTAACATGTACTAGTCAACTCTTTTTAATGAGTTCCTCTGTTAATAAGCAACATCTATACGTTTATTGTTTGATACAAATCAGAATATTTATTTCTTCATGGTTTTATTATTAAATATGACTTCTTTATTGAGATGCTAGATGGAGCCCTTAATTATAAGTGGGAACTTAGGTTCTACAATTCTGACAATATGTATTGCAACACTGATTTTAGATGGAGCCCCACTTTTGCCACGTCAAGAGTGGGTCCCACAATATGTAATGCATCACTGATTTTAGTCATTTGCAACACGATTTTTATTCATATGTAACATCATTTTTAGTCTTATGCAACACCATATAGAGTCAAATGCAATATTTTAAAAATTAAAAAAATTGACATAGTTATTCTGTTTTTACATTATTCCTCCCAAACAAGGCATCCAACAATCAATACAACAAGCATCGAATGAAATTTAAAACTTACTAAATTATCAAAGTACCAAATTCTAACTCCAAAAGAACAAATGAGCAATTTTTTTTCTTTTCTTTTCTAAATAATATCACCTACCCATTTCAACTCTAGCCTTTCAACTCATTTTGACCTTGTAAAGCAGATAGTGTTTGTTTCCAGCCAAGTAGAGAACTGCCAGTCGATGTGATCCAGAGACAAAAATGCCTGTATTTGAGATGACTTTAAACATCATTCGGAAAAGCATCCATGTAGATTTATGCTTCATTATTGAGTTCGAACCAATATCTTTAGCAATTGCTGAAAGCAACCATTTTAATAGACAATAATCAGATAGTCGAGTGAATACTGTCAAACAAAACAAAAATTTATAAGAAAAACCATGCTCCAGCTTACGGAATTATAGGCAAACCTATACTGAGATAACACTGCACCTTATTCTGGTACAAACTAAATAAATAGTATGCATGGACATACATTTAATTGTAGGATCGAGAAAAGCAACCAAAAAAATAAAATACTGACATATTAGTCTTCTATCCAAAAAAATTGCTTTGCACATAATTTCAGCACATAGTCTAAGACAACCATGCCCCTCTTTCACAGTCATTATTGAGATTATCGATATTCTTTCCTGAGACATGAAATGGGCCTTTATCTGGCTTTTGAATTCGGATCCTTCCTAAGTCATCCTTAACAGCCTAAAAGAGATTAGGAGATATATAAGAAAAACTGAAACATATCATTAAAGAAAGGATGAGATAAGACCACAAGAAGCACAAAAAACTATTATCATGTCATAGCTGGTTAGAAGCTATCAAATTTAACTCTCTTAAATATTCACATATCACTTTTTTACATGATTTTATCATAGACAACAGAATAAATATATGCTTCAACTTTGGGATTCCATATTTTACTATGATAAAAGTTGACTTGAAATTTGGCTTTGAGTTCTAAAAACTGAAAAGTAAAGCTGAGAAGATTTTTGAAAAGAAGACGGACATAAGGAATTTTAAAGATTTCGGAGAGGAACAGAGGATAGCAAAGAACTATATAAAAGTGGTAAGAGTATTCAAAGAGAATATAGCAAGATACATATATTACATTTCCAGCCAACTCTTACCCAATATTTATATAAACCAACTTTGTGAATTATTTTTGAACATCCATGTACAAGCAAGCTCTTTAGCACATTGCCACCATGATACACATTGCCCAACTACTTTAATTAGAAATTTCTCCTGAAAACTAAAACTCATCTCTACAATAGCCACTGCTAAACTACTTCTTAAAAGGAGCTTCAGAATGCTAACTTATAAAGCAGAAGTTGTTGGTAGATGGAGTATTGACCATACACAAAGTGATGAAGCAGAAGGTCTTTGTGACAGTGTAGACTATGGAAAGAAGAGGAATCGAATGAAGCAAAGTCTAATAGTGCCAATTTCTCAAAGAGGAACTCAAATTTGGTCATCAGGTCCCGAAATTCGATATTAGATGAAGACACAGATGTATATGTATAGAAAGTCAGAAAAACATAATTGAATTGAACTTGAAAATGTAACACTAAAAAATGATTAATTCCGTAATTAAAGATTCATAATCCACTAAACAAAGTTCATCATGTAATCTTACTCCAGCAAATAGCAGGAACAACAAAAGATCTACTGCCGATTCAGTGGGCGGCTGTTGGCAGCAGAGACCCTAGATCCCCACTCGAGCAGCTCTTTGCTTGTATCATCCTTGTGACAAATCACTTCAATGAAGCAAAGACAATCTTTTTTTCTCCCGTTGTTGTCTTTATTAATCAATTTTCCACAGGAATGGATATACCTGAGAATGATGAAAATGATATTTCTTCTGATTCTTCAGATTTTATCAACCATGTTAAAGGTGAACATCAGCCACTTTATCCCGGATATGAGAGTTACACTAAGTTAAAAGCTTTAATTAAGTTGTACAATTTGAATGTGATGCTTGGTATGTCTGATTCATGCTTCTCTGATGTTCTACTACTAATCGGGTCTATGCTCCCGGAAGGCAACAATATTCCTTCTTCCTTCACTGAAGTGAAAAAAACCTTATGTTCATTAGGAAGGGGGTATGAAAAGATACACGCATGTCCGAATGATTGTTTATTATACCGTGGTGAGAGAGATGAGGATGAGACTACATGTCGTATATGTAAGGCCTCTAGATGGAAATTGAATCGGAAAGAAGTGGAACTGGAAGGGGTCCCTGCTAAGGTTTTATGGTATTTTCTGTTGATACCGAGATTAAGAAATTTATTCAGTACACCGCACATTGCAAAAGAAATGACTTGGCATGACACTAGGCGGCAAAAGGATGGTAAAATGAGGCATCCAGCTGACTCAAAAACATGGAATGACACTGGGCGACCAAAACTGGCCCGAATTTGCATCAGAGACCAGGAACCTTCGATTAGCTTTATTTGCTGATGGTTTCAATCCCTTTCATGGAAACCATACTAATCACTCAAGTTGGCCTGTTTTACTATCAATTTACAATCTTCCTCCCTGGCTTTGTATGAAGAGAGGATATATTATGCTGTGTTTATTGATATCAGGACCAACTGAGGAAGGAAATGATATCATCGTGTACCTTCAACCACTTATAGAAGATTTACAGGAGTTGTGGCGAGGGAGACAAGTGTATGACGCATATAAGGAAGAATCTTTCATATTTAGGGGCATTTTATTATGGACAATAAGTGATTATCCAGCCTTAGGGAACTTGTCGGGAAACGTCATTAAAGGTTATAATTCTTGTACTGTATGCATTGATCAAACAAAAGCTACCATGCTTGTTAATTACCGCAAGACGGTGATCATGAGGCATCAGAGGTGGTTGCCCCGTCATCATCCGTATAGAAAGCAAAAATCAGCTTTTGATAACATGATAGAGAAGGAGGGTGCTCCTATTCCGTTAACTGGAGAGCAAGTTTTTCAAAGAGTATAACATCTGAGGGGTCATGTCTTTGGTAAGACACAATGCCCACTTCGATGGAAGAAAGGTGAAGCTCGACCCATATGGAAGAAGGTTTCTATATTCTTCCAACTCCAGTATTAGAAGTTTTTTCCAGTCAGGCATGTCCTCGATGTGATGCACATCGAGAAAAATATATGTGAAGCTTTGCTTAGAACTTTTCTAAATATTCCGGGAAAGATAAAAGATCGGGAGTCTGTCCGTCTTGACATGGCTAAAATGGGAATAAGAACAGAGTTGAGGCCAAAAATCCCGGAAAGAAAGAGAAGGTGTCGTTGGCTTCATAGAACTTATTACAGGATGAAAAAAAACTATTTGCTCATCCTTTCTTAAAATGAAGTTATCGGATGGATTTTGTTCAAATATCAAAAATCTGGTAAATATGGAAAATCTGCGACTTGGTGGAATGAAATCGCATGATTGTCACACATTATTACATCATTTGCTTCCATTTTCAATTCGATCAGTACTGTAAAAAGAAGTCAGGTGCACAATTCTTAAGTTTTGTCTCTTCTTCAAGGCAATTTACAGTAAAGTCATCGATATAGATAAACTGGAAAAAATCCAATCTCAGTTGGTGGAAACATTATGCAAGATTGAAAAGCACTTCCCTCCCTCGTTCTTTGATGTGATGATCCATCTCTCAATTCATCTTATGAGAGAGGTTAAACTTTGTGGGCCAATATTCCTATGTTGGATGTATCCTTTTGAAAGATATATGAAGGCGTTTAAGGGATATGTACGGAATTCAGCTCATCCTGAAGGATGTATTGCCGAGGTATATGTCGCCGAAGAGGCCGTCGAGTGTTTGGTAAATTTTGGAGAAGCTACCACAGGATTGTCGCGAAATCCTAGGCAAGAGCAAAATGCTGGCAGACCCTTATTTGGTGCAACCATGATAAAGGCAATCAATCACGACTTGCACCTAGCACATTTGTGTTTTTTGCAAAATAGTAATGACATAAGGCCATATTTTGATTAAGCAGTTATTGAAATATGTGTGTGTGTTATTTTCTTATTTTGTGCATTTTGATCAATATATAAAATCTGTGGATTTTACTCGCAGGGGGCATATGGCATCTTTGATGACGAGATTCAAACACCATGAAAATGACGAAGTCTGGCTAAAAAATAAGCAAAATGATACATTCCCCACATGGTTTAGGAAAAATGAATGATTTTTATTTGGTTTTAACATTATATGTAGGCCTAATTAATATGCTCACAATAATTAGTCATACTCAAAGATGTTAATTTAACAAATCTAGAACTCCACCCTATCAGTTTCTACATATTTTAAATTGAATAATTAGTAATTTTCCTCGGATGCATATTACATTTTTGATACATTAAAAAGAGAATGATTATCACACAAGAGAAGAATGCAGTAAAATACCTCTCTCAACCACTATTTTCTAGATTTACCCTAATAAAAGACTTGTTATTTTACATGTTGTCTCTATACTTTCATTTCTGTTTCCAGTGTGTTATTTTTACATTTTTCAAACTTTCCTTTATACCATTAAATAATAGTACTTCCACTAAAATGCTCTGCTTCTGCAACTAAAAGTTTAGACAGAAAATAAGGGGAAATATAAAAACCAATAGATTTATAATAAAAAAATAAGTAAAAAGATGCCTCAAGACTTTTATATTCTTATAGTAGCATGAAGAAAATTTAGTTTGTTTAAAAAAGGTAAAAATAGGAATAGCTATGGCTACCATGATAATTAAATATTAAATACTACAAATATAAAAATAATTCAATATGTCTTTTCTCACTAAAACATAATGAACCTCTCTTTTATTATTTCACTTATAAAATTGTATAATAATTTAACTTTCCTGCTCTGGCTAAAATTAATAAATTTGTATACATTAATAGTTTGGTTTGCACAATATATGTGCAAGGCCTGGTCACCCACACTATTGTGGAAATTAATAACCTTTTAAGTTAAATTTATACTTTATCAAAAGAATTTATATAATTACATTTTGAAACACAATATAAAATTGAAACCATAATATTTCACTCTCTATTAATATGAAATACTTAGTTTTAAACAAATTTTTTTGGACAGATCGAATGAGAATTGTTGGACGAACACAATACTATAACTGACGAGATAAGGTGGATAGCAGAAGGCCCCAACAAGATTGTGCCTACATTTAGAGGATATAAAATCAACGGTGTTACTTATAGCACGAAGGAGCGTGATGATAAACGGCAAGTTCAATGTAGTGGTGTTTGTGTGGTTGCAGATACAATGCTTGTGCAGGGTAAGGATAAGAATATTGAACATACTTCGCACACCTACTACGGAGTGATAACAAGTATCTTGGAGTTAGTCTATAACAACTTTCGAGTTCCTGTATTTCGTTATAATTGGGTAGATATCAACAAAGGGGTTAAGGTAGATAACTTGGGATTTACACTGGTAAATTTAAATAAATTAGGCTTTATAAATGATCCTTTTGTGCTAGGTAAACATGATCAAGTATGTTACATTGAGGATCCTCTTGAAAAAAATTGGTCTCACTACACCATAAAATGCCTACTATAACACCAAAAAAACGTTGCATTAGGGGGTAAATATGTTGCTCTTGCCCCATTTTTAAGCTAAGGTGACATTTTCTTAAGAGAGGTTTTTCCATGTTGTCTTAGGGGTCTAAGGTAACATCTTTGGTGCCTAAGGCAACATCGTATTTTAACTTGTTTATCTGTTGCCTTAGCTTGCTAATGCAACATAATGAAAGATCAGTTGTAACTTGTTTTTTTTGTTACCTTAGAGTTTTGAAATGTTTTTAAAAAATGGGCCCCACATTGGGACCCACTGGTTGACATGGCAAGTGTAGGGCCCATAGTGCTGAGTTGTCTTGATGACGTGGCAAGTGGACCCATAGAACCTAATGTATCACTTGGAAAAGCTGTTGTAACATTATAACTAGTCTAATAAAATGTTTTAAATATAATATGGTAACAGTTTACGAGGCTATTGTAATACTTTAGCACAAACAAATTGAAATGCTTATTATGTAAACTGAAAAAATCCCAATTATACAATTTCATAACTATAAAATAATGCATCCAACCCAAACATTAAACATCCAAATATACAACCAAATTAAACGTCCAAGCTAACTATAAACTAGTTCACATTTTTCACATAACAACAGCCCAAAATTATAAATTTTAAAAAATACTACTAGACCCTAATGCTTAAATTTGCTTCACTTTCTCCTCGACTCCACACGGGCGTTTCCCTTTTTATACACCTGAAGCTTTCTCTTGTAAGTCTTCTTTGTTCCCTGAAAAATTAACTAAGTTATTTGCAAGAAAGAAATCAAAACTGCAAATCTTGAATACCATATCAAAAGGCCTGTAGAAAATACTTATTAAAAATTATTCTTAGATCATTGTTATTTGAATATTTGTATTGCTATAAAATAGCATCCTAAATTGAGAATTATATGCAAGAACATAACTGATTTATAGTTTTTTGAAATGACGTTGTTAGTTAATAAAATACCTATATTTTAATTGGAAGCCACAAAGATGCAGAACTATATTAAGAAAAATTATATAGGAACAAAACAATTGTCCTTATCCCCAAGTAAATATGTTTAAAAAAATGTAGGTAAGCTAATTAACAGAGCTCTTTATCAAGTGCTTGTTATCAGCTCGCTTAACTCTCACCTGAGCAGTAATGCTTAGTGTTAATTATACGAGATATGATCCTGGCAAGTCCAATTACTAACACCCTGAGGTTTTAGGAGAACTGGTAACTTAAAACTTTGTAAGAACTCCTGTTAAAACCTTGAATGAATACACTTGAACTTGTTTTATTCTAGTTTCACAATGTTTTATTCTAGTTTCACAGGAAGTCAGAAACATACCTACTTAGTATGTACCTGAACAAGCCACAACTAAAGCATTGTACTATTTACCATGAAATCGATACAAGAAAATTATCATAAACTGTTCTATCATACCTCCTCGAAATGGGTTAGTTTGAAATACTTCTTTCCAATTTCAGTCCGCCTTACTCTGTCAAACCCTTTACCACCATCTATCTCCACAAACCTAAAGAAAGATGACAGAAAAAAGGTAGTTAATTTGGAATGTGAAAATATAAATAAGCAAAACTCCAAAATACAAACAAACGACTTCATTAATAATAGCATCTTTATACCTATAATATGATAGTTTGTACATGAGACAAATAGTAAAAAAGCATCTCTCAGCATACAAATTTAGCATTGATGATAGTAGTCTGACAGAGGCAGCTATAAAAGTAACCCAACAAGAGGGTCATCATGAAGTTAGAAAAAGCAT
The DNA here is from genome assembly GCF_009905375.1 of Apium graveolens. Taxonomy (NCBI): domain Eukaryota; kingdom Viridiplantae; phylum Streptophyta; class Magnoliopsida; order Apiales; family Apiaceae; genus Apium; species Apium graveolens. The sequence goes on from NC_133653.1 coordinate 200,638,141, forward strand.
TCAACCAAATTCAATATGTAAATGTAACACTGTGGTAAAGCAACTACCAGACTGTACACCCCAATTATCCATAATAACCAGGACATTTAGACGGAAATAAAATCTGCACAGAGAAAAATGCACCCACAAAAATACCACCCACCCCTGAATGAAATAAATGATCCCAAAAACAAAAAATCCAGAATTGTACCCCCCTTCCACTTCGAAAACATAGAGATGCAACCCCTCACCCTAAACCCAACTCCTAATACTCAATCCAGACAAGTACAATACTGGATTAACAACACAAAAAAAACTCATCACAGCAAAACCCCAAACCCATAACATATAATAGACCCACCCGAGAGAACACCAATAAAACACCCCCCTACTCCAGCCAATAAATAACATAACTTACTAGACAGTCCTGGTTTCTTACGAGTTGGTTTCTATATTAACATTCATGTATATTAAGAAAAACAATAATAATAACACTTACTAGACAGTGCTTACCGTGTCAAACAACTCTAAGATCCAGAACACGAAGGAAAGGTTTAGAAGCTGTGCTAACACGAGACGTTGAGGTTTCCACCATACATATATATTATTAAACAACAAAAATTATGGACTGCAAAAAACTAGATATCTGCCACACGGTTATGTATCTGGAAAAGATCAGGCTACATGTCAATGAAATTATCAGAATACTACATAATTCTAATGACAAGATTCCTGTGACCGTATATATCTGAAGGAAGAGTGTGCTTAGATATAGTGTATCCAAATTATCCTAAATATACTTGCATGAACAGAAAAAAAGAAAAAAAAATCAACAAATAAAGACAAGTGTAAAGACAAGTAAACTGGTGAAACTTGGTAATGACGATGCAAAAATACATGACCATACCTGTGCACCTGAAATATAACCTTTATGCTATTGATGGTAATATCTCGACTTACTTTCACCACCCTTTCCCTTTTATCATTCTACAAAGTTGTATAGATTAATTAGTAAAAACTTGATGGTATACAAGAAGGATAAATAGGTTTGAACTTCAAACAATCTCTCAATAAACATTCATACTGTATGAACAATTGTGTTATTACCACACAATGCTAAAAAGTCTGAATATAACACTGTCAATAAAATGGAGGAAAAAAGAAACATGCTAAACTTATAACAGAAGGGTCTAAGTTATGATCAATTTGGTTTGAACAAATAGTCTAATACTATAATCAAAGGTCTCAACCCATTTACCTTAACAATAGCACAATGCAAGTAGATTGCCATAACTTCTAAGTGCGAATATACCTTTTGCAGCCCAGTATTTGAACAGAAGAGTGCTAGAGTCGTAGTAAGTAGCACACCAGAATAGGCAAGCCAATTAATATCGAGCACATTTGATCCCTGAAAATAAAGTTGGGGAATAGATCAGATCATCTTTTAGTAAAAAAGTTGTTAATATGAGTTATAATGTCTATACTCGTAGAATAATCAGCATCTCTGATAAAAATATAAAAAGTATAAAAATATAAAAAGTATAAAAGCATCTCTGTTTTTTACAAAAATGGCCTATATAAAAATATAAAAAGTGTATTTTAATACACCGCAGGGTTGATGTTTCTAAAATCAAAAACATAAAAAGTAAAAATGAGTTAAATAACTGATGTACGTGATTAGCAAATCCAACGCCACAACCAAGGAAAATCCTACCAGCAATAAGCATGGCCAATTCATAGATCAAATATTAGTGAAACTTACAATTCAAAAGAATATGTGAGAAGAAAGAAAGAAGCGAGAACAAGGTATGAAAGACGCCTAATTTGCAAAGTATTTTACAAAATTAAGTTTAATATAAGTTCTATTGTAATCTTTTACTTATACGTCCAATAAAGATTGAAGCCAAAATAAAGATGCAGCCTTCAACGATCACAAGTCTCTAACCTTCTTTTGCAACTAAGATAATGATATGATTAAAAAAGTGTACCACGACTCTCTACACTTTAGGAAAACATTGTTACATAAGTGAGTATTGACATATTGCAAGCTAAGTAGCCATAAATTAACAATACATTTCAATTTGATGGTGAATCAATTGCACAGAAGTATAACACCTTGTTACATTGTACCCAACCATGGTATAATTTGTTGTAATGTATCTTGAATGAAAGAGGCTAGACATGTAGCAAACTAATATAGGGTTACAATAGAAATTGAGAAGACAACTATACCTTAAACTTTAGTAAATGGTAGCTGCTACATCATATATATCTTGTTTGTGGTATAAAAGCTATTAGGATTCTGATAGAAAAGAAACAAAGTACAGCAAATGAATATGTACACATAACAACAAAAAGATACAGAGAATGGTACAAAAGATAAATAGCAATGTTAACGCACACGTTAAGAACATAATCATAACTTTCAAAAAGACTTAATTTATACCTTGACAATAGGGGTGATTTCTTTAGCCGTGTTGCTCCATCACCCTTAACTAACACATACATCACCCTTCCACAGAATTAACAATCCCGAAACTCTAACAAAAAATCCATTTGAATCAAATCCGTGATCAATCAAGTCGTAATAAAAACAGCAATTAACCGGAAAAGAACTACTATGGCTGTTTCTTTAGGTAGGGGGTTGCGATAGGCCATCTATGGCGTAGTGTCTGTTGTGATGAATTTACCGGAAAAGAACTACTATGACCACTGTGATGAAGAAAATGATGGATCGGTAGAAATAGAACTTGAGAATGAGTTACATGTGCCAACTTTCGCGAATGATGACGAACATGACGAGGAAAAAGCTAGTTATATGAGGGATGAAGAAGAATGGATCCAACTTTCATTATGGTAATAAATTACATTTGTTTTAAATTTGAAGAAGAGTATACATGTTTGCCTTTTATTACTATTTATTCACAATAATTTCTTCTTAATTTCTTAAATGATTCTATTTGGTGAATTTTTTTTAGTTAATATGTGTCATTTACGATTACTGTCTTAATATGCATGAATTTTTGAGTTTTATAAATTTTAATATATCTTAATTATTTGGACTTTTCCCTGTATTTGGTTTCAAGTAATTATACTACGTATACATTAATAGTGTCATGAATCGTGTTCCTTTAATATTTGTTAATGTTTAAATTTTTATTTTGATTTCAGTGAATGATCCAATTTTTGAGCCTCATTTGAAACTACTTAAGGGCAAGAAAATTTAGGTCATTTAATGATGATGTAACCTGCAGGGTTTACTGATGATGTTGATCAAGTTGAGATGATGTTGATCAAGCTGAGGTAGAAGAAATTTTAACAGTTTGGCCAATTTCGGCGGACACCAGTGTTTGATCGCTTTCTTGTTTTCCCAGTTGGTGCCTTGTATTTTACTGTAATACGCTTCTTTGCCAACATAATTTCATGTTTTGTGTAGGCATTAGGATTAGTTTGTTTATTTCTCGATTCATGGATTAACTTGTAAATTTGTGTAAGTATTTAGTTTGTTTGATGAATGCGATATGTCCATTATTTAATCTTTTTAAAGAAATGCAACAACATTTTGCAGTTGTTGTATACTTTAAAAATAGTAAAACTGGACATGTATGCTCTTATCGCCAAACTTAGAATTTAAAAGTTCAAACCATGATGAATATAAGTTAATTGTGATTTTGGTGGATTGTAAACTCACTACTAGAAAAACGTCAATAGACATCGGCTAAAAACCGATGTCTATGAATAAAAAAATTTGATGTCTTCGTGGGTGATGTTAAAGACCCCCCATTTAACATCGGTTTTAAACTAATGTGAAAGGGGACATATTTAATAACCCAACTAATAACATTTCTCAAGATAATACTTATTTAAATCCAAACTCTATTAAAATCCGATAAACCTTTACAACTTCTGAAAATACAATAAAGTTATAATTCTTGAATTAAAATACAACTAAATTACAACCATGCCAACAAACTCTCAGAGAAATCTAAGAAAGGCCAAACTACTCAAGTTCCATAACTCGCACCCTTCCCATAAGTAGCCCGCCTAAGTAAGAATACCTGCTGGAGGAATACAAAGAGAACAAAGGACCGGAAGTGAGCGAAAGGCTCATATACGGATATAAACAAATCATAACTGAACAAATATTAAAAGATGACAAGGCTAAGAACACAACTGAATATCTGAATGAAGCACAATAATAATAGTGAATGAGATAATATAAAAAAATGAATAATCAACTCACAAAACAAGACTAAATGCTTACCACCCAAAACTTATCAAACTCTTACACATATCCTTGTCAATTATAGATAATAATCATAAATAATTAAATCGAAAGAATAATGATAAAATGAAATCATACCCTTACACATACTCTTACACATATTCTCACACTTACAAAATAATATATAAACAATAACCCGCACTATAACATATACGATTATTAGTGTAGATGAATGCAAACTTTCACTACACCATAGATGGCCTATAGCAACAGCAAGAAAATGTTACAACAGGTTGAAAAAAATATTACCACGGCCAAAAAAAGCCCTAAGGTAACATAATAATTAAGTTGCTTTTTTTTCGAGTTACCTTTGACCCCCAAGGTAACATTCCTTTTACCGTGCTACAACCTTGAATTTTGTGTTATAATAGGTTTTAAAGGTAATATTAATGTATGTCTATAGTATCACACTATACATATTACCTTTGCACTTAAAATTTGCAAAAAAAATGGGCCCCACTTGTAAGGCCACTGTGGGCCCCACATGTGGGTCACCAAATCATTGTAACAATTTTTTCCCTACTGTAAAAGCTGTTTAATAATTTATATTATATTATACTAATTTATTTGTAATATTGAAGTACCTAATCTAACATATTTCTCAAAAAACAATTTGACATGATTTGTTTGTAAATTGAACATGCCATAAATCTCTTTTTCATACAAGTCAATAAAGTAAATAATTCATACATTCCATAAACAGAATTTTGTAACACGCATGATTAAACCATTGCGATAGACCATCTATGGCGTAGTGTTTAACAATGTCCAAGAAATTTTAGATGATCATATAACCTAATGATTAGGTCAAATACTGCAGCTATCTTTATTCTGAAAAAATGTACTTAAAACAGTAATGGCAGATAATTGTTAGAGATCATGCCTATCACCTAGAACATTGACCAAGGCTGGATTCTCATGCTGTTTGTATGAGAACTTAAGTAAAATAAAAAAATTGCCTTCTCAAATCTAAATAAGCAAGGATTATAGTCATGAAAAATTTGACTAAATACCTCAACTTGTGGTTGTAGTGATTGAACATAATTAATGATTTCATCCAACATAACTGTTTTATGAGTGAACTGAAAATATAAGAGTAATCTTTAGTGAACTTCAAAAGAAGCACTTTACATGTATAAAGAGCTATAGTTAACAGTTACCCAATTATTTTTTGAATAAACTAACCTTGCTGCAACGTGGTACAAGATCCTGAAGAAATTTCATTCTTTCACTGATCTTCACAAATATTCACAAATCGGAACAACCAATAGAGACCCGTATACATAAAATATTAACAAATCCACTAGGATTTGTATTGAAAACATCTAAAAAGTATTTTGTTCCATAGAAACTAGCATATAAATGTTGTGCAACTATTACATAAATAAATAAGCAACAAAGAAAGAGAGTCAAATACGAGATCAAAAGCCGAGGTTTGCACTTGAAACCAACGCACTGTATTACTGAGATTGGATTGTTGAACCTATCAAAAAACATTGTGAAAAATAAATCAGAAAATCAAACACATAAGAATCACATAAAATATCAAAAAACACTAATATATAACTTACAGCCCGGGAGAGCAGCTTGTTTAGCAGTGCAACACTCCGAAAGAACACCATTTCTGAAACCAAAACTGCACCGTTTTATAAACACACATCAACACACAAATACAGATCTGATTTGTTCATATTAAAATTTAACAGGGAAAAATGAAGAGAAAAAAACAAGGTATTGAATTGCATACAACTGATTGGAAGACCTTACAAAAATTAAGGTTCCAAATCAACTATTTAAACCAATTAAAATTAACTAATTAAAAAATTAGGGTTTCAGATTAAACCCCCCTAATTCAAAAATTGAATTTTAGAAATTACCCAATTCAAGATTTGGCCTCCTTAAGCTTTAAACTCTGATTTAAGCTTTAAATAAACTCTGATTCTGACCTTTTTAATACTTTTTCAACCTCCGATGAAAAGAGAGCGGAGTTGGGGAGAACTGGGTTGCAGAGGGAGGTAGTAGATCGATAGAGAGGAGAGAGTCAGGCACAAAGAGCAAAGAGAGTCAGTTCTCTAGTCGATAGAAATGAGTGTAGAGAGTTCTTCAGTCAAGAGAGTAGAGAGAGAAGAGAGAGAGAAGAATCGACAATGATTAGTGTTTTTATTTTTGTTTTATTTTTTTAGATAAGGGAGGGGGATATTTGGATACTTAAAAAATTGGAAGGAAAAATCGGGGGATTTTTAAGAGGAAAATATTTGATTAAGGGGGAAACGGAGGGCGCTAAATCATTTTTTTTAAAATAGACTTATATCATCGGTTGGACTAAAAAATCGATGTCTATATTAACAAAAGACATTAGTTGATTACAAATGATGTCTAAAAAACCTTTTACATCGGCTCTAGGAGCAACCGATGTCTAAGAGGCGATGTCTATTCTACTTTTTCTAGTAGTGACTTGTCAATTTGTGATGGTATTTGGTTTATTATCCGATTTAATTTGACTTCTCCGTTTGAGGAAGTATTTTTGATTGATAGTCTATTGGTCGGATGATTTGTGGTTTGTAAATTTTATGGTTGGATGGTTTTGGATTGGTTTTCTGTGCATTGATATGTACAAGTAATTTTTTTTATTGCCATTACTCAACAGACAACAGTTACTCTCACAATCTGTAAAACAGTCTTCAAAATATGGTGTTCAGACAACGGTTCTATAGACTCGTTGTTTGAACCACATTTACCAAACAGTACTAATAACCATTGTCTACATGATCTTTCCATTTATTACCATTTAACAATGGTATGCAAAAACCATTGTTTGATGACTAACCAGATAACTATTATAATAAACACTTGTTCGAATTACACAACATAAAGGCCAAAACTGTTGTCTCAGACTACAAAAACTTAGTTTATTAACAATGGTTTTGAAGTGTTGTGGTTAAAGACATTTTACAATAGTGCATTTTAAAACGGTTGTCTGACTTGGTAATAGAACATCAAAAAGACAACACTTTCAAAAAACAGCTATAACTGTTGTTATAGAACCCATCAGACAATAGTTTTCATGTCAAAGAAATCCACCATTGTGTGTCAATTTTGGACAACGGTTTTTTTTTCACCGTTATTTAAGAGGTGTTGTCTGATAGCAAAATCCTTGTAGTGTCAGTAACCTTATCTTGATACCTAAAAGTCATATATCCCTTAAAAGTCATTCATGATTGCTTGATAACCCTATTCTTACTCCTAAAATATGATACCATATTATACTTTGAACTTATGCTCACCTTCTTTATATTTCAATACCTATGTCTTATCTGTCTATTCTACCAGAATTTCCCGTCGTATGAAGTAATAACACCTATGAGAATAGATTCGAGAGCTACAACATATGGTGAGTACTCGAGAAATTAAGAAGGGTGATAAGAAACCTAAAGAGAAGATTCATGTGTTCCAGAGAATAACTGCTACCAGGTTATATGGAGCTACTAGTAAGTATTCCACCTCTGGTTATCTTGTGGAGTGGGATAGATGGATTTCAAAGAAGTTTGAGAAGATTGGAAATCAAAAGTTTTCTCGAAAATAGATGATGATGTTATGACCAAGCATGATACTTATAGAAGTAATGTGATGTGATATTAGTCAACCTTGTTTTGTAAAATAGATTTGATGATTACTAGATAGACTTGTTATACTCAGTAATCGTAAGAGATGATGATAAGAGTGTTACTAGTATGGAAGACTGGAAGTGAAATTATGGATAAGTTAATATGCAACGGTAACTGGAGTTTTTGTCGAGCAATAAAGACAAAATGAACCCAATAAAGGGTAGAAGGTATATGGAAAGGAATGAGCTCTTATCTGAATGTTTCCCTAATTTGATACTTGGTAGTAGATGAGAAGGACGACAACCAACTCATATAGTAATGACGACCAGACATGTGATTTCAAAAATTTTAAACAGTTTTCAAAAGAGATTTTCTTAACAATTTTTTTCTAAAAGTCCTTTAAACAAAACAAGTTTTGAAAACTTGGTTGTCAAACTACTAATTGAGTTTCTTGTTTGCTATAAGATTCAGATTATCAAGAAAAATACTTGTTCTAGAAGTTAGTATGCTTCATTTAGCAATCCAAGTGGACCCGCTATTATCGAGAAGATTTAATTGTTCCTAATAGGAGTACAAATATTGCTTGATAAGTTTACCGACAGAACCAATGTACGGAGAAATATTCATCCAATTTCTGATACTATTAAAGTTCAAAGAATACGTCGATTTACAAGAAGCCGAGTAGGAGCAAAGAAGATTGAGAGAATCTCACGACTTTTCAAAAGAAATAATGTAATTAGCAAATGAGTCAATATGTTGAATGATCGGTAGCGTAGGAAAAATTTAAAGTTATGATTGTAAATCTTGTAAGAGTGCAAATAGGGTCGAATTATATAAATATTGAACATGGAAGCAAGATGCTAAAGATACAAGACCTAATAAATGGGAATTTATTCTAATGATCAATTAAAGAAGGCATTTCAGTGAACTTTCTAAAGTTAATATATGACTCGGAATGGGATCTATTGATCGGACAAGCGTTGAAGCTGTAAATAAATGAAATGTGGATATCGACCAATGATATCATTCTTTTCTATACTAATATATATTCTTATGAATCTTGAATAATGTATGAACTTCTTTCATGATCAGCTCTATGAGGTGATAAGGAAATTGTTGTATTTCTTTCAAAATCATTTTTCCCTCAAATTTTATTTTCTGAATGAGACAAGCAATGTTATGATGTGACACTTTGTTAAAATAATGAGGAGTTTGGTGGGACGCCACCTAATCATGTGTTGTATGCCATATATTATGAAAGACTGGCCATCTTGAGTACAAATATGGTTGTCTCACTCATATCCAAATTATCATTTATTACTTCTTCTTCAATCATAATTTGTTGATTTATGGATCCTTCCAATTCTTTCCTTGTACTCTTATTCCTTACAAAAAGAGTTTCCAGTCAGAATCATATACACAAATTCCTTCTTGTGTAAGGTCTACTCTTTAAATATTTTAAAAGGAAGTTAAATGAACCCGTATAGCAGATGGAGTTACGTGGATAATTGCAAGCTAATAAAGGGTGGATATTTACGTGCAGAGAAGAACCAATTATGCCGATAGTGTGGTTGTTATGAAGACATCAAATCAGAAGCGGAAATCTTTATACATGATACGTTGCAAGTATGAGATTTTGGCATGAATTGCAGTAATTAACGAACCGTATGAGGTAAATTAACTAGAAGAATAAGAAAGTGAAGCTGCGTATATCGGATAAGGCAAAGAATTGATTGGACAATGGAAGCGAATGAAGAAATTCTTAATAATAACCAAATAATTGATTAATACATTATGAAGATGAAACATACCTCAATCATGTGAGAGATATTTTTCATGAAGATTCAAGATCGAAGAAGTTCTAGTTATGAATAAACTTTAAGGGTATTCTTTAAGGAATGGTTGGGTTTTCCCACTAAAGTAAATGAGTTATGGAAAATTTGATACTCATAACCGAACCGGTGAAGGAAGTTCAGTATAAAAAAGCATAAGTGGAGATGAAGGTATGGTGGTCTAACTATAATAATTTTTAAGAAATGATGCTTTAAAACCAAATAAATTCTTTCATAAGATCATGATAGTTGAGACCATGTGTTGGTTATCAAAAGTTGAACAAGTTAACAAATAAGAATAAGTGTATGTTTTCAAGGATGGATAAATTGCTAATTAGAAAGCATGAATCGAAACACGAACTAGAAGGATTCTAGAATAATTTATAATTGTACTCAGTAGTAAAATTTTGTTATAATCAGAAGATATGAGAAAAGGTATGGTATAATAAGAATTGTTCGCTATAATCCTAAGTTGAACTAAAGATATGAGTTATACGGGTTAGTATTATGTATGGTGGTGAAATGGTGAGTTTAGAAGGTGGAAGTTGATTGGTCTACTTCTGGGTTGATTGTTGGTGTCGGCTTGAGTCCGACTTCCAGTCAATAATATAAAGGAGATGCTGCCCAAATACCTTACTCTTAAAAATAGAAAGTATATATTCATGTTAATACTCAAAATAATTGTGATCTCGGCTCTTAAAAAAGGGTAGTTACAGTAAATTCGTCTATATATAATTGGTCTTTGATTTCATTTAGCTAGTCTTCACTTGGTGTAATTGATCAATTAAGTGAGATAATTGGCTAATTTTATCAATTAATGGTCAGTTAGATGGAAATCGGTTCCAATTAGATTAAGTCAAATTTTGATGTGACTTTGAAATTCGAAATCAAAGCAATGAGAAATTTGGAAAAAGTAAGGAACAAGTAAAATTCAGAAATTGCAGCAATTGTGTGATGCTTTACTTGAATGAATATGCCCTTTTTAATGGACAAGAGAAATGAAAAGTTATTTAAATAGAGATGAATGGACAAGTGAGAGAAATGTTCTCAAGAACTAAAGGTTTAAGATAGAGCAAAGAGAAGGAATGAAGGAAGGAAAGGAAGAAGGGAGGTGGAATCAATAAGAGATTAATAACTACACAAATACAGATTTTATTAGACAATCAAAGAGATTTTATAATCTGTAATAAAGTTTATTAAAGGACGTCGTGTTTCTAAATTGTTTTGAGAATCATACAATAAATGATTTACCATTTTTTCTGTTTTGGATAAAATGTGAGATACAGTTTTAATTCAGTTTCTAAAGACCCAAAAAGGGCTAGGGAAAGAATAGAGCTATGTTGACTAGTAGCTAGTTAATACATATATCTATAGCAACATAGAAACTACTCTATTGTAACATACTAATCTCTGTTATAATAGATCTCAATAGAAACATATTTTGGACTCTATAGTAACATACTTAGTGTGTTGCAAAAGATCTTAGAATTTCTTTCAGAATTGTGGGGCTCTTAGGGGGCCGACCCGTGGGGCCTATCTGTGGGACCTATATATGGGACCTATATGTGCGGCCCACATATGGACCTAGTTATTTACCTATGGCAACATACCTGAAAAATAATTGAAATACACCTCCTGAATATTGCATTTCCCGAAATATACCAAGTAATTTCAAGGAATATTCATTCATACAACCAGTTATACATTCATACAACCAGTTATACACATCAAATTCACTAGTACAAAATCAAACTTTTATGTCGCCTAATTTACGTCGCACATAGAAGAATCTGACGTATATAAGACTTCATACATCAGATTTTTTAAAAAGGCAACGTATATTAACCTTCTGAAAGTACCATTTATGTTGGTAAAGTAAACAACCAATATATAAGGGTGACATATACGTAGTCTCTAAATTGGTCTACGTATAAAAACTCATTTACGTCAGGTGCGGTTCGCCATTGTATAAGATCATTACAAATACTTAGCATATACGCCTGTTTTTCAGCACTCGATATATATGTGATTATATATACATTGGCCATCTCTAATCCGAAGTAAAATAATTTTTTTAATTATTAAAAAAATAGTTTAACTAAAATCTAATAGTGGTCGGGCCTATTTTAGTCTATTCTTCCCAAAATCAAACTATATCCATTATAACATCGCTCGATGGAAACATTGGTCCTGGAAACCATCACACCTCATTCATCTATCAGAGCAAATTCCTAACTTACATTTCTTGTATGAAGTATGTCAATACTTACGATTGAATATGTATACATAAATAGCCATGTAACAAATTTTTTCTTGTTAATTTTCCCATCAGTTCTACCTAGACCTGGAAATTCGGATAACCAATTCAGTTTCAGATCAGATCAATTTTGGATCGGATCTACTTTCGGATTATGATATATTTGAAGACCATTCGGATCGGATTAGTATACGCTAAAGGAACATTATTTAATTTTATTAAAATATGAAGTAAAATGTTTGTTCAATTTTTGTAATAATTTTTCAAAGTGTAATTATTGATCAAGTAGTGAATTTTTATGAATTATTAAACTATTAAATAAAAATAGTATAAGAATTCGTGGTTTAGTTATTTTGTATTGAAATATTGTGTGGATTATTATTTTTAGAATTTCTCCACACGAGAAGTATTTAAGTAGGAAAAGGTGAGATTTCTTGAGCAGTGAGCTAATAAACGGAAATATGGCAAGTTTTATTTCCTCACTTTCCTAATTTTGACCTTGGTAATTGTTGTGCATATTTTAATTTACAATTTACAAGTTCATTATTTGAGCTTTATTCACGATTATATTTAACTTGAAACACGTTCCCTCGTTCAAGACACCCGGTTAAAATGCCTTATTTATATTGACCAAATTAATTTATTTCCTTACATGACTATCCCTACTGTTCAGGACAATTTTTTTATTTCCTATTGATGGACATAAATTTCTATGTTCGTCTAATTTATTTCAAAGTCTTGAATCGATTTATTTTCTGGATCAATTTTTTAATTTCTATCAAGTTTTGAAATAATAATTTATCAATTCATTAAACCCTTCCAAGTCTCATGATTGATAAATCGATTACTTATTCTACCTTTATTTTTTCACATATATATATACTGGTCAACGTGGGGTTTGACCTCCAATTATATATATATATATACATATGACTAAAGTTCTATGGAGTCCACCGTTTAATTGGAGTCCTCGGAGTCCATCTATATTTTGTAAATAATATATTTTTTTTAAAACATGTTATCTTGCAAAACATGTTTCACAAATATCATTATTTCAATAAAATTATGCAAATCTCATACATTTACAAATACAATATATTTATTCTGCAACATGACCATTTATGTTCTACAAACTAAAATTATTTTGTAAAATAATATATTTTGTAATGTTATACTTGTAAAAAGTATACAATGAGCAAGATTTTCTAAAAATAATGGACAACATATAACTTAACTTTCTCTCTCTCTCTATATATATATGAGTGATATAACCATTATTTATGATCAAAATAATTTATTTTGTTTGTAGTTTTAACAGTCAAGAATCAGTTTGACTAGTCCCGCTTACTGGTGTTTAGTCAATTGATATTTTATTTTTTAATAAATATTTATCATTGATCCAACCGTATAGATATCAATATATATATAAATATATACATTTATATATATATATTAGTGGTATAACCAAAGTTTCAGATCAAAGTTATTTTATTTGGTTTGTCCTTTTAACATTCAAATATGAGCTTGATTAATACCACTAACTAGTGCTAAGTCCCATATTGATGTTTCGATTTTCATAAAAATATTTATGAATGATTCAATCGTATAGATGTCAAGATCCATATATAATAGTGATATGAAAAAAATTTCAGAAAAAAATAAATTAAATTGGTTTCTATTTCAACAGTCAACGAGTGGTGACTAGTACATTTCACTACTAGAGAAAAGTCAATAGACATCACCATTTTAACATCAGTGGAAAAAAAAACCGATTTAAAAAACATGTTTAATATTGGTTATTTTCAACCCGATGTTAAAGATATTTTTTTACATAATATTTTTAAATAACCGATTACTAATAGTATTTTTTTCAAAAATATAACCCTATGTTTCACATCGGTTTTGTTTTAACTGATCATAAACACTAACTTCCACATCAGTCATTTAAGGACCGTTGTGAAGGTTTGGTATTCGCATTGGTCCTTAACTAACCGATGTCTATGTTAAAATTTAAAAAAATAAAAAAAAGTAGAAGGCCGGGAATAATTCCTCCTCTTTTGTACTTTGCCAAATATTTCCCTCGTTTCCCACATATTTCCCCGCTGTTTTTCTCTCTTCTCACCAAATATACATCTCTGTCTCTCGCCCCCCTCTTCTCTCTATCTCATCCCTTAACATCTCTCCCTATCTCTTTCCATCGCTATTACCATCAATCAACCCTTAATCGAGCAATCGAGTTTTAATATGTTCTACATACAACCCTAATCGAGCAGAATCAAGCCCTAATCAAGCTGTAATCGAGTCAATCGAGTCAACCAATAGAGCCCTGATTTGTAAGTAATTATCATTTTTTTCTTTTTTCTTTTTTTTTAATTGAGCCCTAATTTATAAGTATTTTTCATATCTTGTTTCTCATCTCCGTGTACCCGCTTCTCATCTCCTTCTCAGATTTTGTAAGTCTTCGATTACACTTTTCGTTTAATTAATTTTTTCATGTATTTTTTGAATGGTAAAGCATGGTTGTAGTACGATACATGAATGTAATTTACTTGTATGTATTTTGAAGGGGTTAAGGTTAAAATTATACTTCATCTTTTAAAGGGTTTCGTGCGACTTTGTGTGTTTTACTCGTTTATGATATTGGAGATAAAGGTGAAAGATGGAAGTGGTCTTGGCTGGATGTGACACTTACACATTGGTGGAATGAAGCTTCACTTAGAGTTTCAGAAGCTCTTAGAGTGATTGCTACTGTTTTATACCAAGAAAGTTACTGTGAATTAATTTTACTGAAGCTTTGTGTTCTAATGATACATGTTTTCAGTGTCTCTTGTAGGGATGATTTAATTTCCAAGGGATTCAAACTATAGCTGTAAGGTACTTGGTGAATTAACATCTGAATGAATAGGATAACAATGTAGAACCTTTTTTTTATTCTATTACAGTTGCCCAAGTTTATTTAGCAGCCACATTTTTGTTGAAAATTTAATCATTAGGATGCTATGTGGCGACCTATTTTTATTGAAGTGTTCAGTCCTGTAGGTTTGTGAACCATTAAAATTTTTGATAAAGCATAACTAGTTTATTTATTAAACACTTGCTCATTAATAATGTATTCAACTTAATTAATTTGTGTTTACACGTCATGTACTTGTTGGACTTTTTCAATATGCCTGATAGTATCTTAAACTCTTATACACCACTTCTCTTGAGCAGAATATACTTCCATCACAATGTTAAATACCTATAATTTTATGTGTTAATTGCATCAGATAAGACATTGTTGAGGCCAACATCACCAACACCTCATCTCGTAAAAGAGACAATACTAGCAATAACATGAGGAGCACCATTTCCCAATGGAAGCAGAGTAATACCAGCTATAGTTGGAGAAAGATTAAGAAATTTCGACAGATTTTGGACGGAAGGACAGAAGTACTCAGAAGCTGTATTAGCAAGTAAATAAAACAAAAAAACAAGCCAGAGGAGAAGAAGGGAATAGCCCAACACAGGGAACTACCCACAGCTGCAGTAAAATATTTCAAGGCAGTTTATATAACCTTTTGGCTTGCATGATTTGTTTGATCTAATGTATACACACTTGGTCTGATAATCAGTGTAGTTGTGCAGACCAGAGCAGCCATCATCTTGGACTAGGAGATATGAATATTGTGTGAGAACTACAGGTAGAGATGCACAAAAAGCTCGGGCCCGAAAATATGGCCCGGCCTGATTCGGTCAAAACCCGGTCAAGCACGGCCCGGTCAAAGCCCGGCCTGGTCCCGGCCCGGGCTTCGGGCCTCGACGGGCCCTATATTTTTAGGCAAGGCCCAGCCCGACCCGGTTACAAGCCTGGGCTTTGGCCCGGCCCGACCCGGTTAAAAGCCTGAAAAAGCGCGGTTATAATCTGATTATTATAATATATTTTCTTATATATTTATAAATTCACATTTACTATATATATAAATAATACTTTAAACACATGTATACATTTACATATTTGTGATTAATAATATTATTTTTATACTTTGTTGCATAAATAATGACAGAAGATCTAATAAGTACACTATATATATTTGGATATCATTGTTATCATAACAATGATAAAATATATTGTCCTATAAACATGTTTATTTTTTGCCGAACTTAAATGTTTTCAACGAAGTAATGTTTTCATAAAATATTCCATGTAAACTAATACATTTTTACGATGATCTACTTGCAATCTGCAGGTGATGTTTAATTGGAAAAAGCATATAAGTTGGTAGTTAAATAAGAGGACAATAAGAAAATGAAGTATGTATTAGAGAAGAGAGGAAGTTTCATGGTATTGATGTGAGAAAAAATTAAAGTGCTAAAGTTAGGATTTAAAGCAGTCCATGGATTATGGAAAATAACTTACTGTCCATTGGGGAAGTATTAATTTTGATAGTATCTCAAATCTCGATCATGTTCATAGAATTATTGTACAACGCGACAAAGCAGATGAGGGAGGTGCAAAGGATTTAAAGATGGTGTCTAAATCCAACTTGTATTTTTTGGCATTTGGCATTTTTAATTGCACTGCGACCTGGAGGTGTATTTTGTAGTATGGGAGAAAGTATGTGGTTGCATTAATTCCTTGTAAAATTAGCTAGCTTTTCTTTTTAACATGTACTAGTCAACTCTTTTTAATGAGTTCCTCTGTTAATAAGCAACATCTATACGTTTATTGTTTGATACAAATCAGAATATTTATTTCTTCATGGTTTTATTATTAAATATGACTTCTTTATTGAGATGCTAGATGGAGCCCTTAATTATAAGTGGGAACTTAGGTTCTACAATTCTGACAATATGTATTGCAACACTGATTTTAGATGGAGCCCCACTTTTGCCACGTCAAGAGTGGGTCCCACAATATGTAATGCATCACTGATTTTAGTCATTTGCAACACGATTTTTATTCATATGTAACATCATTTTTAGTCTTATGCAACACCATATAGAGTCAAATGCAATATTTTAAAAATTAAAAAAATTGACATAGTTATTCTGTTTTTACATTATTCCTCCCAAACAAGGCATCCAACAATCAATACAACAAGCATCGAATGAAATTTAAAACTTACTAAATTATCAAAGTACCAAATTCTAACTCCAAAAGAACAAATGAGCAATTTTTTTTCTTTTCTTTTCTAAATAATATCACCTACCCATTTCAACTCTAGCCTTTCAACTCATTTTGACCTTGTAAAGCAGATAGTGTTTGTTTCCAGCCAAGTAGAGAACTGCCAGTCGATGTGATCCAGAGACAAAAATGCCTGTATTTGAGATGACTTTAAACATCATTCGGAAAAGCATCCATGTAGATTTATGCTTCATTATTGAGTTCGAACCAATATCTTTAGCAATTGCTGAAAGCAACCATTTTAATAGACAATAATCAGATAGTCGAGTGAATACTGTCAAACAAAACAAAAATTTATAAGAAAAACCATGCTCCAGCTTACGGAATTATAGGCAAACCTATACTGAGATAACACTGCACCTTATTCTGGTACAAACTAAATAAATAGTATGCATGGACATACATTTAATTGTAGGATCGAGAAAAGCAACCAAAAAAATAAAATACTGACATATTAGTCTTCTATCCAAAAAAATTGCTTTGCACATAATTTCAGCACATAGTCTAAGACAACCATGCCCCTCTTTCACAGTCATTATTGAGATTATCGATATTCTTTCCTGAGACATGAAATGGGCCTTTATCTGGCTTTTGAATTCGGATCCTTCCTAAGTCATCCTTAACAGCCTAAAAGAGATTAGGAGATATATAAGAAAAACTGAAACATATCATTAAAGAAAGGATGAGATAAGACCACAAGAAGCACAAAAAACTATTATCATGTCATAGCTGGTTAGAAGCTATCAAATTTAACTCTCTTAAATATTCACATATCACTTTTTTACATGATTTTATCATAGACAACAGAATAAATATATGCTTCAACTTTGGGATTCCATATTTTACTATGATAAAAGTTGACTTGAAATTTGGCTTTGAGTTCTAAAAACTGAAAAGTAAAGCTGAGAAGATTTTTGAAAAGAAGACGGACATAAGGAATTTTAAAGATTTCGGAGAGGAACAGAGGATAGCAAAGAACTATATAAAAGTGGTAAGAGTATTCAAAGAGAATATAGCAAGATACATATATTACATTTCCAGCCAACTCTTACCCAATATTTATATAAACCAACTTTGTGAATTATTTTTGAACATCCATGTACAAGCAAGCTCTTTAGCACATTGCCACCATGATACACATTGCCCAACTACTTTAATTAGAAATTTCTCCTGAAAACTAAAACTCATCTCTACAATAGCCACTGCTAAACTACTTCTTAAAAGGAGCTTCAGAATGCTAACTTATAAAGCAGAAGTTGTTGGTAGATGGAGTATTGACCATACACAAAGTGATGAAGCAGAAGGTCTTTGTGACAGTGTAGACTATGGAAAGAAGAGGAATCGAATGAAGCAAAGTCTAATAGTGCCAATTTCTCAAAGAGGAACTCAAATTTGGTCATCAGGTCCCGAAATTCGATATTAGATGAAGACACAGATGTATATGTATAGAAAGTCAGAAAAACATAATTGAATTGAACTTGAAAATGTAACACTAAAAAATGATTAATTCCGTAATTAAAGATTCATAATCCACTAAACAAAGTTCATCATGTAATCTTACTCCAGCAAATAGCAGGAACAACAAAAGATCTACTGCCGATTCAGTGGGCGGCTGTTGGCAGCAGAGACCCTAGATCCCCACTCGAGCAGCTCTTTGCTTGTATCATCCTTGTGACAAATCACTTCAATGAAGCAAAGACAATCTTTTTTTCTCCCGTTGTTGTCTTTATTAATCAATTTTCCACAGGAATGGATATACCTGAGAATGATGAAAATGATATTTCTTCTGATTCTTCAGATTTTATCAACCATGTTAAAGGTGAACATCAGCCACTTTATCCCGGATATGAGAGTTACACTAAGTTAAAAGCTTTAATTAAGTTGTACAATTTGAATGTGATGCTTGGTATGTCTGATTCATGCTTCTCTGATGTTCTACTACTAATCGGGTCTATGCTCCCGGAAGGCAACAATATTCCTTCTTCCTTCACTGAAGTGAAAAAAACCTTATGTTCATTAGGAAGGGGGTATGAAAAGATACACGCATGTCCGAATGATTGTTTATTATACCGTGGTGAGAGAGATGAGGATGAGACTACATGTCGTATATGTAAGGCCTCTAGATGGAAATTGAATCGGAAAGAAGTGGAACTGGAAGGGGTCCCTGCTAAGGTTTTATGGTATTTTCTGTTGATACCGAGATTAAGAAATTTATTCAGTACACCGCACATTGCAAAAGAAATGACTTGGCATGACACTAGGCGGCAAAAGGATGGTAAAATGAGGCATCCAGCTGACTCAAAAACATGGAATGACACTGGGCGACCAAAACTGGCCCGAATTTGCATCAGAGACCAGGAACCTTCGATTAGCTTTATTTGCTGATGGTTTCAATCCCTTTCATGGAAACCATACTAATCACTCAAGTTGGCCTGTTTTACTATCAATTTACAATCTTCCTCCCTGGCTTTGTATGAAGAGAGGATATATTATGCTGTGTTTATTGATATCAGGACCAACTGAGGAAGGAAATGATATCATCGTGTACCTTCAACCACTTATAGAAGATTTACAGGAGTTGTGGCGAGGGAGACAAGTGTATGACGCATATAAGGAAGAATCTTTCATATTTAGGGGCATTTTATTATGGACAATAAGTGATTATCCAGCCTTAGGGAACTTGTCGGGAAACGTCATTAAAGGTTATAATTCTTGTACTGTATGCATTGATCAAACAAAAGCTACCATGCTTGTTAATTACCGCAAGACGGTGATCATGAGGCATCAGAGGTGGTTGCCCCGTCATCATCCGTATAGAAAGCAAAAATCAGCTTTTGATAACATGATAGAGAAGGAGGGTGCTCCTATTCCGTTAACTGGAGAGCAAGTTTTTCAAAGAGTATAACATCTGAGGGGTCATGTCTTTGGTAAGACACAATGCCCACTTCGATGGAAGAAAGGTGAAGCTCGACCCATATGGAAGAAGGTTTCTATATTCTTCCAACTCCAGTATTAGAAGTTTTTTCCAGTCAGGCATGTCCTCGATGTGATGCACATCGAGAAAAATATATGTGAAGCTTTGCTTAGAACTTTTCTAAATATTCCGGGAAAGATAAAAGATCGGGAGTCTGTCCGTCTTGACATGGCTAAAATGGGAATAAGAACAGAGTTGAGGCCAAAAATCCCGGAAAGAAAGAGAAGGTGTCGTTGGCTTCATAGAACTTATTACAGGATGAAAAAAAACTATTTGCTCATCCTTTCTTAAAATGAAGTTATCGGATGGATTTTGTTCAAATATCAAAAATCTGGTAAATATGGAAAATCTGCGACTTGGTGGAATGAAATCGCATGATTGTCACACATTATTACATCATTTGCTTCCATTTTCAATTCGATCAGTACTGTAAAAAGAAGTCAGGTGCACAATTCTTAAGTTTTGTCTCTTCTTCAAGGCAATTTACAGTAAAGTCATCGATATAGATAAACTGGAAAAAATCCAATCTCAGTTGGTGGAAACATTATGCAAGATTGAAAAGCACTTCCCTCCCTCGTTCTTTGATGTGATGATCCATCTCTCAATTCATCTTATGAGAGAGGTTAAACTTTGTGGGCCAATATTCCTATGTTGGATGTATCCTTTTGAAAGATATATGAAGGCGTTTAAGGGATATGTACGGAATTCAGCTCATCCTGAAGGATGTATTGCCGAGGTATATGTCGCCGAAGAGGCCGTCGAGTGTTTGGTAAATTTTGGAGAAGCTACCACAGGATTGTCGCGAAATCCTAGGCAAGAGCAAAATGCTGGCAGACCCTTATTTGGTGCAACCATGATAAAGGCAATCAATCACGACTTGCACCTAGCACATTTGTGTTTTTTGCAAAATAGTAATGACATAAGGCCATATTTTGATTAAGCAGTTATTGAAATATGTGTGTGTGTTATTTTCTTATTTTGTGCATTTTGATCAATATATAAAATCTGTGGATTTTACTCGCAGGGGGCATATGGCATCTTTGATGACGAGATTCAAACACCATGAAAATGACGAAGTCTGGCTAAAAAATAAGCAAAATGATACATTCCCCACATGGTTTAGGAAAAATGAATGATTTTTATTTGGTTTTAACATTATATGTAGGCCTAATTAATATGCTCACAATAATTAGTCATACTCAAAGATGTTAATTTAACAAATCTAGAACTCCACCCTATCAGTTTCTACATATTTTAAATTGAATAATTAGTAATTTTCCTCGGATGCATATTACATTTTTGATACATTAAAAAGAGAATGATTATCACACAAGAGAAGAATGCAGTAAAATACCTCTCTCAACCACTATTTTCTAGATTTACCCTAATAAAAGACTTGTTATTTTACATGTTGTCTCTATACTTTCATTTCTGTTTCCAGTGTGTTATTTTTACATTTTTCAAACTTTCCTTTATACCATTAAATAATAGTACTTCCACTAAAATGCTCTGCTTCTGCAACTAAAAGTTTAGACAGAAAATAAGGGGAAATATAAAAACCAATAGATTTATAATAAAAAAATAAGTAAAAAGATGCCTCAAGACTTTTATATTCTTATAGTAGCATGAAGAAAATTTAGTTTGTTTAAAAAAGGTAAAAATAGGAATAGCTATGGCTACCATGATAATTAAATATTAAATACTACAAATATAAAAATAATTCAATATGTCTTTTCTCACTAAAACATAATGAACCTCTCTTTTATTATTTCACTTATAAAATTGTATAATAATTTAACTTTCCTGCTCTGGCTAAAATTAATAAATTTGTATACATTAATAGTTTGGTTTGCACAATATATGTGCAAGGCCTGGTCACCCACACTATTGTGGAAATTAATAACCTTTTAAGTTAAATTTATACTTTATCAAAAGAATTTATATAATTACATTTTGAAACACAATATAAAATTGAAACCATAATATTTCACTCCCTATTAATATGAAATACTTAGTTTTAAACAAATTTTTTTGGACAGATCGAATGAGAATTGTTGGACGAACACAATACTATAACTGACGAGATAAGGTGGATAGCAGAAGGCCCCAACAAGATTGTGCCTACATTTAGAGGATATAAAATCAACGGTGTTACTTATAGCACGAAGGAGCGTGATGATAAACGGCAAGTTCAATGCAGTGGTGTTTGTGTGGTTGCAGATACAATGCTTGTGCAGGGTAAGGATAAGAATATTGAACATACTTCGCACACCTACTACGGAGTGATAACAAGTATCTTGGAGTTAGTCTATAACAACTTTCGAGTTCCTGTATTTCGTTATAATTGGGTAGATATCAACAAAGGGGTTAAGGTAGATAACTTGGGATTTACACTGGTAAATTTAAATAAATTAGGCTTTATAAATGATCCTTTTGTGCTAGGTAAACATGATCAAGTATGTTACATTGAGGATCCTCTTGAAAAAAATTGGTCTCACTACACCATAAAATGCCTACTATAACACCAAAAAAACGTTGCATTAGGGGGTAAATATGTTGCTCTTGCCCCATTTTTAAGCTAAGGTGACATTTTCTTAAAGAGAGGTTTTTCCATGTTGTCTTAGGGGTCTAAGGTAACATCTTTGGTGCCTAAGGCAACATCGTATTTTAACTTGTTTATCTGTTGCCTTAGCTTGCTAATGCAACATAATGAAAGATCAGTTGTAACTTGTTTTTTTTGTTACCTTAGAGTTTTGAAATGTTTTTAAAAAATGGGCCCCACATTGGGACCCACTGGTTGACATGGCAAGTGTAGGGCCCATAGTGCTGAGTTGTCTTGATGACGTGGCAAGTGGACCCATAGAACCTAATGTATCACTTGGAAAAGCTGTTGTAACATTATAACTAGTCTAATAAAATGTTTTAAATATAATATGGTAACAGTTTACGAGGCTATTGTAATACTTTAGCACAAACAAATTGAAATGCTTATTATGTAAACTGAAAAATCCCAATTATACAATTTCATAACTATAAAATAATGCATCCAACCCAAACATTAAACATCCAAATATACAACCAAATTAAACGTCCAAGCTAACTATAAACTAGTTCACATTTTTCACATAACAACAGCCCAAAATTATAAATTTTAAAAAATACTACTAGACCCTAATGCTTAAATTTGCTTCACTTTCTCCTCGACTCCACACGGGCGTTTCCCTTTTTATACACCTGAAGCTTTCTCTTGTAAGTCTTCTTTGTTCCCTGAAAAATTAACTAAGTTATTTGCAAGAAAGAAATCAAAACTGCAAATCTTGAATACCATATCAAAAGGCCTGTAGAAAATACTTATTAAAAAATTATTCTTAGATCATTGTTATTTGAATATTTGTACTGCTATAAAATAGCATCCTAAATTGAGAATTATATGCAAGAACATAACTGATTTATAGTTTTTTGAAATGACGTTGTTAGTTAATAAAATACCTATATTTTAATTGGAAGCCACAAAGATGCAGAACTATATTAAGAAAAATTATATAGGAACAAAACAATTGTCCTTATCCCCAAGTAAATATGTTTAAAAAAATGTAGGTAAGCTAATTAACAGAGCTCTTTATCAAGTGCTTGTTATCAGCTCGCTTAACTCTCACCTGAGCAGTAATGCTTAGTGTTAATTATACGAGATATGATCCTGGCAAGTCCAATTACTAACACCCTGAGGTTTTAGGAGAACTGGTAACTTAAAACTTTGTAAGAACTCCTGTTAAAACCTTGAATGAATACACTTGAACTTGTTTTATTCTAGTTTCACAATGTTTTATTCTAGTTTCACAGGAAGTCAGAAACATACCTACTTAGTATGTACCTGAACAAGCCACAACTAAAGCATTGTACTGTTTACCATGAAATCGATACAAGAAAATTATCATAAACTGTTCTATCATACCTCCTCGAAATGGGTTAGTTTGAAATACTTCTTTCCAATTTCAGTCCGCCTTACTCTGTCAAACCCTTTACCACCATCTATCTCCACAAACCTAAAGAAAGATGACAGAAAAAAGGTAGTTAATTTGGAATGTGAAAATATAAATAAGCAAAACTCCAAAATACAAACAAACGACTTCATTAATAATAGCATCTTTATACCTATAATATGATAGTTTGTACATGAGACAAATAGTAAAAAAGCATCTCTCAGCATACAAATTTAGCATTGATGATAGTAGTCTGACAGAGGCAGCTATAAAAGTAACCCAACAAGAGGGTCATCATGAAGTTAGAAAAAGCATTCAACCAAATTCAATATGTAAATGTAACACTGTGGTAAAGCAACTACCAGACTGTACACCCCAATTATCCATAATAACCAGGACATTTAGACGGAAATAAAATCTGCACAGAGAAAAATGCACCCACAAAAATACCACCCACCCCTGAATGAAATAAATGATCCCAAAAACAAAAAATCCAGAATTGTACCCCCCTTCCACTTCGAAAACATAGAGATGCAACCCCTCACCCTAAACCCAACTCCTAATACTCAATCCAGACAAGTACAATACTGGATTAACAACACAAAAAAACTCATCACAGCAAAACCCCAAACCCATAACATATAATAGACCCACCCGAGAGAACACCAATAAAACACCCCCCTACTCCAGCCAATAAATAACATAACTTACTAGACAGTCCTGGTTTCTTACGAGTTGGTTTCTATATTAACATTAATGTATATTAAGAAAAACAATAATAATAACACTTACTAGACAGTGCTTACCGTGTCAAACAACTCTAAGATCCAGAACACGAAGGAAAGGTTTAGAAGCTGTGCTAACACGAGACGTTGAGGTTTCCACCATACATATATATTATTAAACAACAAAAATTATGGACTGCAAAAAACTAGATATCTGCCACACGGTTATGTATCTGGAAAAGATCAGGCTACATGTCAATGAAATTATCAGAATACTACATAATTCTAATGACAAGATTCCTGTGACCGTATATATCTGAAGGAAGAGTGTGCTTAGATATAGTGTATCCAAATTATCCTAAATATACTTGCATGAACAGAAAAAAGAAAAAAAAATCAACAAATAAAGACAAGTGTAAAGACAAGTAAACTGGTGAAACTTGGTAATGACGATGCAAAAATACATGACCATACCTGTGCACCTGAAATATAACCTTTATGCTATTGATGGTAATATCTCGACTTACTTTCACCACCCTTTCCCTTTTATCATTCTACAAAGTTGTATAGATTAATTAGTAAAAAACTTGATGGTATACAAGAAGGATAAATAGGTTTGAACTTCAAACAATCTCTCAATAAACATTCATACTGTATGAACAATTGTGTTATTACCACACAATGCTAAAAAGTCTGAATATAACACTGTCAATAAAATGGAGGAAAAAAGAAACATGCTAAACTTATAACAGAAGGGTCTAAGTTATGATCAATTTGGTTTGAACAAATAGTCTAATACTATAATCAAAGGTCTCAACCCATTTACCTTAACAATAGCACAATGCAAGTAGATTGCCATAACTTCTAAGTGCGAATATACCTTTTGCAGCCCAGTATTTGAACAGAAGAGTGCTAGAGTCGTAGTAAGTAGCACACCAGAATAGGCAAGCCAATTAATATCGAGCACATTTGATCCCTGAAAATAAAGTTGGGGAATAGATCAGATCATCTTTTAGTAAAAAAGTTGTTAATATGAGTTATAATGTCTATACTCGTAGAATAATCAGCATCTCTGATAAAAATATAAAAAGTATAAAAATATAAAAAGTATAAAAGCATCTCTGTTTTTTACAAAAATGGCCTATATAAAAATATAAAAAGTGTATTTTAATACACCGCAGGGTTGATGTTTCTAAAATCAAAAACATAAAAAGTAAAAATGAGTTAAATAACTGATGTACGTGATTAGCAAATCCAACGCCACAACCAAGGAAAATCCTACCAGCAATAAGCATGGCCAATTCATAGATCAAATATTAGTGAAACTTACAATTCAAAAGAATATGTGAGAAGAAAGAAAGAAGCGAGAACAAGGTATGAAAGACGCCTAATTTGCAAAGTATTTTACAAAATTAAGTTTAATATAAGTTCTATTGTAATCTTTTACTTATACGTCCAATAAAGATTGAAGCCAAAATAAAGATGCAGCCTTCAACGATCACAAGTCTCTAACCTTCTTTTGCAACTAAGATAATGATATGATTAAAAAAGTGTACCACGACTCTCTACACTTTAGGAAAACATTGTTACATAAGTGAGTATTGACATATTGCAAGCTAAGTAGCCATAAATTAACAATACATTTCAATTTGATGGTGAATCAATTGCACAGAAGTATAACACCTTGTTACATTGTACCCAACCATGGTATAATTTGTTGTAATGTATCTTGAATGAAAGAGGCTAGACATGTAGCAAACTAATATAGGGTTTACAATAGAAATTGAGAAGACAACTATACCTTAAACTTTAGTAAATGGTAGCTGCTACATCATATATATCTTGTTTGTGGTATAAAAGCTATTAGGATTCTGATAGAAAAGAAACAAAGTACAGCAAATGAATATGTACACATAACAACAAAAAAGATACAGAGAATGGTACAAAAAGATAAATAGCAATGTTAACGCACACGTTAAGAACATAATCATAACTTTCAAAAAGACTTAATTTATACCTTGACAATAGGGGTGATTTCTTTAGCCGTGTTGCTCCATCACCCTTAACTAACACATACATCACCCTTCCACAGAATTAACAATCCCGAAACTCTAACAAAAAATCCATTTGAATCAAATCCGTGATCAATCAAGTCGTAATAAAAACAGCAATTAACCGGAAAAGAACTACTATGGCTGTTTCTTTAGGTAGGGGGTTGCGATAGGCCATCTATGGCGTAGTGTCTGTTGTGATGAATTTACCGGAAAAGAACTACTATGACCACTGTGATGAAGAAAATGATGGATCGGTAGAAATAGAACTTGAGAATGAGTTACATGTGCCAACTTTCGCGAATGATGACGAACATGACGAGGAAAAAGCTAGTTATATGAGGGATGAAGAAGAATGGATCCAACTTTCATGATGGTAATAAATTACATTTGTTTTAAATTTGAAGAAGAGTATACATGTTTGCCTTTTATTACTATTTATTCACAATAATTTCTTCTTAATTTCTTAAATGATTCTATTTGGTGAATTTTTTTTAGTTAATATGTGTCATTTACGATTACTGTCTTAATATGCATGAATTTTTGAGTTTTATAAATTTTAATATATCTTAATTATTTGGACTTTTCCCTGTATTTGGTTTCAAGTAATTATACTACGTATACATTAATAGTGTCATGAATCGTGTTCCTTTAATATTTGTTAATGTTTAAATTTTTATTTTGATTTCAGTGAATGATCCAATTTTTGAGCCTCATTTGAAACTACTTAAGGGCAAGAAAATTTAGGTCATTTAATGATGATGTAACCTGCAGGGTTTACTGATGATGTTGATCAAGTTGAGATGATGTTGATCAAGCTGAGGTAGAAGAAATTTTAACAGTTTGGCCAATTTCGGCGGACACCAGTGTTTGATCGCTTTCTTGTTTTCCCAGTTGGTGCCTTGTATTTTACTGTAATACGCTTCTTTGCCAACATAATTTCATGTTTTGTGTAGGCATTAGGATTAGTTTGTTTATTTCTCGATTCATGGATTAACTTGTAAATTTGTGTAAGTATTTAGTTTGTTTGATGAATGCGATATGTCCATTATTTAATCTTTTTAAAGAAATGCAACAACATTTTGCAGTTGTTGTATACTTTAAAAATAGTAAAACTGGACATGTATGCTCTTATCGCCAAACTTAGAATTTAAAAGTTCAAACCATGATGAATATAAGTTAATTGTGATTTTGGTGGATTGTAAACTCACTACTAGAAAAACGTCAATAGACATCGGCTAAAAACCGATGTCTATGAATAAAAAAATTTGATGTCTTCGTGGGTGATGTTAAAGACCCCCCATTTAACATCGGTTTTAAACTAATGTGAAAGGGGACATATTTAATAACCCAACTAATAACATTTCTCAAGATAATACTTATTTAAATCCAAACTCTATTAAAATCCGATAAACCTTTACAACTTCTGAAAAATACAATAAAGTTATAATTCTTGAATTAAAATACAACTAAATTACAACCATGCCAACAAACTCTCAGAGAAATCTAAGAAAGGCCAAACTACTCAAAGTTCCATAACTCGCACCCTTCCCATAAGTAGCCCGCCTAAGTAAGAATACCTGCTGGAGGAATACAAAGAGAACAAAGGACCGGAAGTGAGCGAAAGGCTCATATACGGATATAAAACAAATCATAACTGAACAAATATTAAAAGATGACAAGGCTAAGAACACAACTGAATATCTGAATGAAGCACAATAATAATAGTGAATGAGATAATATAAAAAAATGAATAATCAACTCACAAAACAAGACTAAATGCTTACCACCCAAAACTTATCAAACTCTTACACATATCCTTGTCAATTATAGATAATAATCATAAATAATTAAATCGAAAGAATAATGATAAAATGAAATCATACCCTTACACATACTCTTACACATATTCTCATACTTACAAAATAATATATAAACAATAACCCGCACTATAACATATACGATTATTAGTGTAGATGAATGCAAACTTTCACTACACCATAGATGGCCTATAGCAACAGCAAGAAAATGTTACAACAGGTTGAAAAAAATATTACCACGGCCAAAAAAAGCCCTAAGGTAACATAATAATTAAGTTGCTTTTTTTTCGAGTTACCTTTGACCCCCAAGGTAACATTCCTTTTACCGTGCTACAACCTTGAATTTTGTGTTATAATAGGTTTTAAAGGTAACATTAATGTATGTCTATAGTATCACACTATACATATTACCTTTGCACTTAAAATTTGCAAAAAAAATGGGCCCCACTTGTAAGGCCACTGTGGGCCCCACATGTGGGTCACCAAATCATTGTAACAATTTTTTCCCTACTGTAAAAGCTGTTTAATAATTTATATTATATTATACTAATTTATTTGTAATATTGAAGTACCTAATCTAACATATTTCTCAAAAAACAATTTGACATGATTTGTTTGTAAATTGAACATGCCATAAATCTCTTTTTCATACAAGTCAATAAAGTAAATAATTCATACATTCCATAAACAGAATTTTGTAACACGCATGATTAAACCATTGCGATAGACCATCTATGGCGTAGTGTTTAACAATGTCCAAGAAATTTTAGATGATCATATAACCTAATGATTAGGTCAAATACTGCAGCTATCTTTATTCTGAAAAAATGTACTTAAAACAGTAATGGCAGATAATTGTTAGAGATCATGCCTATCACCTAGAACATTGACCAAGGCTGGATTCTCATGCTGTTTGTATGAGAACTTAAGTAAAATAAAAAAATTGCCTTCTCAAATCTAAATAAGCAAGGATTATAGTCATGAAAAATTTGACTAAATACCTCAACTTGTGGTTGTAGTGATTGAACATAATTAATGATTTCATCCAACATAACTGTTTTATGAGTGAACTGAAAATATAAGAGTAATCTTTAGTGAACTTCAAAAGAAGCACTTTACATGTATAAAGAGCTATAGTTAACAGTTACCCAATTATTTTTTGAATAAACTAACCTTGCTGCAACGTGGTACAAGATCCTGAAGAAATTTCATTCTTTCACTGATCTTCACAAATATTCACAAATCGGAACAACCAATAGAGACCCGTATACATAAAATATTAACAAATCCACTAGGATTTGTATTGAAAACATCTAAAAAGTATTTTGTTCCATAGAAACTAGCATATAAATGTTGTGCAACTATTACATAAATAAATAAGCAACAAAGAAAGAGAGTCAAATACGAGATCAAAAGCCGAGGTTTGCACTTGAAACCAACGCACTGTATTACTGAGATTGGATTGTTGAACCTATCAAAAAACATTGTGAAAAATAAATCAGAAAATCAAACACATAAGAATCACATAAAATATCAAAAAACACTAATATATAACTTACAGCCCGGGAGAGCAGCTTGTTTAGCAGTGCAACACTCCGAAAGAACACCATTTCTGAAACCAAAACTGCACCGTTTTATAAACACACATCAACACACAAATACAGATCTGATTTGTTCATATTAAAATTTAACAGGGAAAAATGAAGAGAAAAAAACAAGGTATTGAATTGCATACAACTGATTGGAAGACCTTACAAAAATTAAGGTTCCAAATCAACTATTTAAACCAATTAAAATTAACTAATTAAAAAATTAGGGTTTCAGATTAAACCCCCCTAATTCAAAAATTGAATTTTAGAAATTACCCAATTCAAGATTTGGCCTCCTTAAGCTTTAAACTCTGATTTAAGCTTTAAATAAACTCTGATTCTGACCTTTTTAATACTTTTTCAACCTCCGATGAAAAGAGAGCGGAGTTGGGGAGAACTGGGTTGCAGAGGGAGGTAGTAGATCGATAGAGAGGAGAGAGTCAGGCACAAAGAGCAAAGAGAGTCAGTTCTCTAGTCGATAGAAATGAGTGTAGAGAGTTCTTCAGTCAAGAGAGTAGAGAGAGAAGAGAGAGAGAAGAATCGACAATGATTAGTGTTTTTATTTTTGTTTTATTTTTTTAGATAAGGGAGGGGGATATTTGGATACTTAAAAAATTGGAAGGAAAAATCGGGGGATTTTTAAGAGGAAAATATTTGATTAAGGGGGAAACGGAGGGCGCTAAATCATTTTTTTTAAAATAGACTTATATCATCGGTTGGACTAAAAAATCGATGTCTATATTAACAAAAGACATTAGTTGATTACAAATGATGTCTAAAAAACCTTTTACATCGGCTCTAGGAGCAACCGATGTCTAAGAGGCGATGTCTATTCTACTTTTTCTAGTAGTGACTTGTCAATTTGTGATGGTATTTGGTTTTATTATCCGATTTAATTTGACTTCTCCGTTTGAGGAAGTATTTTTTGATTGATAGTCTATTGGTCGGATGATTTGTGGTTTGTAAATTTTATGGTTGGATGGTTTTGGATTGGTTTTCTGTGCATTGATATGTACAAGTAATTTTTTTTATTGCCATTACTCAACAGACAACAGTTACTCTCACAATCTGTAAAACAGTCTTCAAAATATGGTGTTCAGACAACGGTTCTATAGACTCGTTGTTTGAACCACATTTACCAAACAGTACTAATAACCATTGTCTACATGATCTTTCCATTTATTACCATTTAACAATGGTATGCAAAAACCATTGTTTGATGACTAACCAGATAACTATTATAATAAACACTTGTTCGAATTACACAACATAAAGGCCAAAACTGTTGTCTCAGACTACAAAAACTTAGTTTATTAACAATGGTTTTGAAGTGTTGTGGTTAAAGACATTTTACAATAGTGCATTTTAAAACGGTTGTCTGACTTGGTAATAGAACATCAAAAAGACAACACTTTCAAAAAACAGCTATAACTGTTGTTATAGAACCCATCAGACAATAGTTTTTCATGTCAAAGAAATCCACCATTGTGTGTCAATTTTGGACAACGGTTTTTTTTTCACCGTTATTTAAGAGGTGTTGTCTGATAGCAAAATCCTTGTAGTGTCAGTAACCTTATCTTGATACCTAAAAGTCATATATCCCTTAAAAGTCATTCATGATTGCTTGATAACCCTATTCTTACTCCTAAAATATGATACCATATTATACTTTGAACTTATGCTCACCTTCTTTATATTTCAATACCTATGTCTTATCTGTCTATTCTACCAGAATTTCCCGTCGTATGAAGTAATAACACCTATGAGAATAGATTCGAGAGCTACAACATATGGTGAGTACTCGAGAAATTAAGAAGGGTGATAAGAAACCTAAAGAGAAGATTCATGTGTTCCAGAGAATAACTGCTACCAGGTTATATGGAGCTACTAGTAAGTATTCCACCTCTGGTTATCTTGTGGAGTGGGATAGATGGATTTCAAAGAAGTTTGAGAAGATTGGAAATCAAAAGTTTTCTCGAAAATAGATGATGATGTTATGACCAAGCATGATACTTATAGAAGTAATGTGATGTGATATTAGTCAACCTTGTTTTGTAAAATAGATTTGATGATTACTAGATAGACTTGTTATACTCAGTAATCGTAAGAGATGATGATAAGAGTGTTACTAGTATGGAAGACTGGAAGTGAAATTATGGATAAGTTAATATGCAACGGTAACTGGAGTTTTTGTCGAGCAATAAAGACAAAATGAACCCAATAAAGGGTAGAAGGTATATGGAAAGGAATGAGCTCTTATCTGAATGTTTCCCTAATTTGATACTTGGTAGTAGATGAGAAGGACGACAACCAACTCATATAGTAATGACGACCAGACATGTGATTTCAAAAATTTTAAACAGTTTTCAAAAGAGATTTTCTTAACAATTTTTTTCTAAAAGTCCTTTAAACAAAACAAGTTTTGAAAACTTGGTTGTCAAACTACTAATTGAGTTTCTTGTTTGCTATAAGATTCAGATTATCAAGAAAAATACTTGTTCTAGAAGTTAGTATGCTTCATTTAGCAATCCAAGTGGACCCGCTATTATCGAGAAGATTTAATTGTTCCTAATAGGAGTACAAATATTGCTTGATAAGTTTACCGACAGAACCAATGTACGGAGAAATATTCATCCAATTTCTGATACTATTAAAGTTCAAAGAATACGTCGATTTACAAGAAGCCGAGTAGGAGCAAAGAAGATTGAGAGAATCTCACGACTTTTCAAAAGAAATAATGTAATTAGCAAATGAGTCAATATGTTGAATGATCGGTAGCGTAGGAAAAATTTAAAGTTATGATTGTAAATCTTGTAAGAGTGCAAATAGGGTCGAATTATATAAATATTGAACATGGAAGCAAGATGCTAAAGATACAAGACCTAATAAATGGGAATTTATTCTAATGATCAATTAAAGAAGGCATTTCAGTGAACTTTCTAAAGTTAATATATGACTCGGAATGGGATCTATTGATCGGACAAGCGTTGAAGCTGTAAATAAATGAAATGTGGATATCGACCAATGATATCATTCTTTTCTATACTAATATATATTCTTATGAATCTTGAATAATGTATGAACTTCTTTCATGATCAGCTCTATGAGGTGATAAGGAAATTGTTGTATTTCTTTCAAAATCATTTTTCCCTCAAATTTTATTTTCTGAATGAGACAAGCAATGTTATGATGTGACACTTTGTTAAAATAACGAGGAGTTTGGTGGGACGCCACCTAATCATGTGTTGTATGCCATATATTATGAAAGACTGGCCATCTTGAGTACAAATATGGTTGTCTCACTCATATCCAAATTATCATTTATTACTTCTTCTTCAATCATAATTTGTTGATTTATGGATCCTTCCAATTCTTTCCTTGTACTCTTATTCCTTACAAAAAGAGTTTCCAGTCAGAATCATATACACAAATTCCTTCTTGTGTAAGGTCTACTCTTTAAATATTTTAAAAGGAAGTTAAATGAACCCGTATAGCAGATGGAGTTACGTGGATAATTGCAAGCTAATAAAGGGTGGATATTTACGTGCAGAGAAGAACCAATTACGTTGCAAGTATGAGATTTTGGCATGAATTGCAGTAATTAACGAACCGTATGAGGTAAATTAACTAGAAGAATAAGAAAGTGAAGCTGCGTATATCGGATAAGGCAAAGAATTGATTGGACAATGGAAGCGAATGAAGAAATTCTTAATAATAACCAAATAATTGATTAATACATTATGAAGATGAAACATACCTCAATCATGTGAGAGATATTTTTCATGAAGATTCAAGATCGAAGAAGTTCTAGTTATGAATAAACTTTAAGGGTATTCTTTAAGGAATGGTTGGGTTTTCCCACTAAAGTTAATGAGTTATGGAAAATTTGATACTCATAACCGAACCGGTGAAGGAAGTTCAGTATAAAAAAGCATAAGTGGAGATGAAGGTATGGTGGTCTAACTATAATAATTTTTAAGAAATGATGCTTTAAAACCAAATAAATTCTTTCATAAGATCATGATAGTTGAGACCATGTGTTGGTTATCAAAAGTTGAACAAGTTAACAAATAAGAATAAGTGTATGTTTTCAAGGATGGATAAATTGCTAATTAGAAAGCATGAATCGAAACACGAACTAGAAGGATTCTAGAATAATTTATAATTGTACTCAGTAGTAAAATTTTGTTATAATCAGAAGATATGAGAAAAGGTATGGTATAATAAGAATTGTTCGCTATAATCCTAAGTTGAACTAAAGATATGAGTTATACGGGTTAGTATTATGTATGGTGGTGAAATGGTGAGTTTAGAAGGTGGAAGTTGATTGGTCTACTTCTGGGTTGATTGTTGGTGTCGGCTTGAGTCCGACTTCCAGTCAATAATATAAAGGAGATGCTGCCCAAATACCTTACTCTTAAAAATAGAAAGTATATATTCATGTTAATACTCAAAATAATTGTGATCTCGGCTCTTAAAAAAGGGTAGTTACAGTAAATTCGTCTATATATAATTGGTCTTTGATTTCATTTAGCTAGTCTTCACTTGGTGTAATTGATCAATTAAGTGAGATAATTGGCTAATTTTATCAATTAATGGTCAGTTAGATGGAAATCGGTTCCAATTAGATTAAGTCAAATTTTGATGTGACTTTGAAATTCGAAATCAAAGCAATGAGAAATTTGGAAAAAGTAAGGAACAAGTAAAATTCAGAAATTGCAGCAATTGTGTGATGCTTTACTTGAATGAATATGCCCTTTTTAATGGACAAGAGAAATGAAAAGTTATTTAAATAGAGATGAATGGACAAGTGAGAGAAATGTTCTCAAGAACTAAAGGTTTAAGATAGAGCAAAGAGAAGGAATGAAGGAAGGAAAGGAAGAAGGGAGGTGGAATCAATAAGAGATTAATAACTACACAAATACAGATTTTATTAGACAATCAAAGAGATTTTATAATCTGTAATAAAGTTTATTAAAGGACGTCGTGTTTCTAAATTGTTTTGAGAATCATACAATAAATGATTTACCATTTTTTCTGTTTTGGATAAAATGTGAGATACAGTTTTAATTCAGTTTCTAAAGACCCAAAAAGGGCTAGGGAAAGAATAGAGCTATGTTGACTAGTAGCTAGTTAATACATATATCTATAGCAACATAGAAACTACTCTATTGTAACATACTAATCTCTGTTATAATAGATCTCAATAGAAACATATTTTGGACTCTATAGTAACATACTTAGTGTGTTGCAAAAGATCTTAGAATTTCTTTCAGAATTGTGGGGCTCTTAGGGGGCCGACCCGTGGGGCCTATCTGTGGGACCTATATATGGGACCTATATGTGCGGCCCACATATGGACCTAGTTATTTACCTATGGCAACATACCTGAAAAATAATTGAAATACACCTCCTGAATATTGCATTTCCCGAAATATACCAAGTAATTTCAAGGAATATTCATTCATACAACCAGTTATACATTCATACAACCAGTTATACACATCAAATTCACTAGTACAAAATCAAACTTTTATGTCGCCTAATTTACGTCGCACATAGAAGAATCTGACGTATATAAGACTTCATACATCAGATTTTTTAAAAAGGCAACGTATATTAACCTTCTGAAAGTACCATTTATGTTGGTAAAGTAAACAACCAATATATAAGGGTGACATATACGTAGTCTCTAAATTGGTCTACGTATAAAAACTCATTTACGTCAGGTGCGGTTCGCCATTGTATAAGATCATTACAAATACTTAGCATATACGCCTGTTTTTCAGCACTCGATATATATGTGATTATATATACATTGGCCATCTCTAATCCGAAGTAAAATAATTTTTTTAATTATTAAAAAAATAGTTTAACTAAAATCTAATAGTGGTCGGGCCTATTTTAGTCTATTCTTCCCAAAATCAAACTATATCCATTATAACATCGCTCGATGGAAACATTGGTCCTGGAAACCATCACACCTCATTCATCTATCAGAGCAAATTCCTAACTTACATTTCTTGTATGAAGTATGTCAATACTTACGATTGAATATGTATACATAAATAGCCATGTAACAAATTTTTTCTTGTTAATTTTCCCATCAGTTCTACCTAGACCTGGAAATTCGGATAACCAATTCAGTTTCAGATCAGATCAATTTTGGATCGGATCTACTTTCGGATTATGATATATTTGAAGACCATTCAGATCGGATCGGATGTGATTCGGTTCAGGTCTAATTCAGATTAAAATCGGATAAAATTTGGATTAAAATCGGACAAAATTTTGTTTGGATTAAATTCGGTTCGGATATTTTCGGATCATAACTTATTTAATTTTTAAATTTTTGAGATTTAAAAAATATATTTTTTATTTAATTTAGTATTTTTAATATAATATAATGTACTTTTACAAAAGACTATGATTAAATAAGTATGTTATCATAAACATAAAATAGTTTAAAGTATAATTTTTGTTTATTTCGGGTCATATTCATTTCGGGTAATATATTATTCAGTTTTAATCGGTTCCATGTTATAATCAGATCTTTTATTTCAGATATTTTTCTGATCGGTTAAAATCGATTTTCGTATAATTATTGGATTGTATAATTCGGATCTCGATTTCATGAATTTTGGTTCGGTTCTTCGGATCCAGACCTATTTTTCCACGTCTACCTAATTGGGTTTGTTAACTTCTTTATCCTAGACCGTTGCATTCGTTGTTGGTAATCTCCCTTCCCCTCTCTCCCACTCCCACTCCCTCTCTCCCTTCTTTCTCTTTTTCTGCTCTTTCTTTACCTTCCCATTCGCGTCCCTTTGTTTTCCCGAATTTAATTATGTTACAAACAAATATATTTGGGTGTTAGATTAAAATTTGATATGTAATCTTTATTAATTTGACACAACATGGAGTTGTAATATGGAGTTGTAGGAGTAAATAATAAATTTATTATTTAGTTGGATCATTCATTATCTATTCTCGACCTAGTTTCTAGGGATATCAACTCCTAAATTCAATTTTGTATAAATAAATAATATTTCTATACTTAAATTCGTTGATTTTTTCCGGTAAACTCTTTACTTTTGAGAATAATCACATCCTTAGGGTTGGCTTATTTTTTAAAAATTTAAAAATTCTAAATTCTAACTCTAATCCATACCGTAAATCCTAAATCCATAACTAGTAAATTATATATCTAACAATACTAACTATTCATATATACCGATTTAAGAATAACTTTATTATTAGCTAAATAATTCTTTTCTAAAAAATTATAGTGCATGAAGCACATAGATTTGAAACTTTTGAAATTTTTCTAAATTTTTCAAATATATTAAACAAATATTTAAACTTTAGAATGTTATCAAAACAAAATCATAATTCTCCTATAATATATGTTATTGTTTAACTTTTTAAGTTTTTTTTGTGTTCTTTGTTCACTAAATACAAGTGCTTGCAATCACTTTTATTAATTCAAGGGATTTAGGTTGAAATCATTTTTTTACATTTGGCTGTTTCTTTTTTCGCATTTCAGCAAATTCAAACAAAATAGATGGAAAATATTGCACCATTTTGTAAAGAAAATTGGACATCTTAGGTTTAGTAGTCACACCAGACTACTACCTTCTCTTGTTGAGTATAATTTTCATTTACTTTTACTTTCAATTTTTTTATGAAACAGTATTTTAGTAAACATACATAAGGAGAAAACACAAGCAGGTGGATGCACACATGCTTGCAAAGACTAAAAACATCTCATAAACAAACAAAATTTAAAAACATTTGTTTGAAAATGGCTTATCTTATAAAGTTTGTTGGACATGCTGTATTTTGAAAAAAAATGCTGAAAATGATGTAATGAGATTATGTTGTATGGTTTTATGACAAATTTACTTTTACTCTATTGATATTGACTTAGTATTTAAGTTATTATTGGTAGAGACAAGTTTGAGTACATTCTAAGTTCAAATTTTTGACTAATTTTCAAAGGGGTTAAGCAAGGATTTAATGTTTGATCAACTATAACATATCACATATTTGTCTATTTTATTATTATCATGGCAGGGTGGAGTAAGCCATCTTATAATATAGCCAAAGTAAACTGTAAGGGTGTGTAGGAATAAAATGAGCTTCTATAGGTTGCGCCCAGTCGAGGGGAATAAATTAAGGGGGCTAGGTATGGTAGTGCCACTCTTTGTAGAACTTTGATCCATACTTTATAGGATAAAGTTGGCTTGGAAGATAAGTGATACAAAAACATGTCGTACAATTTGATTCTCAAAAGGCTGTAAATGAAATTAATAATATGAATCAAAAATTTTGCCTTGAGGAATTTCGTGCTGTTGATAAAAAATGTGGAGAATGAGGCTTGAGAGTCATGTCACATTAAGCATATTTCCAAAGCTAAAAATGAGGTTATTACTACTCTTGTACGAGAATGCTCTCAACTTGATGTTAAAGGTGGAGACATGGAGCTTTCTAGCTGTTGTCCCTACTTTCATATAAAAACCATTTTTGTTGTTGATTTTGCTTTATTGCCGTACTTATCCTTGTTTGTTCATGCCCTATTTGTTAGTTTAGGTTTCATTCTAAGTCTCTGATATGGTGAAACGAGATTGTAGTGGTGTATTGTTAAATATAATCTATTATAATCTATTCCACAGTGAAACATACTCGTACATTTAACATGAGAATGGTTATATCATTAAGAGAAATGAGCAATAGAAACATAATGCTTTATTTCTCAACAAGAGTAATGAACTAGATAATTTCATGTTTTTTAATAAATGTGTTAATGTGCACAAATGAGCTTATTACAAGAATAAACAAGGAAATTACTAGGAAATTACTGCTTTACACTTAGCCTATATATTTCATGGCTCAATCTTAGCCATTGAATCTTAACCATTTCAATCTCGAACGTTCATTTCAAAAGTGCCCTAAAAGAAGCTTCTTTTGGAACCCAAATCCATTTTGAATGCCTTTGTAAAGAGTCAAGTACACTCTTTTTTTTTGTTTTTATCATTTTCCGGCAACTAAACACAAACAACTTGTAAGGCTCGAGAAAAATTCTAGGAAAAATATTGTTGATATAGTTATTGTTGATATAGTTAATTTGTTAGATAAGGGACCATCTATTATTTTTACTTAAGGAACTCAAATGAATATTCAACTCCTATGATTAATTTGATAATTGACTAGTGCTATTTTAATAAATCCAATTGTTATGCTAATTGTTCTATTTTTTTAGCTTTTGTGTAATAAATGGTGTATATGTAATTATAATTTGTACTTTCTACATTTAAAATTTTAGTTGATATTCCCTAAAGTAGTAAATTAATTCTTTAAAGTGATAAGAAGTATTACATTATTCTTTTGAGAAAAAGAATAATAGAGGAATAATTTGGCATAAGTATAGATACAAAATCTTGTCATCATTTTATTTTATTTTATTTCGACCGTTTTATTATCAAATTATTCAATTTTTTTTTAAAAAAAATTGTTTTCGAAAATTTATAAAGTCTTTATTTCATAAAAATATTTTCTAAATATTTTGGGACTTCACTTAATTTTCTTAAAAGGTGAGTATTTAATTATTTTCCTAAATTGTATTTTCTTTTCTATTAAATGAGTAAATAGGAATTAATAGCTAAATTATAATTAATTAGAAAATTCTAGATTTATGTAGGGTTTTCTAGAGAATACTAACCTTTATGTTTAGCCATTAGATTAATGTTAACTCTATTTAAATTTTTGTGTGAAAATGTGGGACTCGATACCCATTTCACTTGTCTTATAATCAAATTTAAAAAAAAATTAGTAATATAATTATCATAAGTAGAGTGTAGATTGGGTAAAAGAGAGGAAGCAATTGAGTGAAGTGTTAGCTATTGTGTTGGGTGGTGAAGTAGATTCTATAAGATCTTGATCATTCCTTCTTGTTTTATTTATTTATTTTAGATATTTATTTGTAGTAATTAAATCACTTGATTGTTGAGTTGTATTATTAATCCTAATCGATGCTATGTTAATTAAATATGTAATTAGGAACTCATGAATATGTAATTATCATGACTATTTTTTTAGTTAATTATTGGATCCTAGTATTTTCTTAACATGATTATTGGTAATTAGCAATTGATGAGAGAATTTGTACTTGGCTTTGGAGTTCGTCCAACAAAAAGAGGTCCAACCCAACATCCATAAATACATATATGTGTAAGTAGAATAACAAAAATAGAAGTGGTAATTGATTTAATTGGGATTTGATTGAATTGGGTGAAAATATGAAGTTGGGGGTTTTTGATTATTAATTGTTGAATGATAATTAAGGAGTAAACATTTGGGCGTGTGTTTGTGATGTGTTGGGGAGGGGGCGGAGCCACCACCGGAGGCGGTGGTGGTGGTGATCGGCGAAGGAGAGAGTGAGTGGAGAGAGAGAAAGAGGGACGAGAAAGAGGACAAAAAGAGAGGAGAGAAAGATGAGAAAAAGAGGAGAGAGTGAGAGAGAGGAGAGGCCGGTAGAGAGATAGAGAAACGGGGAGAGGGAAAGACTCACCGGAGTTTGGCTGGAAAATCAACTCCGGGGTTTCGATTTCGAAATAGTTTGGATAAAATTATAGATCAGGAAATAGGGATTAAAACGAAGGAAGAAAAATTAAATTCCGACACCCACTGGAAACCACCACCGGCGGTAGCCGCCGCCGGTGCCTCCATGACAATGGTGGTGGCGAGGAAGAAAAAGAAGAAGGGGGGTAGTTTGGTAATTCAGTAAATTGATTAATTTTTTTAAAATTTTAAAAAAAGTGGGTATTATTGGATTAATAAGTAAAAGATATGTTGGATATATTTGAGATGTCATGTCTAATATGTTTCATGTTTAGTTTTCAGATCTTAACTAATAGGAAATATCAGTTCTTACTGGAATCAGGACTTACTGGAAGTCAGGACTTAAGGATATCAGGACTTAGATTATCAGAAGATAATATCAGAAGATGGATATCAGAACTTAGGTACTGGAGGACTAACAGTTAAGGAATGAAGCTGATTTACAGGAAAGAAGATCAAGACTAATACAAGAAGAAGATATACATGGAAAGAGTCAGAGGACTAGAAGACTTATATAAGATATCTGGTTGATATATTTTAGGAGACATAATTATATTCCATATCAACTAGAATTTATCTTGTAACTGTCTGTCTATATCAACACATATATAGGTTTACTCTATAAGAGTTACGATCATCGAGAAGATCATACAAATATAATCTAGCAGCTCTCGTGATATTTGTTCATCACTGAGAGAGTACAGTTCCATTGTAACAGAGTTTATTATATCGAATACATCGGTTTTCTGTTACTGGTGCTTTAAATCAATTTGATTATATTTTACACTGTATTCAACCCCCTTCTACAGTGTTGTGTGACCTAACAAGTGGTATCAGAGCCTCTCTATTAACACACATACAGTAAAGATCCAAAATAATCATGTCTGAAGAAGTAGAAAATCCAACCAAGCCCGCCAAAACTGAAGAAACTCCAAATACTCAAACCCATAGTCGGTATGAGACTATCAGCGTTCCCATGTTGAGACCTTCTGAGTATCCCATATAGAAAGTGAAGATGACTATGTTTCTGTAAGCTACAGATCCAGAATACCTTAACAGAATTAATGAAGGACCACATAAGCCAACCAAGCTCTCTATTGTAGTTGCAGATCAGCCAGCAAAGACCATACCAAAGGAGAAAATTGAATACACAGCTGAAGATATCTCATCTATTTCCAAGGATGCAAAGGTAATGCATTTGCTGCATAGTGCCATTAATAATGTCATGTCAAATAGGGTAATTCAATGCAAGACTGCAAAGGAGATATGGGATGCTTTGGAGATAAGGTGTCAAGGAACTGATGCAATCAAGAAAAATAAGAGGATTATACTCACTCAAGAGTATGAGCACTTTGACTCAAAAAGTGATAAGTCATTAACTGACTTATATGACAGGTTTGTCAAACTCTTGAATGATCTGTCACTGGTGGACAAGAAACATGACATTGAAGGTTCAAATCTGAAATTTCTTTTAGCTCTTCCTGAATGTTGGGATTTGAAAGCTACTATTCTAAGAGATAACTATGGTCATGATGAAACTACTCTTGATGAAATTTATGGAATGCTCAAGACTTATGAACTTAAGATGGATCAAAGAAGCAAGAGAAATGGAAGAAACTCAAGAATAGTTGCTCTTAATGCTGAGGAGGAATCCCCCAAAGTGGATGTCTCAAAGAAAGGAAACGGAAAAGCACTCATCATAAAGTCTGATTCAGAATCATCAAGTTCTGATGATGATGATTCAGAAACTGAATATCTACCTGAAGTAGATGTTGATGAAGAGATGATGAAGTTGTGTGCTCTTATGGTGAAGGGTATCACAAAGATAGCCTACAGGAAATTCAGAAGGGGAAAGAAGTTTTCCAAGAAAGGTAGAAGTCCTGATAAGAAGGGCTTCAGAAAATCTGAAGGCAAAGGAGGAAAGTCTAACAGAGGAGATTACTCAAATGTCAAATGCTACAACTGTGGTGAGAAAGGCCACATATCTCCTGACTGCAAGAAAGGAAAGAGTGATAAAGGCAAGGCTCTTGTCACAAAGAAGAAAAGCTGGACAGACACCTCAGATTCTGAAGATGAGGAGAACTATGCCTTGACGGCAAATGCTGATAGTAGTTCTGATGCTGCTGAGT
Source organism: Apium graveolens (assembly GCF_009905375.1). Taxonomy (NCBI): domain Eukaryota; kingdom Viridiplantae; phylum Streptophyta; class Magnoliopsida; order Apiales; family Apiaceae; genus Apium; species Apium graveolens. The sequence continues at coordinate 200,681,151 of NC_133653.1, forward strand.
TAAAGGTACCTCAAACAACTTATGCATTTCATACTGATGATATTATTGAGTTGAGGTTATATCTTAAAACCATGTTTATTAGCTATAGAGATCAAAATTTAATATGTGAAAGATTAACTTCTGAAAATCTTGCTTTTAAAAAGAAGAATGATTATTTAGAAAAAGAGTTAGTTATGTTCCATCAAACTCAGAAGGATGGAGATGATACTTTCTATGTTAGAGATGAAGTGCTAAAAATGAATAAATCTCTAAAAACTGAGTTAGAAAAGGAGAGATAGATTATCAGGACTTGGACTAACTCTGGAAGAGCAACTCAGGACATACTAAGTAGTGTAAACTTGAAAGAGGTCTTAGGTTACGGAGATGAGAAAAGTGAAAAAGGAACTGAACAAGCTAAGCCAAAGATAAATTTTGTTAAATTTGTAGCTAAAACTGTAAAGTCTGATTCTGAAAAGATATTGAGACAGAAGTGATAGCAGAGTCAACTTCTGACAAATTAGAATATGATAAACTAACTGAAGTTAATATAGGCTTAATGACAAAGAAGCAGCTTAAATATAAGCTGAAAGAGGTTACCAGTGTCAACAAGGTAAAGGTAGCTAGGAAAAATAGGAACGGAAAGGAAGGTGTGAATAAAAGTAACAATTATATGTCTGTTCCTAATGCTCCTGGAAAGAAATGATATAACTGTGGAAACTCTAACCATCTGGCTTCTTTTTACAGGAAGAATAGGAATATAAACTCCTTACCTTCTAAGTCAGGACTTAAGAGTCAGTCTGTTAGATTTAAGCCACAAAATTCTTCTTTTCATTGTGGTAGTATATGGTATTCCATTTATACTTGTAAGGAATATCATAGCTTGTACTATGATTATTATCAGATAAAACCTTCTTTGAAGAAAGTTGTTTTAATTCCTTCTCGTGTAAAGTATGATGCAAAGTCTGATACTGTTAATACAGATAAGAAAATTGTTATCATAAACTCTGATGTTAAATCCGCTACAAATGTTAACAAACTTATAAAGGCTAAAGGATCCAAGCAAGTGTGGTCCTTAAAACTAACCATTAGTGGTCTTTGTGATTGCAGGGCAACAGGAAGAACATCCTAGTTCTGGACAGTGGATGTTCAGGACATATGACTGGAAATAAAGCCCTGCTATTAGATTTTTTAAAGAAAGCTGGCCCAGAAGTTTCTTATGGAGATGGCAACATTGGAAAAACTCTGGGATATGGCAAGATCAATCTTGGGAATATCATCATTGAAAAAGTAGATCTTACCTTAGGACTTAAACACAATTTGTCGAGTATAAGTCAAATCTGTGACAGAGGTTATCATGTGGATTTCTTTGAAGAACACTGTGAAGTTATAAGTAATTCAACAGGCAAAGTGGTTCTGAAAGGATACATGCATGGTAACATTTATGAAGCAAGACTTTCAACAAGTACTGATGGTTCTACAATCTGTCTATTGAGTAGAGCATCAATTGAAGAAAGCTGGAATTGGCACAAGAAACTCTCTCATTTAAATTTCATCAACATAAATGAGCTTGTAAAGAAAGATCTTGTGAGAGGACTGCCAAAAATAGTATTTTCTCCTGATGGCCTTTGTGATTCATGTCAGAATGCAAAACACAGAAAATCTTCTTTCAAGAGCAAATCTGAGTCATCAACTCTTGAGCCTTATCACCTACTGCATGTTGATCTATTTTGTCCAACCAATGTCATGTCTATTACAAAGAAGAAATATGTTATGGTTATAGTAATGAGTTCACAAGGTACACTTGGGTGTACTTCTTGCATAAGAAGACTGAAACTGCATCTACCCTAATTGATCATGTCAGACAGCTGGATAAATTGATCAAAGATTTTGTTAAAATCATAAGGAGTGATAATGGCACTGAGTTCAAGAATTTAATCATGGAAGAGTTCTGCAAAGATCATGGAATCAAATAGGAATTTTCTGCACCTGGAACTCCACAGCAAAATGGAGGTATAGAAAGAAAGAACATGACTCTCATTGAAACTGCACGAATAATGCTTGATGAAGCAAAACAGCCAACCTATTTTTGGGCTGAGGCTGTGTAGACTGCTTGTTTTACACAAAATGCTGCACTCATAAATAAGCATGAAAAAACACCATATGAGATTGTAAAGAAAAAGAAGACAAATCTAAAATACTTTTATGTATATGGTTGCAAGTGTTTTATTCTTAAGACTCATCCTGAACAGCTGTCAAAATTTGATCTAAAAGCTGATGAAGGAATTTTTGTTGGATATCCATTTTTCATAAAAGCCTTCAGAGTCTACAATTTGAGAACAAGAGTTGTCATGGAATCTATCAATGTCTCTTTTGATGATAAGAAGATTACTGAACTTGAAGATTTCGATGATCATGATCAGCTGAGATTTGAGAATGAAGAATTAAATCCTGATCTTGTAAGTTCTGATGGATTAAGTTCTGATGTCGTTGAAACTGTGGTAATAACTCCAAAGGAAAATGCACCTGTTCAGGAGGAGCAAGGTGAAGAACCTACCACATCTCAAGACTCTCGAGAAGCATCAGAACCTGTCACTGGCTCTTCAAGTTCTGATTCATCTAGTTCCGAAGAGCCAAATTCTGATAATTCTGAAAGCTCTGATTCTTCAACTCCTGAAAACTCAAATTCAATTTCTAAAGTCTCTGAGAGCATATCTACATGGGAGCATCAGAAAATGCTGATGGAGACAGCATGGATCATGGGGGACGATCCAGTTCTAGAGATCAACTTCAATCTGCAAGGAAGTGGACTGAAGCACATACATCTGATTTAATCATTGGAGATCCTGAAGTAGGTGTCAGAACTAGAACTGTAACTTCAATTGAATGTCACTATCATTCTTTACTATCTCATACTGAACCAAAGAAAGTGGAAGAAGCTCTTCAAGATGCTGATTGGGTGCAAGCAATACAGGAAGAGTTAAATGAATTTGAAAGAAATAAAGTCTGGACCCTAGTGCCAAGACCAAAGAACGGATCAGTTGTTGATATAAAATGGGTGTTCAGAAACAAAACTGACAGTGATGACATAATTACAAGGAATAAAGCAAGACCGGTTGCTAAAGGCTACTCTCAACAGGAGGGTACACTACTACAAATATTAACTTGGAAACCGCTACTTAGATAGCGCTTTTTTCTAGGTGCTATACAAGTATGCTACTTACATAGCATTTTTCAAAAAAATGCTATTTAAGCTGTTAAAATAGAAATAAAAATTAAGAAAAAAAGTAAATTAAATTACTTGCATAGCGGTTTGGAGGGGAGTGCTACCAAAGAGTTGTGTTGCGTGACGTTCGTACAAACGCTATGTAAGAAACCATAATTTAAGTAATTAATTTTTATTTAATAATCCATTTAAAAAGTAGTGAAGCGTTTTTACAAATGCTATGCTAGCAGATGTATCCTAAATTTCTATTATTTTACTTTTAAATAATCAACTAAGTAAAAGAACCCTTTCTCTCTGTTCTTCGAAAGGCACAGAGGATTATCTACCCGAGCATCGACAAATTTACCTAATGATTTCTCTTTCTTCATGAACATTTCATCTCTGTATTGTGCTGATCTTGGTTTTGACTGGGTAATTGCAGTGTCATCTGGAGAGTGTCGATTAAAGAAGCTATGTGAAGTTTACAAATGGAGAAAAAAAAGAACAAGCTTCAATTTAATTTGTAAGTATCTCTGTATCAAGGTATTGACTGGGTTTAGTAACTTCGGGTTGTGAATTGGGTTCTTCTTAACTTCTTTGGTTTCTAATTCTAGGTTTTTAATTATATTGGGTTCATTTACTGGGTTCGATCCCTTTGACAAATTAACATAATTCATACATTTCTAATTTGTTTCATCACTTTTTATTTTCAACAAAATGTGTATTTTCAGGATATACAATTGAAAATTGAAAGTATTACATATATTGATTTTGATTATATGTAATTTTGTATGCTTACCCATAGTGGAAAATTTTGTATTTGTATTCTTAGTCTTATCTTTATTTGTGTAAACAGATGGGTTGCTTTGACTGTACCTAAGCCGATTAACAACTTTTCTAGGAGTATTTTGTATATAAATGTTAAATTTTTCTAGGTTATGCACGTTCTTTCCGGAACACAAGAACCTGTACCAATTTTTTTGCAATCCAGGTATTACACAGTTGTATCAATTGAAACGTGTTTTAATTAGATGGTTTGTTTGATTTTTGTGTTAATTATGCAGTTTTATGGTTTGTATTAAGTAGTGATTTTGTTTTTGTGTGATTATTATATACTGTTTAGTAATTATTAATTGAGTGATCACTGACATAAAATTATGGTGCAATAATTCTGGTACGTGATAGACTAAAAATTATGTTGTAAAGGATTTATGTGTGCTGAGTTGAATTACAAGTGCACAAACAACCAGTGATATAACTTTATGTTCATGAAGGGAAAATAGGCTCTGCTTTACTAGAAAAGCAAATTCTAATTGATTTAAAACATGTTGGATGATGCATGAATTCTGTCTTAAAAATCTACTTATCCCTGTTAATGTATGACTTATCTGCATTGCTTCTTGACAACCAATTTATTTATGAACTTTTAATATATATTTAAAACCTGCAATTCATATAGACATGATTGCTAAAGGCAGCCTAATAAAGATCATTCTAATGTATATTGTCTACCGTGTGTCTGCACTATATTAAATATATTGTTATGTAATGGTTTGCATTATGTGCCAAAATAATATTTGCTATTTTGCCTATGTAGTCAATGTAGTCTTTTATTGCTATGCTATGTTATTTTGTTAATGACTTAATATCTTATTTTGATGGTTAAAATCATAAAAATACAGGTGGGCTAATCATAAAAATACAGGTGGGCTAAGAAGCAAGGATACGGGGGTGCGGGGATGCGGGTGCCTAGTGCGGGGATACATTGATTCGGTAAATAAAATAATATGGGGATATTGTACATATATTTATTATAAATATATTATGAAATCTATTAACAAAACTAATAGTTTTATGCAAATTGCATCAAATACATCATATAAGCATCTATAAAACATGAATTTAATCTAAAATTACTTATATATGTAGTATAAATATTAAAAAATATGTATTTTAGTTGAGAATTTTTGAGAATTTTGAATATCGGAGTATCCCCAAGAATCCGAGTATCCGATACGGGGGTGCGTGAAAATACGGGGATTCGTTGGGTGACCGAAGAATCCCTTGCTTCCTAGCAGGTGGGTGATGTGCTTGTGTGTAAGTATCAGCAGGAAGGCAACACATTTAACTTAGTACTAAGGTACATTGATCTCTATGAGCACGAAGGCAACACATTAACTTAGTAATAAGGTACATTAATCTCCAAATACTCCTTCAAATTATTTATTTGAAGCTATTTATTATAATTACAAGAAACTATGGTAATTTGGATGAAACATACACACTCATATATGGGGGGGCAATTTAAAGACTTCTTTTAAGATAAATAAGGTTTTGGTCTCAGCAATACATGAATTAATAGAAATCTTGATTACAGAGGTGCGGCCTATATTTAATGACCTTGTACTAGTGATCATGGGAATGTCACTATCCTAGCTGATTTCAAGTTGCAGGTGCAGACTGTAGAGGAGAATGCGGAAAAGAGGAAGAAAAAGAAGTTACAAAAATATGTGGATGAAGTTTACAATTTGAGCTACTTGAAAACAAGCAGGTCCTTTGAGAATAATATATTGGGTCAGCTTACTCCTCCAGAGAAATTTGTAATTCTTTTCTATATTCATATTCATTGTAAATGTACTTGCTTTGCTTTAGATTTTTAATGTATGAAACTAATTAATGAGAAAATTTTGATTTGTAAGTACTAATATTGTTATGTAAGGTTCATGTAAGTAGTTGATTCTTTGAATTTATTTTAATTATATGAAAGTAATTTTAGATGATAGTATTCTAGTTTTTATTAGGATTGGATTTTCATAGCCAATTATTATTATATTTTTGAATTATATTATTTAAAAAATATTTTAGGTTATAAAATGATAAAAGAAATAATTTATTATTTTTAAAAAAAATGGAAATCTTGTATGGCGTTTATAAAAAGATATGCAAGTGATGTTTTTTGCAAGTGAAATGACTTGAATAGCGTTTGCAGATATGCTATTAAAGAAGTAGACGCACTTGGATATGGCTTACTTACGTAGCATTTTTAGAAGCGCTATTTAAGTAAATTAATTAGAGAGCGCCAAAATAAGCGTTATGCAAGTGCCTTTCACTTGCATAGCGTTGGCTTGTATAGCGTTTAAAAGCGCTATATAAGCTAATAAATAAGCGCTATGCAAGTTTAAATTTGTAGTAGTGGTATTGATTATAATGAAACATTTGCACCAGTTGTTAGATTAGAATCCATAAGGATCTTTTTGGCTTATGCTCCTCACAAGAAGTTTAAAGTCTTTCAAATGAATGTAAAATGTGCTTTTCTGAATGGAGAATTGGAAGAAGAGGTATATGTTGAACAACCTCCAGGCTTTGTAGATCCTAAATTTCCCAATCATGTTTACAAGCTTGAGAAAGCACTTTATGGCCCTAAGAAAGCTCTAAGAGCATGGTATGAGACCTTAGCTCAATTCCTTCTGGAAAGTGGATTTCACAGAAGCACAATTGACAAGACTTTATTCTACCTAAACCATGGAAAGGACTTACTTTTGGTACAAATATATGTTGATGATATCATATTTGGTTCTACTAATTCCAAACTGTGTGAGAAGTTTGCAAAGCTAATGCAGTCAAGATATTAAATGAGTATGATGGGAGAACTCAGCTATTTTCTGGGCCTTCAAGTCGAGCAAACTGAAGAAGGCACTTTTATCTGTCAATCCAAGTATACCAGAAGTTTACTGAATAAATTTGGAATGCAAGATTATTCAACTGCATCCACTCCCATGACCACTGCAACCAAGTTAGATAAGGATACTGATAAATCAGTAGATAGTACTAACTACGGAGGTATGATTGGCTCCTTACTCTATCTAACTGCAAGTAGACCTGATATCATGTATGCTACCTGTCTTTGTGTAAGATTTCAGGCTGATCCAAGAGAATCTCACTTATTAGCTATGAAAAGAATTTTCAAGTACCTTAAGGGTACAACTGATCTAGGTTTGCGGTATCCTAGGGAATCAGATTTCAAGCTAATTGGTTACTCAGATACAGATTTTACAGGATGCAAAATAGACAAGAAAAGCACTGGTGGAAGCTGCCAATTTCTTGGAGACAGATTGGTTTCTTGGTTTAGCAAGAAACAAAAGTCAATTTCCACATCAACTGCAGAAGCATAATATATTGCTGCAGGAAGCTGTTGTGCACAGATTCTTTAGGTGAAGAATCAGTTACTGGATTATGGGTTAGAATTTTCTAAAATCCCTATTTACTGTGATAATCAAAGTGCTATTGCTATGACAGGTAATCCAGTTCAACACTCAATGACAAAGCACATCAGCATTAGGTACCATTTCATAAGGGAACATGTGGATGAAGGTACAGTGGAATTGCATTTTGTTCCAACAGATCAACAAATATCAAATATCTTCACTAAACCACCATGTGAAGCTACTTTTATAAGATTGGTAAATGAACTTGAAATGATTTCAGGTTATTTCTCTAAATCTGCTTAGTTTTTATTCTCATGCATCAGACTTTATTATTAGTGTTTACTAGATTGTATTTTCCATATGTAATCTGTGCTTAATTTGAAAATTCATTAAATGCTGATTGCTATCTGATGTGGATTTATATACTCTACTAATTGTTTTGAATGTTCTGTGGCTATTCAATCCAATGAGGATAACTGTGCTAGATGCCGACCTAGTAGTCTTTAACATACTAGAAATCCTATGTTTGAATTAGTTGTTTATGTGGAAACTCATTAACACAAGCAGATTCTGATATTGAGCATAGTCAAGTTTACTTTGTATATCTTATTACTAAGTCACAAACTAGATTCTTGTTTCTTATCTGTCAAATTCTGATGTCAGTAAATCATTAGAATGAACTAAGTGCTGATAAGCCTCACTTATCAAAAGAAAAGACAAGAAAAGAAAAGAATAAAATCCAGGTACTCCTTTGAGATCTAGAGTAAAAATGTGGAAGGGAAGACCCAAGTGCATTGTTGGTATTAAGTAATATGCATTAGAAAAGCAAAAAAAATCTTGGTGACTTTTCACACTCTATGATTACTGGAGAAATACTCTGATAACATCATAAATTTTGATAAGAAGGCGTGACTCACTTACACTGAGAAGCCACTGTAAAAAGGAATTTCAAAAGATGCATGAAAGTTGAGGTGGGCTCATGCATAAATTCGTTCTATAGTAGACATCATGACTGATGACAGATTTTAAGCATTTTTCTGAGTTATGCCTTATTTCTAAAATGTACTAAAGTTGATCAGACTTTAATCTTTATCTGATATTTTGCTGAAAGCACACACTTTCACTCCATATGAATGATAAAAATTACTATGGTGATTAAATTATTTTTGACAAACAGTTAAGTATCATTTGCATAAATGCTGAGGACAAGTTCTGATGGAAGTTCTGATGATTAAACTCTGAAAAAAACAATTCAGTATTTGTATGAAGAATCACAGAAAAAGATATTCATTTTTTCAAGTACAGAAGCCATGTTTTGATGACTGATAAAATCTGATATAAGTTATGTTCTGATATTAAATCCTGATAGAATCTTTGATGCTGACGTGACATTTTTCTTTACTTGACTTATTTGTGGCAAAATCTGAAACAGTCATATTTAAATCAGAATAAATTTGGATGAAATAAAAACAGTCATAATCATTATGGGTTAGTGGTTAACTTGTATGTCCTGAAAAAATGCATGTGCACGGTAATTATTGCTTATTTTACGTGCCCATTAGCTCCTCTCTAGCCATTTATTGTCTGTTCACACTGTGCCAGGTGTAAAGTGTATATTATGCTTCAAAAATATAACTGTTGAGTGGAGAGAGTATATATATGGGAGTTAACAGATTTTATAATCTTTTACTTACCTTTCTAATTTTTATCTCTCTTATTATCTCTCTCTCTAATATTCTCTGAAGCGTTTTTTTCAGGACTTTTAACAAACACTTTGCAAACACTCTCCTTCTTACTTAATTTCTTCCAACGATGGCACCAAAAGATGTAATTTTCAATGGGGCTAAGTTTATTCCTAACAACTACTCTGTCATTCTTAGCAAGGCTGAAGCTCCATCGGAACCTCACTTCATTCAGGATTTTCTCGCTAATTCTGATATTGGGTACGCTCTGACCCAACCTGATGTAGTCTCTGGAACTCAAGTGCTGGAGTTCTGGAGAAGTGGAGTATATGATGATGGTGGTGCTCAAGGATCCCCAAGTATTATTTTTTCATCAGGGGAGAATGAGCATGTCATGATATTGGTCACGGTTCGACAAGCATTGCAGCTGCCTGAGAACTATGTTTACTTTACTGTTGAGGAGCCAGTTCTTCAACAAATCGGGTATGCTCTCATTAATCAAACAGATTTTGATTATGCAAGTGTTGTCTTAGGTTTTATTGGGGATAGGATGACAGAAGACAAAAATACTGTTCATTTTGCTAGATTCTGTCAGCTTATTTATAGTTTTTGTTATGATGATAAGGCTCAATCAGCTAGTGAATTAATTCCATCATTCAGACTAGCTAAAAGAGCTTTTAATGACTTATTATTTACTGATAATAAGAAGGCTGTGTTAAGACCCCTCCGAGTTCCTCTATCTGTCAAACAAGCCTTAATAATCTATGATCCAGTTAAATACACTGCATTATATCTTGATGTCCAACCATCAGAACCTCAACCATCAGCACCTACCACCTCTACACAAACACCTCAAACTTCTCAACCATCAGCTCAAACAACCAGACCTTCATCTTCTAAAACTTTTTAGAGGACAAAGTCTGTTCCTCAACCTCAACAAAAGAGAAGGAAGATGATTCTCAAAGATGAGTCTGAGAGTGAAGAGGAAATAATTGAAGCATGAGTTCATGCATCTGACCCTGTGATAATTGAAGCTGAGAATGTTACTTCTCAGAAAGAGAAAGCAGGTCAACGTTCTTATACTTTGAAAAGGAAATCTGTAAATTCTAATGCTGCTGAAGCAACTCCTTCATTGGCAAGGAGATTGAAGAAAATGAAGGCAAGGAGGTATTTGGCTAAGGCTATATCAGAAGATACTGAAGAAGCTGTGGAAGGGGATCAGAAATATCTGATCTCACAAGAACCAATTATCATTGAAGCCCTTCGAGCTCAAGCCAAAGACACTGCTAATGACACAGTAGTTACCCCTCATGTCTCTCATATTAAAGCTACAGATGGTGCTAAAGAATAAACTAATAATTCTGAAATAGATATTCATAATTTGAATATACCTGAAGTTCTTTTTCTAGAAGCTCCATCTACATCAAAGACACAAGTTCTGGAGATAAATTCTGCTGATCAGAATTTAGATGATGTTATTCCTGAATCTCCAGTTGCTTCACACACTGTTGAGCTATCAAAACAGAATGAGTCTTCTTCAGGTTCTGCTGACAGTGTTTCTGTTGAGACTCCAGTACCTACTCTGGGCAAGGAAGAATTGGTGAAGAAATTTGTTGAAAAGGAAGCACCTATTCCTTGGAAGGATACTCACAGAGGTGTTGAGTGGACCAAGAAGTGGAATAAATCAGATTTTATTCCATATTCTAAAGTTCTGACAGAGCATATTGCAAAAGCTGATAAGTTGCTCACAAATTCTGATTTCAAGACACAACTCAAGATCACAGCTCTGTCTACATAACATCTTCAAGGTCTACATACTGCTACTCATGAAAAGGTTGATACACTCAGAGAAAAAGCTGATAAGCTAGATCTATAGATCAAGCTTGACAAGAACATGTATATCATACCTATTTTTGAAAAAGTTGCAACCATTGAGAAAACTCAAGAGAAGCAATAGGCCTAACTTGCTGAGGTTCTGGCTAATGAAACTTCTCAGAAAGCTCAATTGGATAAAATCTAATCTTCAGTTGAACTTCTTCTTTCTCTCTTACTTCCTGATGATGCCAAAAAGGGGGAGAAGGTAGTTAAGTCCAAATGCTCACCTACTAAAGAACTGAAGAAAAATGATGATAAAGGTGATGATCAGGGAAACTCTGAAAAGAACAGAGGTCAAAGAAACGTTCAGGGAAAATCTTCTATTCAGAACAAGTCAAGTTCTGATGCTGTGAATGCTCAAATATTGAAGTCAAGTGGTGATAAGCAAAGTCTGATGACAAGTTCTGATATTGTGATTCAGTCAGGATCTGAAGACTCTCAGAAGTTCTTACAAACTCTGAAGTTAAAGGGGAAGCAGACAATGTGACGAAGGTGGGTGGAAGCGATGGATGGGTGAAACAAAGGGGAAAATGCAGGGAAAAGATTGGATTTGAATTGAGGATCATTTTAATGGTTGTTTGCGGCTAAATGAGTGAGAGTTGAGGGTGGTCAGAGAGGTTTGACGAGGGAGAGATTAAAGGAAGAGAGGCCAAGAATTAAGGATGTGAGGGTGGTCTCTGATGCTTTTGCCAGTCGGTGGTTCGCCGGAAAGAATGGTGAGGGAGGAGTGAGGTGACGGAAAGATGAGGGTATTTTGGTAATTTGATAATAAAATAAAAAATAGATATTGTCGAGGTTTTAAGGCAATGTAAAAGGTTATATTTGGGAAGGTATTGGAAAGGTATTTTGTTTTATTAAAATTGGTGTTGTTGGCATAATTTATGTATACATATTGTATTTAGAGGGTATTCTAGAATATATTAAGATGTGACATAAGAGTGTTTGTGGGTTAATTTGAGATTTGTTAGTGAGTAGTAAATAGCGGGAAATCATATTAGTTTTACGATAAATTAATTTCATTATTCGAAAGTAGAGTAAAATTTAATTGCAAAGTGAATCGAAGATTTGGTATCGAAAAGGATGGTTATTATTTAATAAAGCTATTTTATTAGCACAAATATAAATAGATAATTATAATTAATTTTAAATTAGTGAATATGGAAAATGATTAGTATATGCTAAAGGAACATTATTAAATTTTATTAAAATATGAACTGAAATGTTTGTTCAATTTTTATAATAATTTTTCAAAGTGTAATTATTGATCTAGTAGTCAATATTTATGAATTATTATACTATTAAATAAAAATAGTATAAGAATTCGGGGTTTAATTATTTTGTAGTGAAATATTGTGCGGATTATTATTTTTAGAATTTCTCCACGATAGAAGTATTTAAGTAGGAAAAGGTGAGATTTCTTGAGCAGTGAGCTAATAAATGAAAATATGGCAAGTTTTATCTCCTCCCTTTCCTAATTTTGATGTTGGTAATTGTTGTGCCTGTTTTAATTTAAAATTTACAAGTTTATTATTTAAGCTTTATTCGCGATTATATTTAACACCAAACGCGTTCCCTCGTTCGAGACACCCGGTTAAAATGCTTTATTTATATTGACCAAATAAATTTATTTCCTTATGTGACTATCCCTATTGGTCAGGACAATTTTTTTATTTTCTATTGATGGACATAAATTTCTATGTTCGTCTAATTTATTTCAAAGTCTTAAATCGATTTATTATCTGGATCAATTTTTTAATTTCTATCAAGTTTTGAAATAATAATTTATCAATTCATTAAACATTTCCAAGTCTCATGATTGATAAATCGATTACTTATTCTACGTTTATTTTTTTCACATATATATACTCGTCAATGTGGGGTTTGACCTCCGATTATATATATATATATATATATATATATATATATATATATATATATATATATAATTAAAGTTATATGGAGTCCACCGTTTAATTCGAGTCCTCGGAGTCCATCTATATTTTGCAAATAAAATATTTCTTAAAACATGTTATTTTGCAAAACATGTTTCACAAATATCATTATTTCAATAAAATTATGCAAATCTCATACATTTACAAGTACAATATATTTGTTCTGCAACATGAGCATTTATGTTCTAGAAACTAAACGTATTTTGTAAAATAATATATTTTGTAATGTTATACTTGTAAAATGTATACAATGTGCAAGATTTTCAAAAAATAATGGACTGCATATAACTTAACTTTCCCTCTCTATATATACATGAGTGATATAACCATTCTTTATGATCAAAATTATTTTATTTTATTTACAGTTTTAACAGTCAAGAATCGGTTTGACTAGTACCGCTTACTAGTGTTTAGTCAATTGATATTTTATTTTTTAATAAATATTTATCATTGATCCAACCGTATAGATATCAATATATATGTATGTATATATATATATAAATACATACATATATATTAGTGGTATAACCAAAGTTTTAGATGAAAATTATTTTATTTGGTTTGTCCTTTTAACATTTAAATATGAGCTTGATTAATACCACTAACTAGTGCTAAGTCCCATATTGATGTTTCGATTTTCATAAAAATATTTAGGAATGATCCAACCGTATTGATGTCAAGATCCATTATAATAGTGATATGACAAAATTTTCAGAAAAAAAATAAATTAAATTGGTTTCTATTTTAACAGTCAAAGTGGTGACAAGTACATTTCACTACTAGAGAAAAGTCAATAGACATCACCCTTTTAACATCAGTCGAAAAAATTCAACCCGATGTTAAAGATATGTTTTTACATAATATTTTTAAATGACCGATTACTAAAAGTATTTTTTTCAAAAATATAACCCTATATTTCGCATCGGTTGTGTTTTAACTGATGTTAAACACTAACTTTCACATCGGTCATTTTAGGACCGTTGTGAAAGTTTGGTATTCGCATTGGTCCTTAACTAACCAATGTCCATGTTAAAATTTAAAAAAAAATAAAAAAATAGAAGGCCGGGAATAAAAGGAAAGAATGTTAAAAATAACAAATTTTTGGTGCAAAATACTGAAAATACCCATTTTGGTAATGTTGTGCTGAAAATACCGGGTTGGATACCCGTTTGCCATTTGGGTATCCTGTTTTGTACTAGATACCCATTTGTCAAATGGGAATCCGTTTTTTTTCTTTTTTATGTGATACGCATTCGCCAAATGCCTATCCCAATGGTAATATCCAAAGTAGAAATGCGTATCTTTAATAATTTTCTTACATACCCAATTCTCAAATGCGTATTACACTTACCCAATTTCAAAATGCGTAATCAAAACGGTATTTTGAGCATATTTTTTGAAAATGGGTATTTTGAGCAAATTGAACCCGAAAAATGCCAAATATTTTCCCCGTTTCCCACATATTCCCCCATTTCTTTTTCTCTGTTTCCCCGCAGTTTTTCTCTCTTCTCACCAGATATACATCTCTCTCCTGCCCCCCTCTTCTCTCTATCTCATCCCTTAACATCACTCCCTATCTCTTTCCATCGTTGTTACCATCAATCAAGCCTTAATCGAGCAATTGAGTTTTAATATGTTCTACATACAACCCTAATCGAACAGAATCAAGCCATAATCAAGCTGTAGTCGAGTCAACCAATAGAGCCCTGATTTGTAAGTATTCATCATATTTGTTTTTCTTTTTTCTTTTTGTTTTTTAATTGAGCCCTAATTTATAAGTATTTTTCAGATCTTGTTTCTCATCTCCTTGTACCCGCTTCTCATCTCCTTCTCAGATTTTGTAAGTCTTCGATTACACTTTTCATTTAATTAATTTTTTCATATATTTTTTGAATATATTTTTTGAATGTTTAAGCATGGTTGTAGTACGATACATGAATGTATTTTACTTGTATGTATTTTGAAGGGGTTAAGGTTAAAATTATACTTCATATTTTAAGGGGTTTAGTGCGACTTTGTGTGTTTTACTCGTTTATGATATTGGAGATAAAGGTGAAAGATGGAAGTGGTCTAGGCTGGATGTGACACTTAGACATTGGTGGAATGAAGCATCACTTAGAGTTTCAGAAGCTCTTAGAGTGATTGCTACTGTTTTATACCAAGAAAGTTACTGTGAATTAATTTTACTGAAGCTTTGTGTTCTAATGATACATGTTTTTAGTGTCTCTTGTAGGGACAATTTAATTTCCAAGGGATTCAAACTATAGCTGTAAGGTACTTGGTGAATTAACATCTGAATGAATAGGATAACAATGTAGAACCTTTTTTTTTAATTCTATTACAGTTGCCCAAATTTATTTAGCAGCCGCATTTTTGTTGAAAATTTAATACATAGGATGCTATGTGGCGACCTATTTTTATTGAAGTGTTCAGTCATTTAGGTTTGTGAACCATTAAACTTTTCGATAAACCACAACTAGTTTATTTATTAATCACTTGCTCACCAATAATGTATCCAATGGAAGCAGAGTAGTACCAGCTATAGTTGGAGAAAGAATAAGAATTTTCGACAGATTTTTGACGGAAGGACATAAGTACTCAGAAGCTGTATTAGCAAGTAAATAAAACAAAAAAACAAGCCAGAGGAGAAGAAGGGAACAGCCCAACACAGGGAACTACCCACAGCTGCAGTAAAAGATTTCAAGGCAGTTTATATAACCTTTTGGCTTGCATGATTTGTTTGATATAATGTATACGCACTTGGACTGATAATCAGTGTAGTTGTGCAGACCAGAGCAGCCATCATCTTGGACAAGGAGATTTGAAGATTGTGTGAGAACTGCAGGTAGAGATGGACCAAAAGCCCGGGCCCGAAAATCTGGCCCGACCCGATCCGGTCAAAGCCCGGTCAAAGCCCGGCCCGGTACCGGCCCGGGCTTCGGGCCTCGACGGGCCCTATATTTTTAGGCAAAGCCCGGCCCGGCCCTGTTAAAAGCTTAGGCTTCGACCCGGCCTGGCCCGATTAAAAGCCCGAAAAAGACCGGTAATAATCTAATTATTCTAATATATTTATAAATTCACATTTACTATAAATATAAATAATACTTTAAACACATATATATATATATTTACATATTTGTGATTAATAATATTATTTATATACTTTGTTGCATAAATATTGAAAGAAGATATAATAAGTATACTATATATATTGTTAAGTTGTTTAACACACACACTACTGTTTAAAGAAACAAACACAAGAAATATAGACGATATACGCTTAAGTCCGTTTTATTAATCTGCAAGTGATTACATATATATGGAAAATACACAAACAAGGAAACTAGTAGCAAAATACCAGGACTACGTGATAACAGACTCACCTAAAACTACTCTTATTCAACCGTTATCCAAAACAAACACCTAAAAGATCTCCACGACCAATTGACTGCATAAAACAGGCTGGACCCGGACTCAGACTTGCAGATCGAACAAAAACAAAACAAGATTATTAAATGTAAAGCCCACAAACTTAGATTAAAGGCCCAACAAGCTCTCCCTTAATCTAAAGTTTGTCCCTGTTGTTCTACACTGCTGTATCAACACCCAGAAGCTTTCTCATCCTTTCAAACTTAATAGTAGTGAGAGCCTTTGTAAGACAGTCTGCTCGTTGTTCTTCTGTACGAACGTGCTTGACAAGAATCTCCCCCTTCTCAACACATTCCCTGATAAAGTGAAACCGTATATCTATGTGCTTGCTCCTACCATGAAAGATAGGGTTTTTTGCCAAATCTATAGCAGATTTGTTATCAATGTAGATCGTCACAGGGCCAACTTCTTTTCCCGTAATCTGCCCTAAGAGTTTTTTCAACCAGATAGCTTGACATGCAGCCGCCGTGGCTGCCATGAACTCAGCCTCACAAGAAGAGAGAGCCACGCAGCGCTGCTTCTGGGAGACCCAAGCAATCAGTCCTTCATTGAGATAAAAAGCCATCCCTCCTGTGCTTTTTCTATCCTCAACATTACCACCTAAGTCGCTATCTGAATAGCCTGACAGGATATTGTTCTTACTGTCTTTAGTGTACGTCAGACCAAAATCAATAGTGCCCTTCACGTATCTCAGCACACGTTTTGCTGCATTCTGATGTAAAGTAGTTGGTTTCTCCATGAAATGACTAATGATCCCAACAGAGTAAGCCAAATCAGGTCGTGTATGCACAAGATACCGCAAACCACCTATCAGACTTTTATATTCAGTTGCATCAACTGGAATACCCCCTTCATCTTTATGTATTATTTCTTTTGGATCCATAGGATATTTAGTAGAGTTACACTCAAGCATACCAAATTTTTCGAGTAGCTTTCTGGCGTATCCTGCTTGCTTTAACCGAATAAAACCATCACCTTGCATCACTTCAATTCCCAAATAATAAGTCAATTTTCCCAAATCACTCATGTCAAATATTTTCCCCATTTGCTCCTTGAATTCCTTGATAATTTTCTGACTCGAGCCAGTAACCAATAAGTCATCCACGTATATAGCCACAATAAGCACATCACCACCAATCACCCTTGTGTAAACAGCCTGTTCATACGGGCATCTGCTGAAGCCAATCTCTTCTAGTACTTTATTCAACTTTGAATACCATGCTCGCGGTGCCTGCCTAAGTCCGTATAATGCCTTTAGAAGTTTATACACCAGGTGCTCTTTCCCCCTCTTCACAAATCCCTCCGGCTGTGTGACATAAACCTCCTCAAGAATCTCGCCATTCAAAAAAGCTGTTTTAACATCCAAGTGATGTACTTCCCAAGTGTTTTTGGCAGCAAGAGCAAGAAGCAAACGTATGGTTTCAAGGCGAGTCACCGGTGCAAATACCTCATCAAAATCCACTCCCTGTTTCTGAACATAGCCTTTAGCCACGATTCTGGCCTTATGTTTGATGACATTTCCATTGGCATCCCTTTTAATTTTATAAACCCACTTCAGGTCGATTGGTTTTCGTCCTCGGGGCAGCTTTACCAATTCCCACGTGCCATTCCTTTCAACTGCTTCGATTTCTTGTTTCATTGCTCTTTTCCATTTTTCTTCTTGTGCTGCTTGCTTATAATTCATTGGCTCATCGATTCCCATTACCATCAACTCCTCCTCAGCCAGCTCGATGGGCTTAGTGTCGTTGTAGATGTCACTCAAGAGTCTTACTTGTCTGGGGTGACTTTCTGTTTCAGCACTTGATGCAGAGAATTCTAACAGAGAGTTAGAGGAGCCCGAGCTAATACTATTATTTTCCAACGTATTCTGATCACCTGTACTTGCACTGTCAGCCGTACCATCAGTTGCTCCATTTTCAGACACTAAATCAGTGGTAAGCACCAGAAAATTGTTTGAGTCTCTTGCTTGTGTCACAGATTCATGGCTCCAGTCCCATGATTTTCCTTCTTCAAACACTAGGTCTCGAGTTACACAAACTGACTTTGTTTTTGGATCGAACACTCTGTGAGCCTTAGTACCAGGCTCCTTTCCTAGATATATCACCTTTTTACTTCGATTATCTAGCTTCTTTAATCCTGCATTAGGGACTCTCATATGGGCTAGACACCCAAATACGCGGAGGTGATCGATAAATGGCTTTGTACCAGACCAGGCTTCATATGGTGTCACCCCTTCAACAGCTCGAGTGGGGAGCCTGTTTAGCAAATATATGGCATGGAGTATGGCTTCCCCCCAGAAATATAATGGCAGCTCCTTCTCTTTCAGTAAACAGCGAGCCATTTCGATCATTGTGCAATTTCGTCGCTCAACAATGCCGTTTTGTTGCGGTGAATAAGGTGCAGTGAGCAGACGTTTAATCCCAACCTCTTCACAATATTGATTAAACTCTTTGGAAACGAACTCTCCCCCTCTATCGGTTCTGAACGTCCCAATTCTTTTTTCTGGGCTGTTCTCAACCAAAACTCGAAATTTTTTGAAAGCATCAAAGGCCTCATTTTTATTTTTCAACAGATATGCCCACATTACTCTAGTAAAGTCATCAACAATGAGAAATATATACATGTTCCGTCCAGATGTATTTGGCGAGATTGGCCCACACAGATCGCCATATATCAACTCCAACGCTTTTTTCGTGTGAAACTCAGTCTGCTGTGGGAACCCTTTCTTTGCTTGTTTAGACAAAAGGCACCCTGCACATACCTCATTTGGTTGAGTGATTTTAGGTAACCCAATAACCATACTTGTCGTTGACATTGTTACAAGAGCTTTAAAGTTGACGTGCCCCAAACGTGAATGCCACAACCAATTTTTATCCTCAATCTTTGTTAGCAGACACCTCTGTTCAGCAGTTCGTAAAATCGTCTTGTACAACCTGTTCCTTGAGCGCTTTACTTTCAACAGCAAATTCCCTTTCATATCACGTATCCAAAGGCAGTCTCCATTAAGAATCACCTTGTGTCCGTCCTCGGAGAGCTGTCCCAAACTTATAATGTTGCTGTGTAGTGAGGGAATATAGTAGACCTCCTTTAGCATTCTGGTTTCCCCATTGTTACACTGTAGAGTAATTGAGCCCTTTCCTTTTATGTACACAACGGAGTTGTCACCAAACTTCACCTTCCCAGCTATACTCTCATCCAATTCGTTAAATATGTCTCGCTGACCCGACATGTGGTTACTAGCTCCATTATCTAGATACCACAAGTTGGATTCCACCACTTTCTTATCAGTTCCGAAACCAAGCTTTGGAATCACCTTTTCCTCATTTATTAGCATCAAGTCTACCTCGTCTTCTTCCTTTCTCATCATAAGCAGAGCTGGTTCTTCGTCTGGTACTTGGGCAATAAGTGCTTCTTCTTTCGCTTCTCTGTCTCGCCTTGGTTTTTTGCATTCCGCAGCAAAATGTCCATAGGCGCTGCAGTTAAAACATCGCACTTTGCTTTTGTCCTTCACCCAACGCATACTGTCCTTGCCTCGATAGCGTTGTCCTGATGGATTATCTGTTCTGTTCGACCTCCTTAGCCACTCTTCCCTGGTCAACAGCAACTTACTTTCTTCCTTTTCCCTTTTGTTCCACTCTTCTTCAGTAAGGAGTAATTGTTGTCCACTGTTATCAGACTGTCCTCGTAGTCGTTCTTCATGTGCTTTCAAGGAACCCACCGTCTCCTCAATTGTCATCTTCTCAATATCTCCAAATTGCTCTATTGTCGAAGCAATTTGAAGGAATTTCGTAGGCACAGATCTAAGCAATTTCTTCACCACATATGATTCAGCCACACTCTCTCCAAGTGCTCGTATATTGGTCACTAAACCATTCATTTTCAGGCAGAACTCATCCAGTGAGTCCGTATCCTTCATGTTCATCGATTCAAACTCAGCTTTAAGGGTTTGAATCCTTGCCTTCTTGGCACGATCTGCTCCCTGGCATAACGTTTTTACAGCCTCCCAAGCTTCCTTAGCAGTTTCCTTTTCTGCCAGTGTTAACAAGATATCCTCAGGGACGCTCTGATAGATAGCCGCCAAGGCTATCTTGTCCGTCTTGTCTTCGACCGTTGTCTTTGACCCCTCTGCATCTATAGCCACCCAAACACCATGGGCTTGCATATAAACTTTCATCTTCATAGCCCACACTGTATAATTCTCTCTTGTCAGCATAGGAAAACTCAGGCTTATCGTACCGTCCTTACACTTTCCTGTATCTGTTGACGACATTCTGGGCATGTACTTGGGCATGCGCTAATTCACCAAAGCTCTGATACCAGAATGTTAAGTTGTTTAACACACACACTACTGTTTAAAGAAACAAACACAAGAAATATAGACGATATACGCTTAAGTCCGTTTTATTAATCTGCAAGTGATTACATATATATGGAAAATACACAAACAAGGAAACTAGTAGCAAAATACCAGGACTACGTGATAACAGACTCACCTAAAACTACTCTTATTCAACCGTTAACCAAAACAAACACCTAAAAGATCTCCACGACCAATTGACTGCATAAAACAAGCTGGACCCGGACTCAGACTTGCAGATCGAACAAAAACAAAACAAGATTATTAAATGTAAAGCCCACAAACTTAGATTAAAGGCCCAACATATATTTGGATATCATTGTTATCATAACAATGATAAAACATATTGTTTTATAAATATGTTTATTTTTTGCCGAACTTAAATGTTTTCAATGAAATAATGTTTTTATAAAATATTCCATATAAACTTATACATTTTTACGATGATCTAGTTGTAGTCTGCAGGTGATGTTTAATTGGAAAAAGCATATAAGTTGGTAGTTAAATAACACGACAATAATAAAATGAAGTATGTATTAGAGAAGAGAGGCAGTTTCATGGTATTGATGAGAGAAAAAATTAAAGTGCTAAAGTTAGGATTTAAAGCAGTCCGTGGATTATGGAAAATAACTTAGTGTGGTTTGGGGAAGTATTAATTTTGATAATATCTCAAATCACAATAATCTTCATAGAATTATTGTACAATGAGACAAAGTAGATGAGGGAGGTGCAAAGGATTTAAAGGTGGCGTCAAAATCCAACTTTATTTTTTGGCATTTGGCATTTTTAATTGCACTGAGACCTAGAGGTGTATTTTGTAATATGGTAGAAAGTATGTGGTTGCATTAATTCCTTGTTATATTAACTAGCTTTTCTTTTTAACATGTACTAGTCAACTCTTTTTAATGAGTTCCCTTGTTAATAAGCAGCATTTATAGGTTTATGGTTTGATACAAATCAGAATATTTATTTCTTCATGGTTTTATTATTAAATATGACTTCTTTATGGCAGTGCAGTGGTGTAATTGGATTTTTGATCTGTTCAACTGATGGCAAACCTGTGTATTTTAGGAACCCTGCAAACCGTATTGAGATGTTAGATGGAGCCCTTAATTATAGGTGGGAACTTAGGTTCTACAATTCTGAGGTAATAACATCCTTGGCTCAGATTTTCTGTCTGGTTTATCTTGTTCAATATTTTTCTAAACTCTTATACTACTAGTTCATATATTCTGGCAAGTTATTTTGCTTTGCGCATTATTCTTCAGTGGGAATATTTTAAATAGTCAACTATGCAGGGGCAGGACATTAGTTTGAAACAGTTCCTTTTAATCTTTTCCCCTTATTTTAGTCGTTATAAATATCCAAATACACGGTGAAACATTAGTCTGTAGCTTGGTCTGATGTACTTGTTTACCACTATTTGTTTAAGCCAATGTCAGGCTACTGTCCCTCCAAATTTTGCTCTAAAATGTCTGGTTTCAACATTCCTAGATGTCATGATTTGCAATACTAAAGGAGTGTTAGATTAATGTTTTCTATAAGTTTTATGCCTCAGATTTAACAGTATTGTTAAAATAATATAAGCTAAACTTATTTTATAATATTAATTATCTAGAATGTTCTTGAAATATCTACTTTAGTCTTTTGAGTTCAAGTCCTTTGAGCTCTTGTCTTTTGAGTTCATGTCTCTTTGCTTTTCATGTTCCTAGAGAGTTACTAAATTTATTAAGGTGCATGTACTAGAAACTTTCTAGGAGGTTCCATGTAGTCCTATAAATAGGACAATCTTCCAAGCTTTGTGATCATCAAAAAGTTTATCAAATCATTTGAGTGAAATACTTTTGTGAGTTTATTATATTTCTTTTGTGTGAGTAAGTTGTGTGGATTATTGAGAACAAGTTTCTTCTCTTTAATCTCCAACATTGTTATACACTTAAATTCCTACAAAGTGGTATCAAGAGCAAGGTTAAGAGATGGCTTCCAACAACAACATGTTGCAACCTCAACTTCCTCGTTTGACGGGAAAGAATTACAACCAATGGAGCATCCAAATGAAGGTTTTATATGGCTCTCAAGATCTTTGGGAAATTGTGGAGAATGGATATGAAGAACCGGAGAATCAAACAAATCTCTCAACACAACAATTAAACACTTTGAAGGAGAATCGAAAGAAAGACAAAAAGGCTCTCTACTTTATTTATCAAGCGGTGGATGAAGTAATTTTTGAGAGGATTTCAACGGCGTCAACATCAAAGGAGGCATGGGACATCCTCAACAAGGCATACAAGGGTGAAGAAAAAGTCAAAATGGTAAGGCTTCAAGCTCTAAGAGGTGAATTTGATTCACTAAATATGAAGGAAAGTGAAACGGTGGAGGAATATTATAATCGAACAATTTCGATTGTTAATCAACTTCGTGTAAATGGTGAAGATATTACGGATAGAAGAGTCTTGGAAAAAATTCTTCGTAGCATGACTCGAAAATTTGAGCATGTTGTTGTGGCTATTGAAGAATCAAAGGATATGAATACTTTCTCTCTTGAAGAATTGTTGGGCTCACTACAATCTCACGAACTCCGCATCAAACAATTTGACTCATCTCCTTCCGAGCAAGCTTTTCAAGTTCAAGATACTAATCGTGGTGGTTTTAGAGGAAGAGGTGGAAGAGGATCATTTCGTGGTCGAGGACAAGGAAGAGGAAAGGTGCCAAGTGAAACTTCTAGCACATATCAAAGAGGAAGAGGAAGAGCTCGTGGAGGTTACAATGGAAGAGGAAGAGGTAATTCTTTTAATTTTCAATGCCATTATTGTCATAAAAATGGGCATATGAAAAAAGATTGTTATAAAAGGATTAATGATGAAAAAGATGAATCAAATTTTCTACATGAAAATGTTGAGGAGAAAGATGAAAGTATGCTTCTTGTTAGTAATGTTCAAGAAGAATCTCTTGAAGATGTTTGGTATATCGATAGTGGTTGTAGTAACCACATGACCGGAAATAAAAATTGCTTTGTGAATTTTGATGAAAGTGTCCAACGAGAAGTCAAGACGGGTGACAACAAAAGGCTCATTGTCAAAGGTTGTGGGGATATTCCAATCCGAACAAAGCAAGGTACAAACTACATCTCTAATGTCTACTATGTACCCGATCTTAAACATAATCTTTTAAGTGTTGGGCAACTTACAAGAAAGGGACATCATGTGAATTTTAAAGATGATTTTTGTGTGATCAAAGATAAAAATGGTGTTCTTGTTGCAAGAGTCAAGATGACATCAACTAAAATGTTTCCATTGAAAATTCAAAGTGAGTCTCTTCCATGTTTTGCTAATATTGTGAATGACAAGTCTTGGCTTTGGCATCTTCGATATAATCACTTGAGTTTTAGCACTCTATCAAAGATATGTAAAGGTCATATGGTGAGAGGCATTCCAAATATTCAAAGGCAAGATCAAGTATGTGAAGATTGTATTTTTGGCAAGCATCATCGAGATCCATTTCCAAAAGAGAAGGCATGGCGAGCTAAAAAACCATTGGAATTGGTACATTCGGATTTATGTGGACCTATGCGCATAAACTCTATTGGAGGTAGCCGCTATTTTCTCACTTTTATTGATGATTATAGTCGCAAGATGTGGATTTATTTTCTCAAAGAAAAATCTCAAGTATTTGAAACATTTAAAGTTTTTAAAGCATATGTGGAGAAAGAAAGTGGTTATTCTTTAAAGACACTACGATCCGATCGTGGTGGTGAATATATGTCCCAAGAATTTGGAAGTTTTTTGAAGAAGCATGGCATTCGTCATCAACTAACGGTTCGCTCAACCCCTCAACAAAATGGGGTGGCCGAGAGAAAGAACCGAATAATCATGGAGCTTGTTCGAAGTATGTTGAAAACAAAAGGATTGCCTAAGATGTTTTGGGCCGAAGCGGTGGCATGTGCATGCTATGTTCTCAATCGTGCACCTACTAAAAGTGTACAAGAGAAGACTCCACAAGAAGCTTGGAGTCGTAAGAAGCCATGTGTCTCTCACTTTAGAATTTTTGGAAGCATTTGTTACTCTCATGTGCCCGATGAAAAGAGAGGCAAACTTGATGATAAATCCGAAAAATGCATCTTTGTTGGTTATAGTGAAGCTTCCAAGGCATACAAATTATATAATCCAATTACAAAGAAGGTCATAATTAGCCGTGATGTAATTTTCAATGAGGAGGCTTCATGGGAATGGAAGAATGAGAAAGAAAGTTCAAGAATCTTTCTTGATGATGATGCATTTGAACCAATTGAAGAAGAAGGCTCCACTCCACCATCCAATTCTCCTCCAAGCTCGTCATCATCTTCAAGTTACGAATCACCACCTAGAAAGACAAGATCAATGGCGGACCTTTATGGAACAACCAGAAGAATTTTGGAAGATGAATTTGTTGATTTTGCCTTATATGCAAATGCGGATCCGGTTGCTTTTGATGATGCCGCTAAGGAAAATAAATGGAGGCAAGCTATGGATCAAGAAATTGAAGCAATTGAAAGAAATCAAACATGGGAGTTAGTTGAAGCTCCTAAGGAAAAGAAGCCCATTGGAGTCAAGTGGGTTTATAAGACAAAATTAAATGCACAAGGTGAAGTTGAAAAGCACAAGGCACGATTGGTTGTAAAAGGCTACAAGCAAAAATATGGGATTGATTATAAAGAAGTATTTGCTCCCGTGGCACGCCTTGAAACCATCCGTTTGATCCTTTCTTTGGCCGCTCAAAATAAGTGGAAAGTTCACCAAATGGACGTCAAATCCGCTTTTTTAAATGGAGAATTACAAGAAGAGGTGTATATTGATCAACCACCGGGCTATATAAAGAAGAATGAAGAAAATAAAGTCTATCGGTTGAAGAAGGCTTTGTATGGCCTAAAGCAAGCCCCTCGTGCATGGTATAGTCGCATAGATGAATATTTTGTGAAGATGGGATTCAAGAGGTGTCCATTTGAGCATACACTTTACATCAAGGAGAACAAAGGTAAAATTCTCATCATTGGCTTGTACGTGGATGATTTGATTTTTACGGGAAATAATGATGATGATATTGAAGAATTCAAGAATAATATGATGCAAGAATTTGAGATGACTGATTTGGGACTACTTCATTACTTTCTTGGTATTGAAGTAAAGCAAGATGAGAATGGCATTTTTATCTCTCAAGAAAAGTATGCAAGAGATTTGATGAAGAAGTTTAGAATGGAAGATGCAAAACCAAGTAGTACTCCCGTTGAAGTCGGCTTGAAATTGAGCATGAATGATGATTCTAAGTTTGTTGATCCTACATTATATAGAAGTCTTGTTGGAAGTTTGATGTACTTGACCGCCACTCGACCGGATATAACATATGGTGTTAGTTTGATTAGTAGATTCATGGAGCAACCAAAGAAGACACATTGGGAGGCCGGAAAAAGAATCTTGAGGTATGTTCGTGGAACACTTGGAGATGGAATTTATTATCAAAAGGGAAATGATACCAAGGTGATTGGATATTGCGATAGTGATTGGGCCGGAAGTATTGATGATAGTAAAAGCACTTCGGGAAATGTTTTCTTCACTGGCTCTAGTGCCATCACATGGATGTCAAAGAAGCAACAAGTTGTGGCTCTCTCGACGGCGGAGGCGGAATATATTTCTTTATCATTAGCTAGTTGTCAAGCTTTATGGATAACATGGGTGTTAGAGGACCTCAAGCATGCCACAAAAGAAAGTCCGATCATATATTGTGATAACAAGTCCGCTATAGCACTCACGGAAAATCCGGTGTTTCATGGGAAGAGCAAGCATATTAGAATCAAATATCATTTTATTCGAGACTTGGTGAAGAAAGGAGAAGTCGTGGTCGAACATTGCAAGACACAAGACCAAATTGGTGATATTTTCACTAAACCTTTGAGGCCCGACATTTTCAAGAAGTTGAAGAAGAAACTTGGCATGAGCAAAGTTTAGCTTAAGGGGGGCTGTTAAAATAATATAAGCTAAACTTATTTTATAATATTAATTATCTAGAATGTTCTTGAAATATCTACTTTAGTCTTTTGAGTTCAAGTCCTTTGAGCTCTTGTCTTTTGAGTTCATGTCTCTTTGCTTTTCATGTTCCTAGAGAGTTACTAAATTTATTAAGGTGCATGTACTAGAAACTTTCTAGGAGGTTCCATGTAGTCCTATAAATAGGACAATCTTCCAAGCTTTGTGATCATCAAAAAGTTTATCAAATCATTTGAGTGAAATACTTTTGTGAGTTTATTATATTTCTTTTGTGTGAGTAAGTTGTGTGGATTATTGAGAACAAGTTTCTTCTCTTTAATCTCCAACATTGTTATACACTTAAATTCCTACAAGCTGTTACTTTGTGCCATCTTTACCAGATTGAAAAACTCAGGTGTTAAACTTATTTTTAACTGAACTTGTGGATATCCTATCCGGTCATGATATTCAGGTACACACTTAGGCTTGCTCATTGTCACTGTGTTGTGTAAGTGCATATTTAAGTTAAAAGTTCTTTCTAATCTCCTCTACGAAGTATTTTATTTTAGTGTTTTTGGCTAGCAAAGCTGCTACACTCAAAAGAACTTGCTTCTTGGGGATCTACTTTAAACAACACATTTAAACTAATAGTAACTCCTCATAACAGCTTTCATAATTTTTTTAATCAGTATATTATTCTTTTATCTCAATACATACATGACTATTTTACTAAATTTAGCAGGATGAAGCCAATGTAAGATCAAAACATGATGGTGGATTAAGGAAATCATGAGTAAATGGTGCCTTGTTTTGGTATATAGTAGCTGCAATAGGTTTGATAATTTAGTAGTTTTGGAAAATCATGTTTTTGATTTTCTTGCTGTATACTAAAATTCTTTGGATTGTTTTGGTAATGATAAATAATGTATTTGGATTTATTTTGTAATGGTGATTAACGTTTTAGTTATTTAAATATGAAAACATTTGTTGGTTTTTGGTTTTAGCATTTTTTGGTATGTATATTGTTAGACCATGTAAATATTTAACATTTGTGTATATAAATGTGAATAATGTCCAAAATGTCTATTTACATTATAAACCTTTTTAAAAAAACCGATTTAAAAAGTTCAATCTCTAGGCCCACGAATACATCAATGTTAAATTAATCAAACATCAGTTTATAGCTAATGTCTATAAATGAGACATCGTCTAAAACTGATGTCTATGTACATATTACACATCAGTGTTTTCAAGCAGCTGATGTCTGGGGTGAATTTTGACAACAGTTTTCAACCGATGTGAAAAAAAAATACTTTTCTCTCACTACGCCATAAGTGCACAAAGGCAACCCCTACTATACAGTGGCATAAGGCCTAAATGGTGTTGCCTAAGGTAATAGGCAACACCAGGCATGGTTGCCAATGTGGATGTGGTCGTAGAGCCTTAAGACAATGAATTATGCAACACCAGAAAGCGTTGCATTATGCGTCTTTTGCAACAGTAAAAGCATACAATGACAATAACAGTTAGTGTTGCATAAAATGAAGCCACATCACCACTGAGTCCTACGTGGCAAGTGACATGTCATATTGCCACGTCATTAGTGGCCCTACTTTGACACGTCAGAAAGCGTACAATGACAATAATAGTTAGTGTTGCATAAAATGAGTGGGTCCCACAATATGTAATGCAACACTGATTTTAGTCATTTGCAACACCATTTTTATTCATATGTAATATCATTTTTTGTCTTATGCAACACCATATAGAGTCAAATGCAACACTTCAAAAATTAAAAAAATTGACATAGTTATTCTGCTTTTACATTATTCCTGCCAAATAAGGCATCCAACAATCAATACAACAAGCATCGAATGAAATTTAAAACTTACTAAACTATCAAAGTACCAAATTCTAACTTCAAAAGAATAAATGAGCAATTTTTTTCTTTTCTTGTCTAAATAATGTCACCTACTCATTTCAACTATAGCCTTATAACTCATTTTGACGTTGTAAAGCAGAATGTGTTTGTTTCCAGCCAGGTAGAGAACTGCCAGTCGATGTGATCCAGAGAAAAAATTGCCTGTATTTGAGATGGCTTTAAACAGCATTGGGGAAAGGCATCCATGTAGATTTACGCTTCTTTGTTGAGTTCGCACCAATATCGTTAGCACTTCCTGAAAGCAACCATTTTAGTAGACAATAATCAGATAGTCGAGTGAATACTGTCAAACAAGACAAAAATTTATAAGAAAAACCATGCTCCAGCTTAGGGCATCATATGCATGGACATACATTTAATTGTAGGATCGAGACAAGTAACCAAAAAAATAAAATACTGACATATTATTCTTCTATCCAAAAAAAATGCTTTGCACATAATTTCAACACATAATCTAAGACAACCATGCCCCTCTTTCACAGTCATTATTGAGATTATCGATATTATTTCCAGAGACATGAAATGGGCCTTTCCCTGGCTTTTGAATTCGGATCCTTCCTAAGTCATCCTTAGCAGCCTAAAAGAGATTAGAAGATATATAAGAAAAACTGAAACATTTCATTAAAGAAAGGATGAGATAAGGCCACAAGAAACACAATAAACTATTATCATGTCACAGCTGGTTAGAAGCTATTAAATTTAACTATCTCAAATATTCACTTATCATTTTCTTACATGTTTTAATCAAAGACAACAGAATAAATATATGCTAAAACTGAAAAGTAAAGCTAAGAAGATTTTTGAAAAGAAGACGACTCATAAGGAATTTTAAAGATTTCGGAGAGGAACAGAGCAAAGAACTAGATAAACGTGGTAAGAGTATTCAAGGAGAATATAGCAAGATACATATATTACATTTCCAACTTTGTGAATTATTTTTGAACATCCCAGTACAACCTAGCTTTTTAGCACATAGCCACCATGATACACATTGACCAACTACTTTAATTATAAATTTCTCCTGAAAACTAAAACTCATCCCTACAATAGCCACTGCTAAACTACTTCCAGAAAGGAGATTCAGAATGCTAGCTTATAAAGTAGAAGTTGTTGGTAGATAGAGTATAGACCATACACAAAGTAATGCAGCAGAAGGTCTTTGTGACAGTGTAGACTATGGAATGAAGAGGAATCCAATGAAACAAAGTCTAATAGTGCCAATGTCTCAAACAGGAACTTAAATTTGGTCATCAGGTCCCGGAGTTCGATATTAGATGAAGACACATATGTATATGTATTGAAAGTCAGAAAAACATAATTAAATTGGACTTGAAAATGTTACACTAAAAAAATGATTAATTCCGTAATTAAAGATTCATTATCCACTAAACAAAGTTCAGCATGTAATCTTACTCCAGTAGATAGATAGAAGGAACAACAAAAGATCTACTGGCGGTTCGGTGGGCGGCTGTTGGCAGCAGAGACCCTAGATCCCCACTCGAGCAACTCTTTGCTTGTATCATCCTTGTGACAAATCACTTCAATGAAGCAAAGAAAATCTTTTTTTTCTCCCGTTGCTGTCTCTATTTCTTCATCAAGATCTTCCTCACAGCTAACCTGAACAATTCAAGAAATGCCAGTGTCAACAATACTTTTTTTTAAAAATAACTTCACTGCTCTAACTTGTGAGTAAATGACACATTATGTATTAGGTTTTCTCGACTGACCTTAGTCGTCCAGCATTTGCCTTCACCATTGTGAATCGCATCAACCAGTGCAGTGTAGTTCCAATTCTTGATCACATTGTATGGTCCATCATGGATCTCAACTTCAATTGTATAACCACCGTTTTTAGAAAAATGATTTGATTCTGACCGCATCGCAGCATTGTAGACACATCTTGAGCAGTAACCTGCAAGGGATATTGAATTTATTAATGTGAAATAAAGAAGGAATGATTCTGGTAAAAATGGTGGGATTTCCAACAGTTAACACCATATATGGTCCATTATTATAAAAACACAGATAACTTGTGACGAGTTACCTGAAAGCTTCCATCACCAATGCAAGCAATTATCCGCTTATCCTTAGCAGCCTGAGCATACCCTAGAGTTGCACCAACTGACCAACCAATGGATCCATACTGCATTTGGAACTCATACCTGTATTATTGCACTTACATTAATACATGCAAACACATTATATACCTTAGGAAATTATATTGAAAGGGATGCTCACCCGCATCCTTTTGGCAATTTCATCTTCTGGAAATTGAACCAGGAATCCCCTCTCTCAGCAATTATATTGAAAGTCATGCGGAATTTGTTTAATTTACTTTTTGTAGACTATCTCCTTACCAGGAGCCCTTTGTTCAAAGACAACCATCATTAATGAGTCATCGATGCTTGTTTTATCATTTGCACATGACGTGTTTCCACCTGAGGTTGATACATCAGCGTCCCTAAGTTGAGAAGGACATAGATCTTCTTGGTATGAATTGCTCCTAATTGCCGCATCTTCCAGCATCAGATGTTCACTAGAACTTTGGGTTGTAATTCCAGGACACCGAATTCTTCACAAAAATCACACCAAAAATATGAAACGCACTATCAGGAAATTCCATACACCCTCTAAAAAGCGAAATCAACACATTACAAACAACAACATCAAATGCATACACCATTTTCAGAACCAACTCATGAACTTGCAATCCAAGTCCAACACCCCTACTTCCAAGCTTATAAAAACCAAACAAGCCGAGGACACCATATTTTTCTCAGACATATCATCAAACACAAACCTTGTACAACCCGGATCACCCAATTTAACATACAAATTAATAAGGGTATTCGACAAAAACACATCCCTAAACAACCCATCTTTAATTATACACAAATAAATCTTTTAAGCCTCTTCAATATTAAAACAATTGTTGCACTGAAAAACAATTGCCAAATAGATTCGACCCCTCAGGCTTAACAGCATCCACAACAACCCCATTGCACCTACTCATCAATCGGCACCTTTCTCGTCCCTCTTCTTGCCCCAACTCTCGTCCCTCTCGAACCCTCCCCCTCTCCTCTCCCTCAAACAATCGAAAGCCCCAAACTTTCTCCACTCGATCGATATTAGCCATGGTTGGATTTCACGAAGGATTAAAAGAAATGATTTTTATCTGAATTGTTTTATTAGCGGGAAAGTTGGAAGATTCACAAGAAAAGGAGAAGAACTGATGAGCGTAGGAATAACTAATAAGCCTAAGAAAGTTGTAAGCTGCTATAGGTTTTAGAGTTTATATGAACCAACGATCAGGATTTATCCAAATTTTGTTTTTTAAATTGATTAGATGGTACTGATTAAAAGTGAAGTTGATGATCCGTGTGATACATTCACCATCCAATACTCTTCTTCCACGTAGTGAATTATTTGTGATTTTTTAATAGCTAAAAAATTTTAAAATTTTTATAAAAATTACTATACACTCAAACAATTGTCTAGATAATTATAAAAATAAAACATCATATTTTTATTATATTTCCCAATTTTTCAATATCTATAAAAAATAATATAAAATTGTAAAATTATAAAAATAATATAATATAAAATCTAATTTTTTTTAAAAAAAATTGTACATCTCTAAAATTAGTAGGTAACATCATCTGTACGGTTGGATAATCGAACAAGAATTTAAAAAAAATAGAATCGCCACTCGGGACAAGACTTGGTTATAGGAACCCGTGTTGACCATAATTTGACTATAATAAAAATACACAATATAAAATCTAAATTTTTTTAAAAAATTATACATCTCTAAATTTAGTAGGTATCATCATCCGTGCAGTTGGATGGTTGAACAAGAATTTTAAAAAAATAGAACCACCGCTCGGGACAAGACTTGGTTATAGGAACCCGTGTTGACCGTAATTTGTCTATTATAAAAACACAGGATATAAAATCTAATTTTTTAAAAAAATATTATACATCTCTAAAATTAGTAGATAACATCATCTGTATGGTTGGATCGTCGAACAAGAATTAAAAAAATAGAATCACCACTCGGGACAAGACTTGGTTATAGAATTTGACTAATATAAAAATACATGATATAAAATCTAATTTTTTTTTTAAAAATAACAAATCTCTAAAATTAGTAGGTATCATCATCCATACGGTTGAATCGTTGAATAAAATTTTTAAAAAAATAGAATCACCACTAGGGACAAGAACTAGATATAGGAACTCGTGTTGACCGTAATTTGATTATTATAAAAACAAAGGATGTAAAATCTATTTTTTTTAAAAAAAATTAGACATCTCTAAAATTAGTAGGTATCATCATCCGTACGGCTGGATCGTTGAACAAAAATTTTAAAAAATAGAATCATCACTCGGGACAAGACTGGGTTATAGGAGCCCGTGTTGACCGTAGTTTGACTATTATAAAAACACACGCTATAAAATCTAATTTTTTTAAAAAACATTTTGACATCTCTAAATTTACTAGGTATCATCATCCGTACGATTGGATCATTGAACAAAAATTTTAAAAAAATAGAATCACGACCCGGAACAAGATTACGTAATGGGAACTCGTGTGCACCGTGGTTTCACAATTATAAAAGCACCTGATATAAAATCCATTTTAAAAAAAAATTACGCATCTCTAAAACTAGTAGGAAACAACATCTGTACGATTGGATTAATTAAAAATTATTTAAAAAAAATTAGAATATGAATAAAACAAATAAATTTTAAGAATAGTATAATAACTAAGGCAACACTAAATAACCTATTACAACATCAGAAAGCAAATGCAACGCCTGAAGTGCCACATCAGCTGCCACGTCAGCTGCCATGTCATCATGCCATGTCAGCTGCCATGTCAGCAAGCCACGTCAGCATTTTGGGCCACACATGTGGGTCCCACGACAACATGCCACGTCACTAGTCAATTGCACATATGGGGCCCAAAATGCTGACGTGGCATGACACGTCAGCATGCCACGTCATCAAATATGGGTCCCAAACATGCCACCTCAGATTTATTTTCCATGTCAGCATTGATTAAATAAAAAAAATATCTAAAGCAACACTGTGATCTCTACTGTTGCTTGCTGCGCAACACTAATAGTTATTAGCAACGGTAGCTTCTATGTACTACAACGCCTTCTCCACTATGTTGCAATAAACTGAAAATTTCGTAGATAATGCAACGCTTTTCGTGCAACACTGGATAAAAACCGTTGCCTATGTGCACTTATGGCGTAGTGTCTACACCCACGAAGAGATCAATTTTGAACAAAATAAACATTAGTGAACTGATGTCTATTGACCTTTTTCTAGCAGTCAATTTAACCGGTATTTAGTTCCATATTGATGTTTTAATTTTTTTTTAAAAAAATATTTATGAATGATTCAACAATAAAAATGTTACCATCTTTAAATTTTAGTGATATGACAAAATTTCACTAAGAGCGTACAGTGAAATATTTAGAATTAAGTTTAGTTAGACTTTATTTGTTAAACTAATCAAGTTCAAATAATTAAAAATTCTTGAAATTTTGGGTACATTTTTTTGTAACCATTTGAACATATGTACAGTTGGATCATTTTTTATCTACTCTGAATAAGTGGACCTTTCACTACACCATAGATTCCTTTAAGCAACCCCATAACTGTGTTGCTATATATAGGACCATAAAAATATTGCTAAGGACCCAAAAAGGGCTAAGGTAACAACAAAGCTATGTTAACTCGTCGATAGTTAGTATAGATATCTATAGCAACATAAAAACTACTCTATTGCAACATACCAATCTCTGTTATAATAGATCTCAATGATAATATATTTTAGACTCTATAGTAACATACTTAGTGTGTTGCAAAAGATCTTAGAATTTCTTTCATAATTGTGGGGCTCATAGGGGGCCCACATGCGAGGCCTATCTGTGGGGCCCATACGTGGGACCTATATGTGGGGCCCATACGTAGGACCTATATGTGGGGCCCATATATAGACCTAGTTGTTTACCTATGGCAACACACTTGTGGCAACATCTTTTATCTTACAAAAGATTAATTATTTACAACAGATTTAGTACCTACTGCAACATAGTTTCAGCCTCAAAAATAATTGAAATACACATCCTGAATATTGCATCCCCCAAAATAAATACCAAGCAATTCCAAGGAATATTCATTCATACAACCAGTCAGAGACATCAAATTCACTAGTACAAAATCAAACTTTTATGTCGCCAAATTTATGATACACATAGAAGAATCTGACGTATATAAGTCTTCATACATCGGGTTTTTTAAAAAGGCGACATATATTAACATTCTGAAAGTACCATTTACGTCGGTTCAGTAAACAACCAATGTATAAGGGTGACATATACGTCATCTCTAAATTTGTCGAGGTATAAAAACTCATTTTACATCAGGTCTGGTTCAACATTGTATAAGATCATTACAAATACTCAGCCATGTAACAATTGAATATGTATACATAAATAGCCATGAAACAGATTTTTTCTTGTTAATTTTCCCATCACTTCTACCTATTTGGGTTTGTTACCTTCTTCGATCCTAGATCGTTGTATTCATTGTTGGTAATCTCCCTCCCCCTCTCTCTCCCACTCCCTCTCTCCCTTCTTTCTCTTCCCTGCTCCATGTTCTCTTTCTTTACCTTCCCATTCTTGTCCCTTTGTTTTCCTGAAAATAATTATGTTACAAAAAAATATATTTGGGTGTTGATTAAAATTTCATATGTAATCTTTATTAATTTGACACAACATTTTTATATTTTAATATGAAACATAATTATAGTAGAATTACTAATTATATGATTTATTCTCTGGTCAATAGTGTGTCTGCTGCTGCAAATTGGGTTGCAAAGAATGTCAATGGTGTAAATATAAGGTACACATTCGGTTTATGGGATTCTTTCTTTCGAGCATCTTTAACGTAATAATTTTCCGACGTGTTAGTGATGAATACACGTGCTTATGTAATGATTATTTGTTTCGTATGTTTGAGTGTTATGTTTCATGTTAACTACTAGCATATTCGATGATATGAAAAAAGTATAATAAAGTAAAAAAAAATTAAATATGTTAACCAGTGGATCGATTAATATTCTTCTCTGCTCTTTTTTGTATCTAGATATTTAGTTAACAAATTTTTTGAATATAGCCATCTTTTTTGAAAGATTTAAATTACAAAAAAAAAAAAATATATATGGGTTCGACTTGTTGGGGATTTTAATTTATATGCTATAATTTGCTCATCTTTGGCATATACAATAACTTCAAATAAAAGTTCATTTTAAAACTAAAGCGAAAGTTCTGCTCAAACAACATATGTGGTACTTATTGTCAATATATTTATATTAACTGAATGATATGAATCTAAGAAAACCAAAAGACAGCTTGAAAGAAAAACACATTTTCTTATTTCTGCAAATTGAGGCAATATAAAAGAAATACATGGAAACTACGAAACTGAAAATGCTAAAAAACAGTACACGATCACTTGCCTACAACCTACACTAACTCTACTTCCTTGACCCAATCAAAACTCCTAAAATAACAGACCTGAAAACAAACACTACACAAAATAGACGTTGACAACTCTTTATTTGAAAATAACATATAACCAAAGTTTAAGATGTCCACTTTCTGGTTTTCACTACTCATATGATCCAGAACAATGTCTCATCTCTCAATACATTCCCTTATGAAGTGATACCTAATATGTATGTGTTTTCTCCTGCCATGAAATACATAATTCTTTGCCAAATCTATAGATGATTTATTATCGATAAACAATACAACTGGTCCAATGTAGTATGATGTTATCTGACTTAAAACATTATGTATCCATATAGCCTGGAAAGCTGTTACAGTTGCATCCATAAACTCCACCTCACAAGATGATAAAGGAACACACCTTTGTTTCTAGGACATCGAGATGGTGAACTTCCAATTCATTCTTAGAAGCCAAATCTAATATAAAGTGAACCATTTCAGGCCTTGTCACAGGAGCAAAAACTTCATCAAAATCAACTACACGCTCTTGAACATAAACTTTGGGTACTAATCTCGCTTTATGCTTCACAATTCTTCCCTCAGCATCCTTTTTTAACTTGAATATCCATTTGAGGCCTATAACTTTCTTCACAGGTGGCAGTTCAGACAATTTCCAGGTCTGATATTCTTCAATTGACTGCATCTCTTTCTTCATGGCTAATTTCCAATTTATGTCCTTAGCTACCTGTACAAAATTCATAGGTTCCTCGATTCCCATAAGGTATAACTCCTCGTCCAGTTGCTGCTCCTCAGTCTCATTATAAATTTCACTCAGATTTATGATTCCCTTTAGTTCTGCACTATCATCGTAATTCTCCGGGTTCAGTTGTTGCACAGGTGATTGTAGTATTGGAGACTCTGCTGACTTGTTGCTTTCAATGTCACTTTCACCAAAATTAATTTTAACACTTCATGATTCCCTTCCTTTTACCTCCTCCATAACCTCAATTATAAATATGGCAGCTTCGCTAACATTATTTGTCTCCTAAGGCCACGACTTAGTTTCTTCAAATATGACATCTCGACTCACGAAAACCTTGTTACTATTGGGATCATAAAGGCGATTAGCCTTAGTTCCCGCTTCTTTACCCATATTCACCACCGGTTTGCTCGTGTCATCCAGTTTGCTCATTTTCTGAGTTGGAATTCTCATGTAAGAAATACACCTAGAGACCCTAATATGTCCAACTTGTGGCTTTTTCTCATTCCACGCCTCATATGGAGTTATTCCTTACAAAGCTCTCATTGAAAGCTTGTTCAGCAAATACACGGAGTGTCTAACAGCTTCACCCCACATAAAAGAAGGGACTTTCATCTCTTTTAAACAAATCTTGGCCATCTCCACAACAGTCCGATTTTGACGTTCCACAACATCATTCTGTTGTGGCATATATGGTGCAGTGTAATATCGTGTTATTCCATCCTTTTCATAAAACTTCTTAAATTTGTTAGACCCAAATTCACCACCCTGATCAGTTATCACGACTCTAACCTTTCTTTCTGGACCTGTTTCAACCAAAGCATAAAAGATTTTAAAAGCCTCTAATGCTTCATCTTTGTTTCTCAAAAAATATACCCACATATATCAACCAAAATCGTCCATAGAAAGAAAAAAAACCTCTTACCAGATGCAGTTTCAAGATGAAATGAGCCATAAAGATCCCCATGAATCAGTTCCAGAACTTTTGTTACATTATTACTTGCCTTCGAGGGAAATTGCTTTCTAGTTTGCTTCGACATCAGACAACCCTTACACACCTCCTCTGGATGATTAATCTTAGGCATTCTGTTCATCATTCGATCCTTGTTCATTAGTGACAAAGCATTATAATTTATGTGTCCCAAACACATATGCCACAATTTTGATAACTCATCTTATTTTGATAGTAAGCACTTCGAATTGGAAGTATTAAGAACAAGTTCATAGAGTCTGTTTTGAGATCGCTTTACCTTCATGAGGAGTGAGTCTGTTTTGAGATTGCTTTACCTTCATGAGGAGCTATTTTATTTCCTTCCTCCAACCATTTTCCAAGACTTATTATATTATTCCGAAGAGTAGGGATATGTTATACATCGTCAAGGATTCGGACTTCTCCATTTTTGCAAGTGAAAGATACAGAACCCTTTACCTTTTTCTTCATAGTAGAACCATCCCTAAAACTCACCTATCCAGTAATCTTCTCATTCAATTCTGTGAATTTTGATTTGAAACCCGTCATATGACTACGTGTTCCATTATCCAAATACCAAATATTCGATTCATTTTGAAATTTTATAAATTGACAGGGCATTACCTACTTTTCACCTAGGCGTTTAGCAGCTGCATCGTCATACTTTTCCAAGAAAAGAGTCGATTCCTCATCTTCATTGGCCTTGGCCATTTTATAAGTTCCTTTAAATCTCTTATACGCCTTGGTTTATGACAATCAGCAGCAAAGTGACCATAGGCAGAACAGTCGTAACACTTCAAATCACTTTTATCACGACCTCCATGATTTATAAAACTTGACGATGAGTTATATGTGCTGATGCGATTATTTATTTTTTCCATCACTACTCTCACATTTCTGCTATTCTTCCTCGGTGAGCATAAGTTGTTCTCCATTTGATTCACCTTTCTCACCCCCTTTAATTCGTTCTTCATGAGCTTTCAGATCTCCTACTACCTCTTCCACATATAGAGTTTCTAAATTTCTAATATGCTCCAAAATCGAAATAATTTGTAATAATTTGGTTGGCATTGCACGAAGAAGTTTTTTGACCACATAGGCTTCTTTCATTTCTTCAATGAGTGCTCTTATATTGGTCACCAACCCATTCAACCTCAGGTAGAAGTGATCTAGTTGTTCGCTATCTTTCATGTACATTGATTCAAACTATATTCTCAATGTGTGAACCTTAGCCTTCTTCACGCGTTCTGCACTATGACACATAGTTTTCAAGGACACTCAGGCCTCTTTTACTGCTCCTTTTTCCGCAATTGAGGTAAGATATTATCTGGCCGACCCTGATACAATATGGCTAATGTAACTTTGTCTGTCTTTTCTTCCACAGGCGCCTTCATATCGCTTGTATACACCTTCATTTTTAGTGCCCAAGTTGTGTAGTTATTCTTGGCCAGTCTTGTGAGCTCAAACCTATCGACCCTCCTTGTTTGGCTTTGTTTATATCCATTACTGATGTTTCCGACTTTCACCGAGAAATCCTAAGCTCTGATACCAAATATTGTCAATATATTTATATTAACTGAATGATATAAAACTAAGAAAAGCAAAACACAGCTTTCCAGAAAAATACACCTTATTTCTGCAAACTGAGGCAATATAAAAGAAATACACTAGGAAACTGAAAATGCTAAAAAATAGGACACGATCACCTGCCCATAACCTACATTAACTCTACTTCCTTTACTCAATCAAAACTCCTAAAACAACGGACCTGAAAACAAACACTACACAAAATAGACGTTGGTAACTCTTTATTCGAAAATAACGTATAACCCAAAGTTTAAGATTCACCAACAGTACTTTCATCCTATGAAATTCTGTCTAAAGAACTAACCTTTAGTTATAATTTTTTTTCTTGTTGAAAAAGAATATTGTTCTAATATAAGTACTCATTTAGGTTTTTACTCTTCTAATATACTTAGTTTTCAGCACTCAATAAGTATTTTACTCATTAAGTATTTTAGAAGTAGATTGACCTTGATTTTGGATGTGGGTTACAACTAACTTGTTCTAATTTCATGTTTCTTTGGGTTATTTTTGTAGTTTCATCCCTTGAAGCGTCGTCTGACATCATTTAGACTTTGCATCATGTACCCACCCTAAAACAGTTGTTGGCTATACTATATGCTCATCACGCTTTTCTCATGGGGATATTCGAATTTATGTATACATAGTTTATTTTTCCTTTATATGTGTATTCTAATGGCTTACAATTTGTGAGAGAAATCCATGCTTATAAGGATCAAAGACAATCCCAATATGTGCACCTTCTTTTTCATATGATAACATTAAACATAATGTATTATATAAATAGTTTATTATGATATATATAGCAAAACTCATATCAAATGTACTTTTCATTTACGTGCCATGTTTAATCCTAACACCATAGTGGTACATGTTAGTATATTTGAGATACCAGGAGATTGTTGGTACCCTTAAACCCCCTCCCCTTCCGCCTCTCTCTCATCTTGTAATTTTTTTTATGTTTTTTCTTAAATTCAATTCTGATGAAAAACTACGTACATTTGGATATTATTTCTAATTTTCTATTATATCTGTTTTAATTTGATGCAATCTAGTTAGATGTCTCTATATATAAATTTGTTGGTTTTTTTATAATTTTTATGACTTTATTTGTTATGTAAATTTGTGTATACAGTGTAAAATATGTTTCTTTATTTTTTAGGACTGCATAATGTGTCAAAGTTACAATTTTTAAAGATATTAGAATATGCAGAATTAAATTGGATGATCCACACTATGAATGGTTGGATAGTGCTAAAGAGATAACTCATCTTGCTTCAGATGTTGCTACTAAAACTGCTTCACTAGCAGCTTCTACTCCTTAAAGCAAGTACTAAGTCTTTCTATATTTTCGTATATCTTTATATATACTTATACTTTTGCATTTGTCTGGTTATTTCCTTGCAGACTCATTATATATGCAAACTTTGCAGGTAGTTAAGGTAATAGACAAGGTTGAAGCCACTTTTATTAAGCATTTTTTAAATTCTAATAGAAAGAAAGGGCTTAGCATTCTAAGACCAAAAGCGAGGAAGGAAAGACATAGGGTAACTTTCTCTTTAGGTACATGTATATATTTAATTTTTTCTTTTACATTTTTGCTATATATACTAGTTCCCTTCGGACAGTTTTATGCCTTAGTATAAATAATTCATCTCCATACAACTACAACTACAGGTTTCTTTGTCGGGTGCACAAAAATGTTCATTTCTGCTCTAGTTTTTTTCATTCATGCTCACCATCTTCTAAACAAATAAGTCCAAGTACAGTATATGATAAAAATGTTTCCTTTGTATAGGTCATTTAGAGCTCAATTCCCTAGTGTTAATCTGACCTTATTATGCTACCAATTCCGTGTAAGTAACAAACATATTTGTTTACTTTCTTCCTCTGGAGCTTGATTTTGTCATATCTCATATCGTTCCCGCTGCTTATCATACTTACATTTGCATTTCATTGCATCAACTAACTATTTAACCGACGTAAAAGATCAGTTTTGTACTAGTGAAACCACATCAACTAACTTGAAAATATTGCTTAAGCATACAAGTCTTCCTAATAACTTAAAGTGTAATATAGTACAATGCATGGTCTTTTTGTAACCAACCATATAATAATGTCTTAAGCCAAAAGCTTAACTGGGATTACCATCAGCTCTGTGTCGCTTGAATAGGAGTAATTTGCTCTCGTGTTGGGGAAACATTTTTAGGCGGTTGCTCTACCTTTGGTACCTCGGGGGCAGGTAACTTTCCAGGTAAAAATGTTTTAAAAGACTTCTTTCTTGCCTCAGCTTCCTCTGATACAAACATACGAGCTGCTTCAATTCACTCCTGTCATTAATAATATATACTAGTTAAAAGTGTTTCCATGAAAACATTTATACTACCAATCAACAACATATGTGTATATGCCATAAAAATATAGATGTTAAAGCACATGCAATCACCCGGCTAAAAGAGAATCTATACTATCATATATGTCAAAAATATGAAGCAAGCACAAGAACATTAAAATTTTAAACCTAAGAACACATAATTCTCATAGTAGAAGTTACTCTAACCTATATTAATAAAAACAACCACTCAATTAATTAGTAAAAAAGGACTGACCTTTTGTTAAACTTACTTGAAATCCAACACAGGCACTGACTTGAGTTTATGGATAACATACAATCGATAGTTAGGTTTCTTGGTAATGTTGTTATCGATCACACGAAGGAACATGAGCTCCAAGAGATATGCAAGCCGAGTTAACATTCTATTCCATTATGTTGGGGCGAACAATATAGAGCAATAAATTATTGTTGTCACTAGCTATCCAAATGTTGTTGTGACAGTAAGATATAAAGAAAAATTGGATAATAACATATACGTAACATAGTGGCATAAAAAATAAACAATCATGAAAAGAACATTGTAATCTATAAAAATAATTTAAAGGCTTATATCAAATTAGTGCTACTAGAGATATTTCTCCTCTGCTGCTGCTAATTCTGCAGGGTGTTTGTTCTACTTGCCATTCTCGCATTAAGTTCATCAAGAAGAGCTTGGCCATACGGATGGCTTCTGTTTAATTTCCGTGAAGGCTTAACAATAGGAGAAGTAAGGAGACTCTGATTTAGCAAAAAGAGTAAGGAGACTTTAAACTACAAACCATATTTAGATAAAGAATATTATTAGATAAAGAAAATTAGAAGTCTAACCATCATTTTCAATGTCAATGATGATAGTTTTACCCTAGTCTAAACAAGGATTTTTTCTGCTTGTCCGAGAGTATTAGTTGTCAGTTCCGGCCTCCTCCAAGTTACACCCTTAGGCAATCAACCAATTTTTAATTCTTTCCAAACATCTTCCACCTCGTAGAGCCAGTGACCAAGGATACATAGCAAACTTGGATGAAGAACTAAAATAAATTAGTTTTCAAAAAATAAAATTTCTAGAAATATTACCTCTAGGTAGATTTTGGAGCATTTTCTTCATTGTTTAATTATGAAGAAAAGGATACAAAGAGTAGGTATAGTAAATATATATATTAGTGAATACTCCATATGCATAATATGCATAACATTAGAGGAAAAATTACTGGATTGGATTTGGCCGACAAATAACTATTTGGGGTTTCAAGGGGAGAGACAAAGAAAGGGATGTTTTTTAAAAAACAAGAGGCTCTACACCTTTAGTAAGGATAAAAGAGGCTTTAAAAGGGGAGGGAAGGAGGGCTAGGACAGGGGAAGAAGGAGGATGGCAGAAGAAGGCGGCACATTGAACTTTAATGGACCGTATAGATTAAAACCCTAATTTAATAGAGCCCCTAAACTAAATAATTTAAAAAATTTCTAATTCCAATGGGTGATTAAAATCCTAATTAAATTTTACAACTCACATATGTAGCAAATTCACTCGTCCATCATATTCACTAAATCAAAAAAAATCGATTATATCATATTTCTGCAAATAAAACTTTAAATCATGAAATATAATTAATAAATACTAGAACATTTTTTACCAAGTAAATATTATATTTTTTAGTAAATATTATATTTAAGAGACTGCAAATTATTTTTCTTAATTTTGATGTTGATTATTAATAAAAAAATATATTTAATTTTGGAATATATTTTAGTTTTTACTATTAATTTATTATATGACACTAAAATATAAAGTTTACTTTCTCTTTACAGCACTACACCATAAAAAATATTTTAAAAAAATAGGAAGTGATATAATTTTTTTATTTACGAGGTATGCATATAAATATTTTCGTTTCTTAATTCTATTATATGCTAAAAAAATTATTTTGCTTTTTACGAAACAAAAATTATTTTATACTACTATGATACAATGTGATACCAATATAATAAGTTTGATTATGCAAATCACATTTATCTATGTGGGTCTTGTGTGTATATTTTAAAATTTATAAAATTTAATTTATTTCACAAATTTGTAATGCAAAATGATTGAAATTTATGAAATACTATAGATAAAATATATTGAGGAATTAAATTATTTCTTAATTTAGTGTATGGACTTATAAATTAAAATATACTTAAAAAGGAATAAAAACGAGTATCTATTAATTGTTAATCTTTAGATATTTTTAACAACATGAAAGATAAATATAAAAGAATATAAATAAAATGTGTTATTATATAAATTTTACTACATTAGTGTACCATAACTATAATATCCGGGATATCGTGTAAAATTATTTTCATCAATAAATGAATTATTATATGATTATTATGTGAATTTTGGTGAATTATCTGATGATTAATATTTATATTTGATAAGATATGAGTATGTTAATTTTACTATGCCCGGAATAAAATATAGATAATTATGATATTTTTCTAGTAAATTTTGGATCATTATTTGATTTTATAATGATTTATAGATTTAATAATTATTTTCTGAATAATTATAAAAATTACATTATAAAGCCGAAAATTGTCCAACCTCAACCATTTTTACGTTTTTACAATCCGAAACTCTTCCGAATACTCCTTCATTACCTAATCTGGTAATTCCAGACATTTTCGGTGTTTTGAATTTTTCGATCCGGATTACGGTTTGACCCGTACGCATCCCGGTGTATAATATTCGATACAATAATTATTTCGATATATCAACAAAATCCGTATTCTAGAAAGACGGGATAATATTACATTAATTTCGCATAAAGTATTTTATATGAAGCCCGGTTTGGATAGTTATCCAATATGGGTATTAAATTAGATC
Organism: Apium graveolens; assembly: GCF_009905375.1. Classification (NCBI taxonomy): domain Eukaryota; kingdom Viridiplantae; phylum Streptophyta; class Magnoliopsida; order Apiales; family Apiaceae; genus Apium; species Apium graveolens. The sequence goes on from NC_133653.1 coordinate 200,725,856, forward strand.
GTTTTTTGTAGTTACTTAGCGCCTAAGTAACTAATTTATCGATCCAAAACGATCCAACACGAACCAATATTCCATAAATATATACAGCCCTTTTATTATTTCATTTTATTCGTATAATCATAATCGATGAGTAGAAATATAGATTTTGCAGAGAAAAACCCCAAAAACGTCGCGTTCTTTATAATTAAACGCATAAACGAAGGCGTTATCGAACTCCGATTTAAGCGTGCAATATAACAAAACGAAGTCTTGAAAAACTCTTTCTGAATCCATCATCTATTCAAGTGCATAAATCAAGGTATAAAAAAAAAACTCCGATTCAAGTGTTGACTGTTTTACTCATAACTTTCAATCCGTAAATCAGATTTGGGTAAAATGAAGGGTAGATAAAAGTTTATGACGTCTATGTGACGATTAGAATTATATGAGATTGAGTATTAATAGATACTTATGATTCCTAGAAGAGTAAGCGAGGCATAAAAATAAAAGCCAGTGATCAGTAAATAGAACTAAAGTAAAGAAAAAGAAAGCAAGTGATCGATGAATAGAAACAAGGCATAAAAAAAGGAAAGTGATGGAAAAGTAAAACGGTGAGATGAGTACAAGTAAAGTTGGAAATCATCTGTGATAATGCATGTATTTCTGAACCTTCTTCAAGATCAAGATATATTGTAAATATTTTCGAAATAACATGTTACTAGTATTCAGAATAAATCATGTTTTATATTACAAGCGCTTTAAGCTATTTAACCTTGAATCCTGATTCTTATTGATCTTGAGCCATAAGCCTTATTCTTCATAAACCATTGACTATTGAATTCTCAGATATGAGCCAGACATATACAATACTATTCCACAAATATATATTTACCACATACTGATTTCTGATATTGAATTACTTGACATACAAACCCTTATGCCCTGTTTAACAGAAGACCAAATCTTGTAACCCTTGAACCCTTGGTCTTCTACTTTCTAATTTTTTCTTTGATTGAAAGCCAACCTTTATGATTCCATTGTTATACCTTCTTGGAATTATGAATCACCCTATACTTCGAGATAAATGTTGTTTATAATTCAGTTTATTGATTTACATCATTTATCATATTATTATTTTAGAATTGGATGGTTTTATAAATGTGGACCCGATTCGTGGTCAGACCAGATTCGTGGTCATATTAGGCCAATGCGTGCCTTGGATTCAGTATAGAGAGCAGAGCTGTATGCCTTGCTCGGGGTTAGTGTGTGACTAATCAGCAGCCTAACCTTGGTTTTTTAAAAAATGAAAGTGAATATCCAATTATAATCATCGCATATCCAGAAACTTCATTCTTATGAATCATTTAAATTTGTCATTTTTAATCTTAATTAATTCTATTATGACTTGCTGAGCTAGTTAGCTCACTCTTGCTAACCTTTTTATGTTTTCAATACCTGAAAAGGAAATTGTCGGTAAAGAGACTTCCCAATCTAGTGTGCGAGCTAGGATTCCAGGTTAAGTTGGATCGAACTAGAAGGAGCTTTATATTGTAGATGAGTTATGTAAGATTATAAGAATGATACCATTATCAGATATAAGTTGAAATAGTTGGGATTTGGTACGATGTAATAATAGATAAGGTTGTGGTTTATTTTTATACTTGAACTTGTTGCGATACATGGTTGTGAAAAGAAAGGTCAATACATATAAAATTTTATATACAAGTTTATATATTGTGTGTGTGTGTGGTGAGCCCCAAACTTCTAACCCGGGTTTGGAGGGCGTCACAGGTTTGATATCAGAACTACAGGTTATAAGACACTGAAATAAGCCTAGATTATCGCGAATGGATAATGGGTTAGGATTAGGATTAGGAATTAGAAAGATAGGGCGTTGAAAGGTTGAGTGCGACTAAATAGTAGGTTTTGGTATGATTTGTGACGAGATTCGAGATTCATATCTAGCGACGCGATCGTGAGATAACGGTGATATCATATTCTTTTATCCCAGGATTGTCTGATCATTCGGAGCCTTTAGTCGGAGGACTATCATCTGATTCACGCCCTGCTCTTTCATTGGTGTTAGCCATATCACCTCCGGTTGCGACGATTACACCTTTTATCTCATCCTCTTATGCGAGACTACCTATTCTAGAATTTCCCACATGCTGATTCTGGTTCTACCAGATATTCAGCAGTGAGCACATCTTTTCAGTCCATCATATACCTTGTTTTATACCATCACTTTAAAACCCTTCTTATGAAGTAATAGCACCTATGGGAATGGATTAAAGAGCTACAACATATGGTGATTACACGAGATATTAAGAAGGGTGATAAGAAACCTAAAGAGAAGATTCATGTGTTCCGGAGAATAGCTGCTACCTGGTTATATGGAGCTACTAGTAAGTATGCCACCTATGGTTATATTGTGGAGTGGGATAGATGGATTTTAAAAAAGTTTAAGAAGATTGGAAATCAAAAGTTTTCTTGGATATATATGATGATGTTATGACCAAGCATGATACGTATAGAAGTAATGTGATGTGATATTAGTCGACCTTGTTTTATAAAATAGATTTGATGATTACTAGATAGACTTCTTATTCTCAGTAATCGTAAAAGATAATGATAAGAGTGTTACCAGTATGGAAGACTGGAAGTGAAGTTATGAATAAGATAATATGTAACGGTAAATGGAGTTTTTGTCGACCAATAAAGAGAAAATGAACCCAATAAAGAGTAGAAGGTATATGGAAATGAATGACCTCTTATCTGAATGTTTTCCTAATTTGATACTTGGTAGTGGATGAGAAGGACAACAACCAACTCATATAGTAATGATGACTAGGCGTGTGATTTACAAAATTTTAAACAGTTTTCAAAAGAGATTTTCTTAACAAAAATTTTCTAAAAGTCCTTTAAACAAAACAAGTTTTGAAAACTTGGTTGTCAAACTACTAATTGAGTTTCTTGTCTGCTATAAGATTTAGATTATCCAGAAGAATACTTATTCTAGAAGTTAGTATGCTTCATTTAGCAGGCCAAGTGGACCCGCTATTATCGAGAAGATTTAATTGTTCCTAACAGGAGTACAAATATTGCTTGATAAGTTTAACGATAGAACCAATGTATGGAGAAACTATTCATCCAATTTCTGAGACTATTAAAGTTTGAAGAATATGTCGATTTACAAGAAGCCGAGTAGGAGCAAAGAAGATTGATAGAATCTCAAAACTTTTCTAAAGGAAGAATGTTATTAGCAAAGGAGTCGATATGTTGAATGATCGGTAGCGTAAGAAAAATTTGAAGTTATGATTGTAAATCTCGTAATAGTGCAAATAGGTGTGAATTATATAAATATTGAGCATGGAAGCCGGACGCTAAAGATACAAGACCTAATGAATGAGAATTTATTCTAATGATCAATTAAAGAAGGCATTTCATAGAACTTTCAAAAATTAATATATGACTCAGAATGGGATCTATTGACCAGATAAGCGTTGAAGCTGTAAATAGATGAAATGTGGATGGCGACCAATGATATCATTCTTTTCTATACTACTATATATTCTTATAAAAATTGAATAAAGTATGAACTTCTTTCATGATCAGCTCTATGAGGTGATAAGGAAATTGTTGTATTTCTTTCAAAATCATTTTTCCCTCAAATTTTATTTTCTGAATGAGACAAGCAGTGTTATGATGTGACTCTTTGTCGAAATAACGAGGAGTTTGGTGGAACGCCACCTAATCATGTGATGTATGCCATATAGTATGAAAGAATGGCCATCTTGAGTACAAATATGGTGTTCTCACTCATATCCAAATCATCATTTATTCCTTTTTCTTCAATCATAATTTGTTGATTTATGGATCCTTCCAATTGTTTCCCTGTACTCTCATTCCTTACAAAAAGGGTTTCCAATCAGAATCATCTACATAAATTCCTTCTTGTGTAAGGTCTATTCTTTAAATATTTTAAAAGGAAGTTAAATGAACTCGTATAGCAGATGGAGTAATGTGGATAATTGCAAGCCAATAAAGGGTGGACATTTACGTGCATAGAAGAACCATTATGCCAATAACGTGGTTGTTATGAGGACATCAAATCAGAAGCGGAGATCTTTATACATGAAAAGTTGCAAGTATGAGATTTTGGTGTGTATTGGAGTAATTAACGAACCGTATGTGGTAAATTAACTAGAAGAATAAGAAAGGGAAGATGCGTATATCGGATAAGGCAAAGAATTGATTGTACAACGAAAGCGAATGAAGAAATTCTTAATAATAACCAGATAATCGAATAATACATTATGAAGATGAAACAAACCTCAATCATGTGAGGGATATTTTTCATGAAGATTCAAGATCGAAGAAGTTGTAGTTACGAATAAACTTCAAGGGTATTCTTTAAGGAATGGTTGGGTTTTCCCACTAAAGTAAATGAGTTATGGAAAATTTGATACTCATAACCGAACCAGTGAAGGAAGTTCAGTATAAAAGGCATAAGTGGAGATAAAGGTATGGTGGTTTAACTGTAATAATTTTTAAGAATGATCCTTTAAAAGGAAATAAATTATTTCATAAGATCATGATAGTTGAGACCATGTGTTGGTTATCAAAAGTTAAACAAGTTAACAAATAAGAATAAGTGTATATTTTCAAGGATGAATAAATTATTAATTAGAAAGCTTGAATTGAAACACGAACTAGAAGGATTCTAGAATTATTTATAATTGTACTAAGTACTAATATTTTGTTATAATCAGAAGGTATGGGAAAAGGTATGGTATAATAAGAATTGTTCACTATAATCTTAAGTTGCACTAAAGATATGAGTTATACGGGTTAGTATTATGTATGGTGGTGAGATGGTGAGTTTAGAATATGGAAGTTGATTGGTCTACTTTTAGGTTGATTGTTGGTTGTGTGATTGATTGTTGGTGTCGGCTTGAGTCTGACTTGTAGTCAATAATATAAAGGAGATGCCCCTACTCTTAAAAATAGAAAGTATATATCCATGTGTTATTGATATTCATGTTGATACTCCAAACAATTGTGATCTCGGCTCCTAAAAAAGGGTAGTTACAACAAATCCGACTATATGTAATTGGTCTCTAATTTCATTTAGCTAGTCATCACTTGGTGTAATTGATCAATTAAGTGAGATAATTGGCTAATTTTACCAATTAATGGTCAGTTAGATGGCAATCGATTACAATTAGATTAAGTCATATTTTGATCTGACTTTCAAATTCGAAATCAAAGGAATAAGAAATTTGGAGAAAGTAAGGAACAAGTAGAATTCAGAAATTACTGCAAGTGTGTGAAGCTTTACTTGAATGAATATGCCCTTTTTAATGGACAAGAGAAATAAAAAGTTATTTGAATGGACAAGAATGAACAAGTGAGAGAAATGTCTCGAGAACTAAAGGTTTAAGATAGAGCAAAGAGAATGAAGGAAAGAAGGAAAGGAAGAAGGGAGGTGGAATAAATAAGAGATTAATAACTATATCAATAACGGATTTTATTAGACAATCAAAGAGATTTTATCATCTGTAATAAAGTTTATTAAAGGACGTCGTGTTTCTAAATTGTTTTGATAATCATACAATAAATGATTTACAAAGTATTTATGTTTTGTATAAAATGTGAGATACAATTTTAATTCAGTTTCTGATTGATGTTGATACTTAAGTTGTTGTTAAATATTGAAAGTGGTATTAATATAGGTGATTGATGGTTACTTCAAAATTGGATGTTCTGAGCATCAAGGTTCATATTGATATCTAATTTAATATGACAAAATTTCACTAAGAGTGTAGGGTGAAATTTAGAATTAAGTTTAGTTAGACTTTATTTATTAAGTTTAGTTTAATTTAATATTTTTTTCTAACCATTTTAACATATGCACAGTTGGATCATTCTCTATCTATTCTGAATAAGTGGACCTTTCACTACACTATAGATTACATTGAGCAACCCCATAACTATGTTGCTATATATAGGACCAAAAAAATATTACTAAAGACCCAAAAAGGGCTATGGAAACAACAGAGCTATGTTGACTAGTAGCTAGTTAATATAGATATCTATAGCAACATAAAAACTACTCTATTGCAACATACAATTATCTGTTACAATAGATCTCAATAGAAACATATTTTGGACTCTATAGTAACATACTTAGTGTGTTGCAAAAGATCTTAGAATTTCTTTCAGAATTGTGGGGCTCAAAAGGGGTCCACCCGCGAGGCCTATCTGTGGGGCCCTTACGTGGGACCTATATGTGGGGCCCTTATGTGGGACATCTTTTACCTATGGCAACATACTTGTAGCAACATCTTTTATCTTACAAAAAGTTAATGATTTACAACAGATTTAGTACCTACTGCAACATAGTTTCAGCCAAAAAAAAAATTGAAATACACATCCTGAATAATGCATTTCCCAAAATAAATACCAAGCAATTCCAAGGAATATTCATTCATACAACCAGTCATAGACATCAAATTCACTAGTCAAAATCAAACTTTTATGTCGCCAAATTTATGATGCACATAGAAGAATCTGACGTATATAAGTCTTCATACATCGGGTTTTTTAAAAAGGCGACGTATATTAACCTTCTGAAAGTACAATTTAGGTTGGTTCAGTAAACAACCAATATATAAGGGTGACATATACGTAGTCTATAAATTTATCTACGTATAAAAACTCATTTACGTCAGGTTCGGTTCACCAACGTATAAGATTATTACAAATACTTAGCATATCCGACGTAAAATAATTTTTTTAATTATTAAAAAAATAGTTTAACTAAAACTTAATAGTGGTCGGGCCAAATTTAGTCTATTCTTCCAGAAATCAAACTTTATCCAATTTAACATCGCTCGACGGAAACATTGGTCATGGAAACCATCACACCTTATTCATCTATCAGAGCAATTTCCTAACTTACATTTCTGGTATGAGGTATGTCCATACTTAAGATTGAATATATATACATAAATAGCCATGTAACAGATTTTTTCTTGTTAATTTTTCCATCAGTTCTACCTAATTGGGTTTGTTAACTTCTTCATCCTAGACCGTTGAATTAGTTGTTGGTAATATAGACACAGGTTCTGCAATATAGCTCCCAGATGTATATATGTGACTTAGAGTAATATATAGATATAGGTGTTTATGTATTAAACTGAGAAAACAAGAATATGAGAACTCAAAACTAGTCTCATTGAGATGATACTGAATTACAGAAGGAAATATAAAGCAAAACAGAACTACTGCTACAAACTAGGAACTAACACAAACTGCTACCTACAAATTCTCCACCACCTATCTTTATTCCACTAGACTCCTACAAACTCTCAAAGACGTTGCATACCAAGTCATGGCACATGACCCAGTTGAACAATCAGACAAGTACAGTTAATTTAGTTTAGATTAAACTAACAAACACCTCCCTAATCTAAACTACTTGAGCTAAATCTTTAACTCCCAAAAGCCTGCACATCCTTTCAAACTTAACAATGGACAAAACTTTGGTAAGAACATCTGCTTTCTGCTCTCCAGTGTGGACATGCTTGATCACAATCTCACCTCGTTCCACATACTCTCTAATGAAGTGATAACGGATGTCAATATGCTTGGAACGACCATGAAAAATAGGGTTTTTTGCCAAATCTATAGCTGACCTGTTATCAACATACAGAACCACCGGACCAATAACATTATCTGTAATGTTTCCCAGAAAATTACGAAGCCATATCCCCTGACATGCTGCCACGGTGGCTGCCATAAATTCCGCCTCGCATGAAGATAGAGCAACACACTTCTATTTTTTAGAGACCCACGAGATCAGACATTCATTCAAATAAAATGCCATTCCTGCAGTACTATTCCTATTCTCCAGGTTCCCACCATGGTCGCTATCAGAATACCCAGAGATCATGTTATTCTTGGTATCCTTTGAGTAAACCAGTCCATAATTCAGTGTATCTTTTACGTATCGCAAAATACGCTTAACTGCATTAAGGTGCATTTGTGTTGGCCTTTCCATGAAGCGACTCACAATTCCTACAGCATACGCCAAATCTGGGCGAGTGTGCACCAAGTAGCGAAGACCTCCAACCAAACTCTTAAACTCCGTGGAATTTACTGCTACTCCTCCCTCATCTTTTGTGATCAATAACTTGGGATCCATAGGATATTTAGTTGGATTGCAGTCATTTAAACCTGCCTTTTCGAGCATTTTCTTAGCATATGCAGTTTGTTTCACCTTTATAAGACCCCCACTTTGCTTACTTCAATACCCAGATATGCAAGCTTACCCAAGTCACTCATGTCAAAATGAGTACTCATTTCCTTCTTAAAGTGTTCAACGATGCTCGTGCTTGTGCTGGTTATTAATAAGTCATCGACATACACTGCCACAATCAGAGATTCATTTCCTTCCTTCTTCGTATACACAGCATGCTCATACGGGCATCTAGTCAAACCCATTTCTTCTAAACAACGACTAAGCTTTACATACAATGCACGAGGAGCCTGTCGAAGTCTATACGAAGCTTTATACAGTCGATACACCATATGCTCCTGACCCTCTTTAACAAACCCTTCAGGCTGCGATACATACACAACCTCATCTAACACACCATTAAGAAATGCTGACTTAACATCTAAATGGTGAACGTCCCATCCATGTTTAGCTAACAATGCCAGAATCAAGCGAACTGTTTCCATTCGTGTAACCGGAGCAAATATCTCTTCAAAGTCTACACCATGTACTTGAACGTACCCCTTTGATACAAGCCTTGCTTTATGCTTGACCACAATTCCATTTGTATCCTTTTTCAATTTATAGATCCACTTCAAATCAATAGCTTTGCTGCCTGGAGGGAGTTCAGTTAGTTTCCATGTATTGTTGTTCTCTATGGATTCGATCTCCTTTTCCATTGCGGTTTTCCACTCCTTCTTCATGCATTCGTGCTCATAGTTAACAGGCTCATCTATGCCCATGAGAAACAATTCTTCGTCGAGTTCTACCTCTTCTGCATCATTATATATGTCACTAAGTAATCTGAACCTTCGAGGTTCACTGTCGCTTTGAGAACTTTCCCCACTTGATACTTCAGTTGACACACTTCCTCTTGATTCCTGACCACTCGAGTCACTTCCATTTCTTGTACTAACACTTGATGGAGTCCCAAACCCTTCTACTTCATCATTTTGTTTCGTACTTTCTGGTTCAAAATCAGGTACCGTAAAATAGCTCTGTTGGGCCATTGTGACTTCTTCCTGTTATTTTTCCCAAGGCCATACTTTCTTTTCTTCAAAAACCACATCACGACTAACGTGGAGTTGTATTGATTCTGGGTCGTACAAACGGTACGCTTTAGTAACAGGCTCTTTCTTGAGGTTAATAACCGGTTTGCTACGATCATCCAATTTTCTTAGTTATGTACTTAGAATCTTCATATGTGCAACGCATCCGAAGACTCGAATATGGCTAAGACTGGGCTTCACACATGTCCAAACTTCATACGGGTTTTGTTTTGACAGAGCACGAGTAGGCAATCGATTGAGCAGATAGATAGCATGCCTGACAGATTCACCCCAGAAAAATGATGGCAACCGCATCTCCTTCATCAAACTCCTGGCCATGGCAACCACGGTACGATTACGTCTCTCCACTACCCCATTTTGTTGGGGTGTGTAGGGAGCCGTGTAATGTCGATTTATCCCTGCATTTTCACAATAAAATTTAAATTGGCTTGAACAGAATTCACCTCCATTATCTGTGCGTAGTGTCTTCACTCTCTTTTCTGGCCCATCTTCTACTTGTGCACGGAACTTCTTGAACGCATCAAGTACTTCATCTTTGCTTTTCAGTAAATATACTCACATGAATCTGCTATAATCATCAACCAAAAGAAAAATATACTTATTCCCCCTTGGTGTCTCCGGCATTATAGGACCACACAAATTACAGTGAACTAGCTCTTGTACTTGTTTGGCTCTGTAGTTTGCTTTAGCAGAAAAGGATTTTCTCACTTGCTTGGTCACCAAACACCTTGTGCAAACCTCCTTTGGTTGAACAATTACTGGAAAATCCCTTGCCATATTATCTTTGGACATCAGAGTCATTGCTGGAAAATTTATGTGTCCCAAACGGGAGTGCCATAGCCACGCTTCTTCATTCGCTTTGGTTAGCAAGCAAGTTTCATTGCTATTCTCAATAATAATTTTGTACAGTCTATTTCCCGACCTTTTGACCTTCATCACTAGTTTATTATACTCATCATAAACCCATAAATAAGTACCATGTATCATAACTCTATTGCCCTCTTATGATAATTGGCCTAGGCTTATAATATTATTACAAAGATTCGGGATGTAGTATACCTCTATTAGTAATTTCTCTTCCCTATTTTTGCATTTGAATGATACAATTCCCTTTCCTCTAATCTCAACAGAAGAACCATCGCCAAACCGCACACAACCAGTTACCCTATCATCGAGCTCCTTAAACTTTGATTGCGTACCCGTCATGTGATTACTTGCCCCATTATCGAGATACCAGACGTTAGAGTCTCTCTTATCTTTGACTGATCCCAGCTTTGCCACCATATTCATCTCATTCAACAGCATGATACCGTCTCGTTTCTCTTCACACTTTGCCATTAGAAGTGCCGATTCTTCATCCTGGGTTTGTGATATGTTAACTTCTTCAACCTTGTTTCCCTTTTCTCGTCGTGATGGTCTCCTACAATCTGCTGCATAGTGACCATATACATTGCAGTTAAAGCATTTCACTTGGCTCTTGTCCTTGAATCCATTACGCCCGTCTTTGCCACACCATGAATTACCACCGCTTCTATTTTTTTGAGTTATTCTCTTTTCCCACTCTTCTCTGGTAAGTAGGAGCTTTCCTTCGGTTTCTTTCTTGAGCCATTCATCTTCTGTAAGCATTAACTGACCATTGCTGCATTGTGTTTTTCCTCGTAGACTCTCCTCATGAGCCTTGATGGAACCTACTGCTTCTTCGATCGTCATTGTCTCTAAATCTCCAAATTGCTCAAATGTTGAAGCAATTTGCAGAAATCTTTGTGGCACTGCCCTTAGCAATTTTTTTACAACATAAGTCTCCTGGACCTCCTCTCCCAATGCTCTAATGTTTGTCACAATTCCACTTAGTTTCATGCAGAAATCATCCAACGTCTCAGTGTCTTTCATCTGCATTATCTCGAATTCTCCTTTAAGCGTCTGCACCTTTGCTTTCTTGACACGGTCTGCACCGAGGCACATCATTTTCAAGGCTACCCAGACCTCCTTGGCTGTCCGTTTATTTGCTATAGACAGTAGTATGTCCTCAGGTAATCCTTCATAAATAACTGCCAATGCAACCCTGTCTTTTCTGTCATCCACCTTAGTGTTTTGATCTTTGGGTTCTACTGCCTCCCACACATTCTGGGACTGCATGAAGACCTTCATTTTTAGAGCCCCGGATGTGTAATTACTTCTTGACAGTATCGGGTAATTAAGGTCGACGCCCCCTTCTTTCAGCTTGTTTCCTGTTTCCATTGCTGTTACTTAAGACGCCTTTAATATCTCCTTAGCTCTGATACCACAATAGACACAGGTTCTGCAATATAGCTCCCAGATGTATATATGTGACTTAGAGTAATATATAGATATAGGTGTTTATGTATTAAACTGAGAAAACAAGAACGTGAGAACTCAAAACTAGTCTCATTGAGATGATACTGAACTACAAAAGGAAATATAAAGCAAAACAGAACTACTGCTGCAAACTAGGAACTAACATAAACTGCTACCTACAAATTCTCCACCACCTATCTTTATTCCACTAGACTCCTACAAACTCTCAAAGACGTTGCATACCAAGTCATGGCACACGACCCAGTTGAACAATCAGACAAGTACAGTTTATTTAGTTTAGATTAAACCAACAAGAAATCTCCCTCCCCCTCCTCTCCCAGTCCCTCTCTCCCTTCTTTCTCTTCCCTGCTCTTTCTTTACCTGCCCATTCCCATTCCCTTCCCTTTGTTTTCCTGAATCTAATTATGTTACAAACAAATATATTTTGGTGTTGACTAAAATTTGATATGAAATCTTTATTACTTTGACACAATATGGAGTTGTAATATGGAGTTGTACGAGTAGATAATAAATTTATTATTTAGTTCGATCATTCATTATCTATTTTGGACCTAGTTTCTCGGGATATTAAACCCTAAATTTAATTTTGTATAAATAAATAATATTTGTATACTTAAATTAGTTGATTTTTTCCAGGTAAACTCTCTACTTTTGATAATAATCACATCCTTATAGTTGGATTATTTTTTTAAAATAATTAAAAATTCTAAACTTTAACTCTAATCCATACCCTAAATCCTAAAGCCATAACTAGTAAATTATATATCTAAAAGTACTAACTATTCATACGTACCGATTTAAGAACAACTTTATTATTACATAAATAATTCTTTTCTAAATAAATTATAGTGCATGAAGCACATATATTTGAAACTCTTGAAATTTTTCTTAATTTTTCAAATATATTAAACAAATATTTGAACTTTAGAATGTTATCAAAACATAATCAAAATTCTCCTATAATATATGATATTATTTAACTTTTTAAGTTTTTATGTATTTTTTGTTCACTAAATATAACAGCTTGCAATCACTTTTATTAATTCAGCGGATTTAGGTTGAAATCATTTTTTACATTTGGGTGTTTCTTTTTTCCCATTTCACCAAATTCAAACAAAATAGATGGAAACTATTGCACCATTTGGTAAAGAAAATTGGACATCTTAGGTTTAGTAGTCACACGTGCCCTGCTCTAAAGACTACTACCTTCTGTTGTGGAGTTTAATTTTCATTTATTTTTACTTTCGATTTTTTTATGAAACACTATTTTAGTAAACATACATAAGGAGAAAACACAAGCACGTGGATGCACACATGCTTCCAAAGACTAAAATATCTCGTAAACAAACAAAATTTAAAGACATTTGTTTGAAAATGGTGTATCTTATAAAGTTTGTTGGACATGTTGTATTTTGAAAAAAATGCTGAAAAATGATGTAATGAGATTATGTTGTATGGTTTTATGACAAATTTACTTTTGCTATATTGATATTGACTTAGTATCTAAGTTATTATTGGTAGAGACAAGTTTGAGTACGTTTTAAGCTCAAATTTTTGACTAATTTTCAAAGGGGTTAAGCAAGGATTTAATACTTGATCAACTATAACATATCAAATATTTCTCTATTTTTTTATAATGATGGCAGGGTGGAGTAAGCCATCTTATAATATAGCTAAAGTAAACTGTAAGGGTGTGTTTGATAGGAATAAAATGAGCTTCTATAGGATGCACTTTGAGAAACTGTCTAGGGGAATAAATTAAGGGGGCTAGGTATGGTAGTTTCACTCTTTGTGGAACTTTGGTCCATATTTTATGGGATAAAGTTGGCTTGGGAGATAAGTGATACAAAAATATGTTGTCCTACAATTTGATTCTCAAAAGGCGGTGAATGAAGTTAATATTATAAATCCAAAATTTTGCGTTGCCGAATTTGGTGGTGTTGATCAAAAATCTCGAGATCAATAATCTGGTGAATGAGGCTTGAGAGTTATGTCACATTAAGCATATTTCTAAAGCTAAAAATGAGGTTATTAATGCTCTTGTATGAGAATGATCTCAACTTGATGTTAAAGGTGGAGTCATGGAGCTTGCTAGCTGTTGTCCCTGCTTTCGTATAAAAACCATTTTTGTTGTTGATCTTGCTTTATTGCCGTACTTATCCTTGTTTCTTCATGCCCTATTTGTTAGTTTATGTTTCAATCTAAGTCTCTGTTATGGTGAAACAAGATTGTAGTGGTGTATTGTTCAATATAAACTATTATCATTTCTCTTATTAAATAACTAAATCTATTCCACAGTGAAACACAATGATTTCTTTCTCAACAAGAGTAATGAACTAGATAATTTCATGTTTTTAATAAATGTGTTAATGTGCACAAATGAGCATATTATAAGAATAAACCATGAAATTACTGCTTTACACTTAGCGTATATATTTCATGGCTCAATCTTAGCCATTAAATCTTAACCGTTTCAATCTCGAACTTTCATTTCAAAAGTGCCATAAAGGTAGCTTCTTTTGGAACCCAAATCCATTTTGGGCGCCTATGTAAAGAGTCACAGTAAACTCTTTTTTTGTTTTTATCATTTTTAGGCAACTAAACACAAACAACTCATAACCCTGTAGAAAAATTGTAGGAAAAATATTATTCATATAGTTAATTTGTTAGATAAGGGATCACCATCCCGCAACTAGTGTGACCATTAGGGTTGAGTAATAAATAATAAGGTTTGGGATATTATTTAATCAGTCCAAAATGTATTATTTTTACTTAAGGGACTCAAATGAATATAAGTGGTATGGTTAATTTGATAATTGACTCGTGCTATTTTAATAAATCCAATTGTTATGCTAATTGGTCCAAATTTTTAGCTTTTGTGTAATAAAGGGTGTATATCTAATTATAATTTGTACTTTCTACATTTAAAATTTTAGTTGATATTCCCATAAGTAGTAAATTAAGTCTTTAAAGTGATAAGAAGTATTTCATTATTCTTTTGAGAAAAAGAATAATTGAGGAATAATTTGGCATAAGTATAGATACAAAATCTTGTCATCATTTTGTTTTATTTTATTTTATTTTATTTCAACCTTTTTATTATCAAATTATTCATTTTTTTTAAAAAAATTAGTTTTCAAAAATTTATAAAGTATTTATTTCATTAAAATATTTCCTAAATATTTTGGGACTTTAGTTAATTTTCTTAAAAGGTGAGTATTTAATTATTTTCCTAAATTGTATTTTCTTTTCTATCAAATGAGTAAATAGGAAATTATAGCTAAATTATAACACTACAAGAAATTGGCAATCACACAACAGTCATTAGATGACGGTACAAAATAAAACCGTTGTCCAAAAAAATTAAACCACGGTGAATTGTTGGCTCTTAAAAAACTGTTGTCCTGCGTTTCTTCTAACAATAGTTAGTGGTAATTTTACAAACTGTTGTCTAAGGTGCAGTGCATGCTTTCATCTACTTAGACAATAGTTCTTTCCCCGGGTATTGTTTAGAACCCTTTACGACAATGGTTGATAGGTGTTGTATGAACTTAAATTTATTTTACCTTAACACAACAGTGTTTGGCAAAAACATTGTACAAGTTAGACAACTGTTTATGATAACTGATGTTGTAGTGAACATTAGACAACACATTGAATTTCATGTTTACAAGAGGGTTTTGGATATTTTCATGAAAGCCGTTGTCTGTTTAATGAAGATAAAAAAAAAATTGACTTGTATTACATTACATTCCAGGTACACACTACCACACAATAACATACCAAACCAAAATCAGCAGTCCATAAATCAACCAAACAACCAATATTAAACTAGAAATGTTAAATTAAAACTGTAAACCAATTCTAAGAGACTAGAAATTATACCAATTGTTCATAAAATAGGTCAACCAAATACTTCAATAAATTGAGTAATAAGTCCAATCGCACACGAAACAAATGAAATTAAAATGTGCCGAAGCTATTGACGCACATGCTGCTTAGCCAAAGTTTTGAAGGCTTTGTTTTATGCTTGACGTTGGTAACTCTGCACAAATAGAAAACAGAACATTAACCTTAATTTTTACAAGTTTGATACCACAAATTGTAAAAGTGTATCATCTGCAATAATAAACATATCTCCGGCCGGACTCCTTTTCCGAAGCTAGCCATAATATTCATCTGTGTTTGTCTGCCAAAAGATTATATTTGCTATGATAAAATCATCATCTATTATAACAAGAGAAGTCAATGTCAACTAGATGATGATTTTATCACGGAAAAATTAATCTCATCAATGGGTTGACTAGAAGTACATGTAGATAATCTGAGTTTCACCTATAAGAAAAAGACCGGTCAGCAGTACATGGAGTGAAAGCTGTATAAAAAATTATATATATTACCATCATGGAAGCTGAATCCATTCTTCTTCCTCTCATATATAACTAGTGTTTTCATCGTCATGTTCATCAACATTAGGGAAAAGGGTCAAATGCAGGTCATTCTCAAGTTCTACTTCTACAGAGCCATCATTTTCCTCATCACAGTGGTCATGAAAGTTCTTTTCTGGTAGCTTTAGCACCACAGACCAAAATTTCTCAAGAGGATCATCAATGTAGCAAACTTGCTTAACATGTTTTCCTAGCACGAATGGATCATTTACAAATCCTAATTTAATAAAATTAACCAATATAAATCCCAAATCATCAACCTTAACCCCTTTATTAATATCTACCCAATTACAAGGAAATATAGGGACCCTGAAATTATTATAGTCTAACTCCCATATACTTGTTATAACTCCATAATAGGTGTATGCAGTTTGTTCAACAGTTTTATATTTTTCAACAAGCATCAAAGTATCTGCAACAACAGAGACACCACTACACTGAACTTGTCGATTATCATCGCGGTCCTTGGTGCTATAACTAACAATGTTACTTCTATAACCGCTGAATGTAGGAACATTCTTGTTAGGCCCTTCTACAATCCACCTTATCTCATCACCTATGGTATTATCTTCTTGGAGCAATTCTGTTGCAATATGTCAAAAAAATATACTAATTTATAGTAATTATTATATAATTATAATATGAAGTTTCACTGTGTACTTATATATAAGCTACTTTTAAAGTAAATGAACATAATGCCATAGGTGATGAGATACAATTACTTTAAAAATTTATTTAATTTAGCTCGATGTTCTCCTTCAAGGTCTGTGTTTTAATTTAGTTGTCACTTGCATTTTTAATTAGGACGACATGAAAAAGTAATAAATAAACTAATAGAAATCTTACCTTTTTCTTGAACCATTGGGCGAATTGATCATTTTGCTTGTTGTTTAGCCACACTTGGTCATTTTCATGCTGCGGGTATCTTACCATCAAAGATGCCATATGTTCACTACGAGAAAAATAAATTGGTCAATTTTTGAATTATGAAAAGGCAGAAAATAAATAAATAACAAAATACACACACACGTTAGTACGCAACTTACTCAAAATATGGCCCGATGTCATTGCTATTTTGCAGGAAACATAAATGTGCAAGCTGCAAGTCCTCTTTGCTCGGCTTTATGATTGTGGCACCGGATAAAGGTCTGCTTATTCCATTTTGGTCATGCCTAACGTTTTCTATCAAACCTATGGTTGCTTCATCAAAATAGACCAAATATTCAACGGCCTCCTCGGCAATATATGCCTCTGCAATACAGCCTTCGAGATGAGCAGGGTTTCGTACATATCCCTTAAACGCCTTCATATATCTCTCGAAAGGATACATCCAATGAAGAAAGATTGGCGCGCAAAGCTTAACCCCTCTCACAAGATGAACTGAGAGATGGATCATCACATCGAAGAACGAAGGGAGAAAGTGTTTTTCTAGCTGGCATAATGTTTCCACCAACTCAGATTGCATTTTTTCCAATTTATCTACATCGATGACTTTACTGTAAATTGCCTTGAAAAATAAGCAAAACCTTATTATTGCGCACCTGACTTGTTTTTGCAGTACTGACCGAATTGAAATTGGAAGTAGATGATGCAATATCGTGTGGCAATCATGAAATTTCATTCCACCAAGCCAAAGTTTTTCCATATTTACAAGATTCTTAATATTTGAACAAAATCCATCCGGTAACTTCATTTGAAGAAAGGATGAGCAAACTACCTTTTTTCTGCATTTGATAAGTTCCATGAAGCCAAAGGTACCTTCTCTTTCTTGCCGGGAGTTTTTTGCCTCAGCTCCGTTCTTATTCCCATATCAGCCATATCAAGACGGACAGACTCCCTATCTTTTCTCTTTCCAGGAATATTTAGAAAAGTTCCGAGTAAAGCTTCACATATATTTTTCCCGATGTGCATCACATCGAGAACATGCCTAACCGGTAAAAACTTCCAATACTCAAGTTGGAAGAATATAGAAACCTTCTTCCAAACTGGTCGAGCTTCACCTTTCTTCCATCGAGGTTGGCGTTGTGTCTTACCAAAGACATGGTCCCTTAGATGTTGTACTCGTCCAAAAACCTGCTCACCAGTTAATGGAATAGGAGCAACATCCTTCTCAACAGTGTTATCAAAAGTTGTTTTCTGCTTTCTATACGGATGATGACGGGGCAACCACCTCCTATGCCTCATAACCACCGTCTTTCGATAATGAACGAGCCTAGTAGCCTTTGTGTTATCAACACAGACAGTACAAGCATTATACCCTTTAATTACGTTTCCTGACAAGTTTCCCAAGGCCGGATAATCACTTATTGTCCATAATAATATACCCCTAAGTAAGAAAGAATCTTGTTTATATGCGTCATACACTTATTTCCTGAGCCACAACTGTTGCAGATCTTCTATAAGCGGTTGAATGAACAGGTCGATATCATTTCCAGGCTCCGTTGGTCCTGATATTAACAAGCAGAGCATAATATACCTTCTTTTCATACAGAGCCAAGGTGGAAGGTTGTAAATTGATAGCAAAACCGTCCAACTAGAATAATCAGTACGGTTTCCATGAAAAGGATTGAAACCATCAGAGGATAGAGCTAACTGAAGGTTCCTGCTATCCGATACAAACTCAGGCCACTCTTTATCAACATCCTTCCATGTTTCCGAGTCAGTCGGATGCCTCATTTTACCATCCTTTTTTCGCTCAGTGTCATGCCAAGTCATGTCCATTGCAATTTGGGGTGTGTTGAACAAATTTCTTATTCTTGGCATCAACGGGAAATACCATAAAACCTTGACAGGGACTCCTTCCTATTCTTCTCCTTTCTTATTCAATTTCCATCTAGAGGCCTTACATATCCGACAAGTTGTCTCGTCTTCATTTATCTGGCCATGATATAAGAGACAATTATTCGGGCATGCGTGGATCTTCTCATACCCCATTCCTAATGCACATAAGGTTTTCTTTGCTTCACTGAAAGAAGAAGGGATATTGTTGCCTTCCGGAAGCAAATCCCCAATCAACAACAGAACATAGGAAAAACATAAATCAGACATACCATGTTTCACCTTCAAGTTGAATAACTTAACCAACGCTTTCATCTTAGTGTAATTCTCACAACCAGGATAGAGAGGTGCATGCTCACCTTTGACATGATTCATGAAATCTGAAAAATCGGAGGAAAAATCATCATCATCTTCATCAGCTTCACCCATTCCTGTGTAGGACTGGTTTAAAGATACAGAGGAGTAGCTTTCATCCGGTAGAGAACTTTCTGCAGAATTTGCCTCCCCGTGCCATATCCAGCGTGTATAAGTTTCATCTATGCCATATTGAAAAAGGTGGTTTTTAACAGTTCGAGCATTCCAAGATTTGCTGTGTGCGCACTTTAAGCATGGACAACTTATTTTTCCTTCATTATAACCATTCTCAAAGGCAAACATCAGTAAATCCTCCAATCCTTTTTTAAACTCTTTTGTTCTTCTATCAGGTGTTAACCATGATATATCCATCTTTTGATACAAATAAACTGAAAAAAGAAAAATGTAAGCCGTCAAAAATAGAACATAGTACCATTAGACTATATCTTCAACTATTAAACACCAAATTTAACAGAGTACATGTGAGCACAAATTAAACAACTACAGATTAAGCACAAATTAAACTAAAGAGTCAACAAAAATTAAAGTAGAGCTAGATGAATCAAGCTACAAGTTAAACTCAAATTAAAATAGAAATTATACCATTAAACACCAACTACAACTAAACAACAAATTATACCATTAAACAGAAGTAGAAATCCTACCAGTAAACACCAAAGTAAATAGAGTACGGGTGAGGAGTGAGCACAAATTAAACAACTACAAATTAAGCAGAAATTAAGCAAAAAATTCAACAAAAATAAAACAAAAGATAGATGAGTCGAGCTTCAAGTCAAACTCAAATTAAAACAGCAATTATACCATTAAACACCAACTGCAACTAAAAAACAAATTATACCATTAAACACCAAATTAAACAGAAGTAGAAATCCTACCAGTAAACACCAAAGTAAACAGAGTACGGGTGAGCAGTGAGCATAAAGTAAATAACTATAAATTAAGCAGAAATTAAGCTAAAAATTCAACAAAAATAAAACAAGAGCTAGATGAGTCGAGGTTCAAGTTAAACTCAAATTAAAACAACAATTATACCATTAAACACTAACTGCAACTAAACAAAAAATTATACCATTAAACAATAAATTAAACAGAAGTAGAAATCCTACCAGTAAAGAGCAAAGTAAACATAGTACGGGTGAGCAGTGAGCACAAATTAAACAACTACAAATTAAGCAGAAATTACCTAACGAGCTTGCAAGTCGAGCTTCAAGTTGAGCTAACAGATCCAAAGAAACAATGGAGGTTGAATTACCTAACGGAGGTGAGAAAATCAAAGATACGGAGGCCGCCGTATGGAAAGAGTGAAAGAGTGAGGATATAGATGAGAAGTGAGTGAACGACCTAATTTGACTCAATTATTTTGCAGTTGGTCCGACATAATTAAAGCTCAATGATTGTCATGTTATCTTATTTTTTAGTTTGCGTTTATGTGATTTCCGGGTTTTTTAGTTCGGTTTTCTGTGATGTTCGGGTCAAAAACTGACTCGATTCATCCGGTATATGAATCGAGGACTCGGTTTAGGATTTGCGAGATCTAAATAGAGATCCGCGATTAAATCCTGCAGAGTCGTGGTTCGGGTTTCTGTGATGTCCGGGTCAAAAAACCGACTCGATTCATCCGGTATATGAATCGAGGACTTGGTTTAGGATTTGCGAGATCTAAATATAGATTCATGGTTAAATCCTGCAGATTCGTGGTTCGGGTTTCTGTGATGTCCGGGTTAAAAAACCGACTCGATTCATCCGGTATATGAATCGAGGACTCGGTTTAGGATTTTCGAGATCTAAATATAGATCCGTGGTTAAATCCTGCAGATTCGTGGTTCGGGTTTCTGTGATGTCCGGGTTAAAAAACTGACTCGATTAATCCGGTATATGAATCGAGGACTCGGTTTAGGATTTGTGAGATTTAAATATAGATCCGCGGTTAAATCCTGCAGATTCGTGGTTCGGGTTTCTGTGATGTTCGGGTTAAAAAACCAACTCAATTCATCCGGTATTTGAATCGAGTACTCAGTTTAGGATTTGCGAGATCTAAATATAGATCCGCGGTTAAATCCTGCAGATTCGTGGTTCGGGTCTCTGTGATGTCTGGGTTAAAAAACCGACTCGATTCATCCGGTATATGAATCGAGGACTCGGTTTAGGATTTGCGAGATCTAAATATAGATCCGCGGTTAAATCCTGCAGATTCGTGGTTCGGGTTTCTGTGATGTCCGAGTTAAAAAACCGACTCGTTTCATCCGGTATATGAATCGAGGACTCGGTTTAGGATTTGCGAGATCTAAATATAGATTTGCGGTTAAATCCTGCAGATTCGTGGTTCGGGTTTCTGTGATGTCCGGGTTAAAAAACGGACTCGATTCATCCGGTTTATGAATTGAGGGCTCGGTTTAGGATTTGCGAGATCTAAATATAGATCCGCGGTTAAGGATCCAAAATACCGAGAATATACCCATAATCAATAAAAATCCGTAACATTTAATGATCCAAGATATTAAAAAAAACCCATTTTCACCAAAAATCTGGAAGATTTAACGATCCAAAAAACCTAAAAAAAACCAATATTCAATAAAAACCCGGAACATTTAACGATCCAAAATACCGAAAATAAACCGAACAGTTGTTAAGTACACTACTAGAAAAAGTAGAATAGACATCGCCTATTTTACATCGGTTGCTTATTTCAACGATGTAAAAAGTATTTTAGACATCGGTTTTGAGCAAGCGATGTCTTTTGTGCTTATAAACATCAGTTTGTTAGAAGAACTGATGTTAAATGTCTGTTAAAAAAATTTCAGCCGCGCGCCTTCCCCATTCCCCCTAGCCAAAATTTCATTCCCTCTTAAATTTCCCCCGTTTTGCCTTAGTTTATTTTCGACTCTTCCCCCTCTTTTCAACTTTATCCTCAAATATACATTTAAAAAAACACAAAATCAAAAATCAAAGCTATCAAAACTCTCTCTGGAAGAACATCTCTCTCTCTCCATCACTCTTACTTCCCCTCTCCACCCACATTTCTGAACTCTCAACGTAGAACCCTAAATTCAAAACCTAACTTTCCAAATTGAAACCAAGAACTAACAATTAAGATCCCTAATTTGAATTATATCTTTCAATTACATGAACCCTAACTCTTGTTTTCAATAAATCGTTCGATTTGTGTTAACTAGGTGCAAATTTGTTGAGGAGATATAATCCTGGTGTTGATTTTAGTGCAGGGAGAGGAATTGTTTATGTTCCTCGCAAAGGTGATCTTTCAGTTTTTGTGAGCTTGAATTTTGTTTTATGTTAATGTCGATAGAATTAAGCATCTGGTTTAGAATTATAGTGCTTTGTGTAAAGATTGATTTGGTAGTAATTAGTCTATATGTATGTCGTATTTTTCCTTAGAAGCTGGTAATTTAGTCTTTATAATTACTGATAGTTTTAAAGATATTTGCAAGTGCAAATGAATTCTTGGTAATTATTTTTTTTGTTTATCTTGAATGTGTATTTCTA
Organism: Apium graveolens; assembly: GCF_009905375.1. NCBI lineage: Eukaryota > Viridiplantae > Streptophyta > Magnoliopsida > Apiales > Apiaceae > Apium > Apium graveolens. The sequence continues at coordinate 200,748,625 of NC_133653.1, forward strand.
ATGTTGTCTTTTCGCTTTTACAGATCAAAATGAAACTTTTGTACCCTTCAAATCCAGGTAGCTTATCTATATTTCTGATTTGAGAGTGCTATATATTATAACTAGCTTTGTCATGGTGAAGTTTCCGTTAAATTGACATCTGATTCAGTTTTGTTTGTTTTCCTTTTTGCAGCAAAGGAGGTCTAACCCTTATGCTGGCTTTTGTTCATTTACTACATATGAGATTTAAGGTAGCATGGAGTCTTTATGATGTTTGAGCTAATGTTTGATTTTACGGAACCGGGGCTTTCCACCCGAGGCATAGCTGGCATTGTTGTAGTAGTAACAGTAGGATTGCTGTTACTTGTAGGTTATTTCGGATTTTACAGGAAGAAAAAAGCTGAAAAAATCAGACTCTCAACAGCAAGTGAAGATCCTTCTACCCATGGTATTCTCAAGTTTTTTGTTCTCTTTTTTCCACTTGTGTTTGTCTATTAACATTAAATTACGGGTTACCAAATGAATGTGAATTCACCTAATATATAATATTATCTTAAAGAATTTAGACAATGAAGATTGTTAATGAACTGATTACCAGAAATAAAGAAGTTCTTAGGCACACATGGGCTCCATCCCCGTTATGTATCACTGGGTTCCCTTGACCACCATGGTATATTTCTCTATGAAAGAAACAATAGATCACTCTAGTGTCTTCCTTAAAAATGGAACACTTTGAGGAAGTAGAGTCACATCAATCTCAATGTCCCTGCTCTCTAGTAACAAATAGGATGCAGTACACGATTGGGTCTTTTAATTGTTTACAACTTGCTCTGATTTTTTACTATTAAATTGCAGTAGATAACAATTGCTATCACCCTCTTCATCTTACTTGTTCTATAAAATTTGCTATTTAAGCACTAAGATATAGTTCTTTTGACACCGCTATGAATTAATAGATTTCAAAATATGAGTTGTTTTCCTTCCACTAGATTACTCCCACTTTTCACTATAAGATCTATTTTTAGCTTTAACACCTGACTGACATAGACGAGTAATTAATACTTCATATTTCATGGACGCAAATTTACATTACAGGAAGCTCATGAAATATTTGGAAATGTGGATGATCTATTAAAGCGTCGCAAGCAAGGATTGACAGAGATGAGTGGATTTGATGATCCACCTGGAAGAAGAAATGAATTAAGGAATATAGCTTGATTTGACACAACCATTCTCTCAGAGAAGTATATGACAGAGAAGGATGATAATATTCATAACATAGATTTTCCGAAAAGGTTGCAGGTAAATGTTGACTTGGGTATCTGGTTGTATTTTGTCATTTCTGGCAATTTCTTTTTTGTTAACATCTGTTCCTTGTACTTGGGTATCTTGATTTGCAATCAGCTTAGAAACATGATTCATTTGTATCGAAGAATTGTTGAAACTAGTGAGTTGCCCATAGTCAAAGAAGATGTGATGAGATTCTTGGATTTTATCCATATCCAAAAATTAGATGTAAGTTATATCTTCTATAATAATTTTGATTATTTTCTTGAATTTATATCCACTAACAAATCTGTTATATAATCTTGCTATAGGTCTCTTTTATTGCTATGTACAGAAAGGATGAATGCCCGAGTCTGTTTAAGGATCCAGAGCAGCTTGAAGCTGACGGGCTTCAAAATAGCTATGACAAAAAACCAGCATTAATGTGGCACAAGGTACAGGGATTTAGTTATAAATTATGTGTCACACTTCATATTTAATGAAATTGGTTATTGTATACGAAAGGCATGATAATATGAAGGCAATTAAAGTATGTGAAAGGCAATTATAATTGTATTTGATTATATGTCAGTATATGTCATTGTACAGGTAGTTGTCCGAACTTTCTGTTTTATTGCTCTTCTTTACGGTTGGAACAGTCATATATAATTTAGTCATATACATTCCATACTCTGAGTTTTGGTTGATTGACAAATTGCAGCTTTTTGGTGGGAGTGCATTGACGTTGCAATCTGGAGCTCCGTTGTTGGATTCACTGCCTATGTAGCCAAAAATCCAGAATCTGGTGATATAGTATGTTTGCAAACAGTATGCTACATAAATATGTGTAGTACTTGATGTTTGGATTAGAGAAAGTGTTGTGCTTGATATTTGGATATTGTTATTTGATATATAAAGAATTGGTATTATGCAGTAATTGGTTTTGTTAGTTTATTGGTTTGGCAAATTTTTGGAATCTACATTTATAAAATATACATTAATGAAACAGGTAATCAAACATCATTACAATGGAAAATGATGTTAATTTAACACTTTAACAACTGTTATAAAATAAAAAACTGATCTCTATCAAAACATAATACATCAGTTTTAGTGGAACATTGACATCAGTAATATCGAATAAAACCGATGTTAAATACTACAATAAAAAAATCTTAAAACAGAAAACCGATGTTATTAAGCTTTATAGACATCGGTTTTTCACCAATAGATATCGGTTTGAAATAAAGAACCGATGTCAAAAGTTATGTTTACATCAGTTTATCTTGAAAACCGTTGTTATTGGTATTGGTAACATCAGTTTAATGGGTAAATGAAAATATTTTACTTATCTAACATATGTTTAAATTGATAAAAATATCATATTATGATAATATATTAAGATTAGATATGCATTAGAAATTTAACATATTTAAAAACTGATGTTATTTATCTTCTTTAACATCAGTTTAAAACCGATGTTAAATGGGGGGTCTTTAACATCACCCACGAAGACATCGGATTTTTTTGTTCATAGACATCGGTTTTTAGCCGATGTCTATTCTACTTTTTCTAGTAGTGGTAGTACTTCTAAAGACTGATTATTTAAATTGTATATTTATATTTTATAGCAATTATATTATAATAAATTATATTACCCACCGTTAGATTAGAAAACATATCAAATCTCTACCATCCATTTGATTTTTCATTTCCCCCCTATCCCAAATTTCTCTCCCACCTTAACTTCGCGGTGTTTACTTGACACATTTCATTTCTCCAACACAGAGCACCCAACTCAACTGAGCACCGATTACCCAACACAGAGCAGCGATTACCCGACACCGAGCAGCAATTTTTGATTCCGAGCAGGTATTTTCTTCTACAACCCTAGAATCCACGGTGTTGGGGTTTTTTTAGGATTTTTTTTAGGGTTTTTCTAGTATATGAGTTTGGGGACTTTTCTAGTATATGAGTTTGGGGACTTTTCTAGTATATGAGTTTGGGGGGTTTCTTTTAATTATATTGATTTTTTGTGATGAATCTTTAAATGCATGTATGTGGTCTTAGCAAAATCAATTAGGATGATTTTATATGTTTGTAGTATGCGATTATTTTATATGTATGTCGTCTCGGATGAAACTGATAATGCTTTTTATCTGATTCTGAAGTCCATAATGTGATTATATCTATGTTTTTTCTATGATTCTAGTCATTATAGTATTATGTTAATGTTTTTGTGCTATAAATATAGATTTATGTTTATATATATGATATAGTTCTTCTTGTAGCTCATAGTTGTTAATTGCATCGTAGCTTTTTGTGGTTCATATATGTGAATTGTATAGTTCTTCTTGTTTCGTTTGTAGCCTCTGTCTTATATGCTGCTCTTTATGTGCTGTATAGATGATGGCTACTCTGAAAAAGAAAAGCAAGTCAAAGACGATAGAGTCGAACATAAGAAGGTCACCGAGAATAAAGTCGAAGAAGAAACCGTTAAAAAAGATCAACCGATCTGTATCCCATCCCTGTACGATGAATGTGAGCAGGGCTTTGAGAAAGACGAGGTCCTTAAACAACCAGACCCCAAGTATGACTCCTACCACTTCAACTTCTTCCCCAAAATCAGTGAAGAAGAAGCCTATATCTGAAGGCTTACTGAAAAAAATTTCTAAAAAAAGGAAGCGAGGAAAAGGAGCTGTTACAGAGTCGAACAATACTCAAGGTCTAAAACTACTCAATGCAACGCAAGATAATGGGGAACAAACTTAACGTGTCTTTTAAAAACAAAGGAGAGTCGTTTGGTCCTGAAACGACAGAGATGCAATCCTATATTGGGGTATTGGCAAGAACCAAACCGCCAATATGGCATGATAATTGGAAATGTGTTCCTGAAGAGATAAAGACAAAGATTTGGGATTGTGTGCTGGTAGGCCAAAATAAACTTATTAAGTTCATTGACTTTGTCTGCTATAAGTTCATTTTATTACTTGTTTCTTATAATTCTTATAATTTCTTATGTATGCAGATGGCTTTTATTTTACCTCCATCGGCCAAGAAGTTGGTTTTACGTTCTGCAGGTCAAAAATGGAGGGAGTTCAAAAGTCGGTTGACCACTCATTACATTCTTCCTTATCGGGATCAACCTTAATTGTTGGCCTATCCGCCTGCAGATTTTTCTTTCATAGAAAAATCTCATTGGGACATTTTTGTTACTGAACGCACATCATCTGAGTTTCTGGTATGTTTCTAGTTAGCATTGGCTCATATTTGTTGTTTATCAAACTAAGGATTGGGATATAGTTACTTACTAATTATATTATAAACCTTTTTGTGCTTTTTATGAAGTTATGTCATGATAAAGCAGTACAAAGAAGAAAGTTAAGTGTTTATCCACATCGCATGGCTCGAAAAGGTTATGCCAATCTGGAGAATTAATGGGTGAGTAATAGTGACACGACATTCTTACTTTTCGTATACACACTAATTTTCCACACATGTTTATACTATTTCTAAGCTCACCATCTACATTTGAATATAGTATCAATCACATCCAGATGAAGAGGAAGTAGATCGTTCATCAACCTGGGTCCTAGCAAGGCAGGACAAAGATGGTAATTATTTAAGTGATGATGTCCAGAGAAAAGCTGAAAAAATTGTAAGTTATTGATTTGTATTCTACTTTAAAATATTAATTATCTCATTCTTTGTTTTAAACCTTTTACCTACCGAACTTAGAATTTAAAGCACAGACTGTGATAATAATTAAAGTACTCTAAATGTTGCAGGGAAAGGTGAAAGCAAAGGTTAAGGAAGGAAAACTGAAAGCGGAAGGTGTTGATGATGTCTTAACACTTGCGCTTGGGAAGCCTGAGCATGGAGGAAGGGTCCGTGGACAAGGAGTTCATGTAAAGCAGTCAATTTACTTTGATCTTCCAAGGAAGAAGAAAGCTAGGACAATGGATGAAAAAATACAGGAAGGGATTAAAAGGTTTATATCGGAGGAGACTTCGCGGATTATTAAAGAGAGAGATGCCTTTTGGGCTGCAGAAATGGAAAAACTCAGGGCAGAGATATTGAAGAAGCCCGTAGAGAAAGATGCTACTCCAAAACACACTTCTCAACAAGCAAGTTGTCACTCTGACGGCGGGGTTGCTGTGGATATTGGTGTCAAGAATAAGGATACACCTTGAACTGCAAGGAAGTTATTTCCACTTCAAGAGGAGGGAGGTATTCAGAAAATCAAAATGATTGATAATTTATTTGTTGATTTTGGGGATGAACTTAAGGAGGCTGGGAAGCCAGCTCGTGAGGATGAAAGATGTAATACTGTTGTTGAGAAGAAGACTTCTGAGGAAGTGAAAGTGAATGCTCCGGATACTTGTGCTTGCAAATTGGATATTGGATCGCTCAAAAACATTGTTGCTTGTGCGACGATTGATGAAGTAATCAATCTCGATGGAGGAGAGCAGACAATCCATGGTGTACGACTAGGAGAAGAGAATGCAAGAGTCTCAATCACTGAAGTCATTCAAGGTGATGCTAGGATTCCCTTTCCTATCGGTGATGAAATTCTAACTGTGGAACAAGCTATAGGAACTTTTATCGCATGGCCGAGAAATTTGATAGTGGCAGGAACAAATACCGCTTCCAATGTTTTGGTGGCTCCAAAGGTGAGAATGTTGTTTTATCAGTATGATTTTTTTAGTATGTTTTTTCCTAATATTTTTCACGTGCCTTTTCTGCAGAAATCCAAGATCAAGAAAACAAAGAAGATATATAAAGTACTTAAACATGTTGAACCAGAGCTTACTATTGAGATGGGTGCAAATTACCCATCTGCACTCAATCGTTTGTGGACATGGGCAAAGGTTGCCTTGGCTCATGGAGAGACGGTTTCTTTTATGCTATGCAAAGAAGCATTTGGCTCTACAAAGAAGCATGTCATCTACTTATCAGATATTTATGCACTTTGCACTGGAGGTGAAATGTCGGGGTCTGTCATTTGCCTCTTTATTCAGTAAGTTTTTTCATTAATTTTTTTTTCATATATAGTCCCGTGATTAAACTCACAATATTTACTAACTACTGTAAATTTTATATGTAGCTCCTTAAATGAGCATGTCAAAAAACAGAAGATGACCAACATGATAAGGTTTGTAGATCCCAGGATCATTGGTGCCATCGGATGTGGCACTGCACTACGGAGATCACGTGCACTCGCTGCATAATTTAAGGATGCGAAGAATGGTCAGTACTTTCGCATGCCTTACAATGATGTGTAAGTTTTAATACTATAGCTAACTTTTCGGACAATGTCAGATAATTTTTAGTTTTATACACGATCATATGTCTTGCTCTTTTTAGTTGATTTGTCGTGAGACAAGAGTTCAAATAGTAAGGTTAAATATGTTTATTGATCTTGCAATTTTGAAAATTTTTATGACTTGCTCAATTTAGGTGTTTTTTGGTGGATTTCATATAAATTTTAATATGATGATGTTTATGCTATTTGAGTTGGTAAGGCGGTGTCAATTAGTAAATTACACTTTAATTTCAATCTTGCTAAGTCGTTGATGTTTCTACTTTTTAAGACAAGGGTTAAAATAGTGAAGTTAAATATGGTTATAATTTTTGCAACTTTAAACAGTTTAATGGCTTGCTGAATTTAGGTGTTTTTTGCTGGATTTTATATAAATTTTATTATGATATTGTTTATGCAATTTTAGTTGGTAAAGCGGTGTGAATTAGTAAATTATCCTTTAACTTCAAACTTGGTGAGTCATTGCCTTTTCTATTTTTCAGTAAACATTTTAATTATCATTACTGAGCTTAAAATTGAAAATATTTCTTGCAACTTTTAGGTTGAAATTTACAGTAAGTTAGGTTTTAATTGTTGAATTTAGGTGCATTCGGGTGCATTTTATATAAACATTAATATGATTTTGTTTATGCTATTTGGTAAGGCGGTGTGAATTAATATCTTATATTTTAATTAAATCACTTGCTGAATCATTAATCGTTAATATTTGGGTAGGAATCACTTGACTTTGATTGTTGCCAATCCCGAGGCAGAGATTGTTTACTACATGGACCCTCTTAAACGTCGCATTGCTAATGGAGAGTGGGCGGAAGTCGTACACAAGTAAGTTTAAGTTCTAAAATTTGTGTATTAAGTGGTCAACCTTGACATATCATGCACAGTTTGTAGTGATTTGATTGTTTTATTATCGCAATTCTGGTTGCAGTGCCATTAAATTTTATAAAGAAAATCTGAACAAGCTTGCAAAGAAGAAAACTTTATGGGAGAACATGGCGGTAATAATCAATTCTCATCATATATTATGTATGTAATATAATGAAATTGTATGAAAAAAATTATTTATTATCAGAGGGAGTTCCAGTCCAGGCAGGAACCAAGGAATGTGGCTTGTTCGTGATGCGTTACATGAAGGAGATCATTGAGGACAAAAAACTTGAGATTGCTGCCAAGGTGAGATTATCATTTTGATTTTTTTAATTGACTTAATACTCTTACCCTTATGCCTTGTGTAACGCGTACTTTTGTTTTTTTCAGTGGATGCGCAGGCCAAACTTGGCTTATACAACTGATGACATCAATGAGATTCACATTGAATTTGCAAAATATTTCATGAAATGCCACGCGAGCTAGGTTGCAGTGTCGGGGTCTTTTTATTAAACTATATATGAACTTTGTTTCTGAATTATAATAGTTAATGAATCGTTTGTGAAATTCGGGTTGGTAGAATGATAGATTTTGTCTCAATCTATCGGTGGATTGAATGGGCTTTAGATTTGTTTCAAATCTATTTCTACATTTAAGTATTTCGTACGATTGGTTAGTAGTTCTTTTGATGGATGGCTTTTGGGATTAACTAGTAGTTCTTTTGATGGATTTGATGGATGGTTTTTGGGATATTTGTAGTTGGTATACTTTTAACGGATTGCTTAATAGTTCGGCTGATTTATTCTAGTGTGCATCTTTTGGTTATTTATTGTTGATTGTTGGAACAAATTGTTTGGTGTTGGAATTAGTTTTAAGTTTCCACAGGTGGTAGTTACAATTGGTTAATTTGATATGGAAATTTGTTTACAACAACAGATAATTGTGTTTTCATTCCAAAAATACCATTGTGCCAAAGTAATTGGACAACACTATAACAATGTTATAACTGTTGACTAAAGCTAGATAACCAACTTTGTACAACATGTTAACATACTAACCATTATGCCTAGCACATTCACATAACTGGAAAAGGTATTAAGCCATTGTCTCAAAGCCTTCTTTACAATATCTCAGGTACAAACTGATGTATGAGATAGATTTATGTAGGGTGTTCTAGAGAATACTAACCTCTATGGTTAGCCATTAGATTAATGTTAACTCTAGTTAAATTTTTGTGTAAAAATGTGGGACTCCATACCCATTTCACTTCTCTTATAATCAAATTTCAAAAAAAAAATTGTAGTATAATTATCATAAGTAGAGTGTAGATCGGGTAAAAGAGAGGAAGCAAGTGAGTGAAGTGTTAGCTATTGTGTTGGGTGGTGAAGTAGATTCTATAAGATCTTGATCATTCGTTCTTGTAAAGGTAATCCTAATCTTGTTGATTTCATTTTTGTTTGTTTTATTTATTTATTTTAGGTATTTATTTGTAGTAATTAAATCACTTGATTGTTGAGTTGTATTAATAATCCTAATCGATGCTATGTTAATTAAATATGTAATTAGGAACTCATGAATATGTAATTATCATGACTATTTTTTTTGTTAATTATTGGATCTTAGTATTTTGTTAACATGATTATTGGTAATTAGCAATTGATGAGAGAATTGGTACTTGGCTTTGGAGTTCGTCCAACAAAAAGAGGTCCAAACCAAGATCCATAAATACATATATGTGTATATAGATTAATAAAAATAGAAGTAGTAATTGATTTAATTGGGGTTTGATTGAATTGGGTGAAAATATGAAGTTTAGGGTTTTTGATTATTGATTGTTAGATGGGAATTAAGGAGTAAACATTTGGGCGTGTGTTTGTGATGTGTTGGGGAGGGGGCGGAGCCACCACCAGAGGCGGTGGTGGTGGTGATCGGCGAAGGCGAGAGAGGAGAGAGAGGAAGAGGGATGAGAAAGAGGACATAAAAAGAGGAGAGAAAGATGAGTGAAAGAGGAGAGAGTGAAAGAGAGAGGAGAGGCCGATAAAGAGATAGAGAAACAGTGAGAGGGAAAGACTCACCGGAGTTTGGCCGGAAAACCAACTCCGGGGTTGCGATTTCGAAATGGTTTGGCTAATATTATAGATTGGGAAATATGGATTAAAATGAAGGAATAAAAATTGAATTCCGACACCCACTGGAAACCACCACGGGGCGGTAGTCGCCGCCGGTGCCTCCATGGCAATGGTGGTGGCGAGGAAGAAGAAGAAGAAGGGGGGTAGTTTGGTAATTCAGTAAATTGATTAATTTTTTTAAAATTTTAAAAGAAGTGGGTATTATTGGATTAATAAGTAAAAGATAAATAATTAATAAGGATAACTTGTTGATTTAAAAATAGTGAATTAAATTATGAAAAAGTGATATATGGGATTTAATAAAAATTTTAATAGGAGAAATTAAAAAGTGTATGTATACTTATATAGAAGAGAGAGCTAATACTATTGTGGTGAGATTGGAGTTGATCGAGTGAGATTTCAAAGTTTGATCTTCAAAGAGAACGGTAAAATCACTAGTATGTAGTTTATGGTGATATTTTAACTAATTGGTGACTTTATAATGTTAATTAATTGTTTAAGTTTATAATCTTATATTTTATTAGTTTGTGGTAAATATATTTTAATGAGATTTTGCTTGACAGTGTAAAAATTAATTATCGGTTGAAAAATAAAACTATTAATAATATGAGTACATAAAAAAATTGATAAGAGTAGGGAAGTAGATTGTGAGTGCCTAAAAAAATACCCAAATTGAAAAATATGAGTTGGGGTTTGTAATCATAAAAGTGGGGTTTTTTTACGTAATGTAATGGGAAGAGGTCGAAGATGATGCGGCGATCGGATTAAGGGGTCTTTGGTGTTTGGAAAATGGTCGAAACGGAAATAACGACCTCCGCCCGTCGCACACAATATAACGAAGTTGGGTGGCAGCGATGGATGGGTGAAACAAAGGGGAAAATATGGGGAAAAGATTGGGTTCGATTTGAGGATCATTTTAATGGTTGTTTGCGGCTAAATGAGTGAGAGATGAGGGTGGTCGGAGAGGAAAAGTGAGTGGTGGTGGGAGAAAGAGGTTTGATGGGGTGAGATTAGAGGAAGAGAGGCCGAGAATTAAGGAAGTGAGGGTGGTCTCCGATGCTTTTTCTGGTCGGTGGTTCGCCGGAATGAATGGTTAGGGAGGAATGAGGTGACAGAGAAGATGGTTGGGGAAGATGAGGGTATTGTGGTAATTTGAGAATTAATAAAAAAGTAGATATTGTCAAGGATTTAAAATAATGTAAAAGGTTATATTTTGGAATGTATTGGAACGGTATTTTGTTTTATTAAAATTGGTGTTGTTTGCATAATTTATGTATACATATTGTATTTAAAGGGTATTCAAGAATATATTACAATGTGACATAAGAGTGTTGGTGGGTTAATTTGAGATTTTTTAGTGAGTAGTAAATAGCGGAAAATCATATTAGCTTTATGATAAATTAATTGCATTATTTGAAATTAGAGTAAAATTTAATTGCAAAGTGAATCGAAGATTTGGTATCGAAAAGGATAGATATTATTTAATAAAGCTATTTTATAAGCACAAATATAAATTAATAATTAGAATTAATTTTAAATCATTTAATATGGAAAATGATTAGTATACACTAAAGGAACATTATTAAATTTTATTAAAATATGAAGTGAAATGTTTGTTCAATTTTTGTAATAAATTTTCAAAGTTTAATTATTGATCTAGTAGTCAATATTTATGAATTATTAAATTATTAAATAAAAATAGTATAATAATTCGTGGATTAATTATTTTGTACTGAAATATTGTGTGGATTATTATTTTTAGAATTTCTCCACCAGAGAAGTATTTAAGTAGGAAAATGTGAGATTTCTTCAGCAGTGAGCTAATAAACGGAAATATTGCAAGTTTTATCTCCTCCCGTTCCTAATTTTGACATTAGTAATTGTTGTGCATGATTTAATTTAAAATTTACAAGTTTATTATTTGAGCTTTATTCGCGATTATATTTAACTCGAAACACGTGTTCCCTCGTCCGAGACACCAGGTTAAAATGCCTTATTTATATTGACCCAATAAATTTATTTCCTAACGTGACTATCCCTATTGTTCAGGAAAATTTTTTTATTTCCTATTGATGGACATAAATTTCTATGTTCATCTAATTTATTTCAAAGTCTTGAATCGATTTATTTTCTGGATCAATTTTTTAATTTCTATCAAGTTTTGAAATAATAATTTATCAATTCATTAAACCCTTCCAAGTCCCATGATTGATAAATCGATTACTTATTCTACCTTTATTTTTTCACATATATATATATACTGGTCAACGTGGGGTTTGACCTCCAATTTTATATATATATATATTTATATATTTATATATATGATTAAAGTTCTATGGAGGAGTCCTCGGAGTCCATCTATATTTTGCAAATAATATATTTTTTTTAAACATGTTATCTTACAAACATGTTTCACAAATATCATTATTTCAATAAAATTATGCAAATATGATACATTTACAAGTACAATATATTTGTTGTGCAACATGACTATTTATGTTCTACAAACTAAAAGTATTTTGTAAAATAATATATTTTGTAATGTTATACTTGTAAAATGTATACAATGTGCAAGATTTTCAAAAAATAGTGGACAACATATAACTTAACTTTCTCTATATATATATGTATATGAGTGATATAACCATTATTTATGATCAAAATTATTTTATTTTATTTGCAGTTTTAACAGTCAAGAATGGGTTTGACTAGTACCGCTTACTAGTGTTTAGTCAATTGATATTTTATTTTTTAATAAATATTTATCATTGATCCAACCGTATAGATATAAATATATATATATATATATATATAAATATATACATATATATATATTAGTGGTATAACCAAAGTTTCACATCAAAATTATTTTATTTGGTTTGTCCTTTTAACATTCAAATATGAGCTTGATTAATACCATTGACTAGTGCTAAGTCCGATATTGATGTTTCGATTTTCATAAAAATATTTATCAATGTTTCGATTTTCATAAAAATATTTATAAATGATCCAACCGTATAGATGTCAAGATCTATATATAATAGTGATATGACAAAATTTTTAGAAAAAAATAAAATAAATTGGATCCTATTTTAACAATCAACCAGTGGTGACAAGTACATTTCACTACTAGAGAAAAGTCAATAGACATCACCCTTTTAACATCAGTGGTAGAAAAACCGATGTAAAAATTATGTTTAACATCAGTTATTTTCAACCCGATGTTAAAGATAAGTTTTTACATAATATTTTTAAATAACGGATTACTAATAGTATTTTTTTCAAAAATTTAACCGTATGTTTCACATCGGTTTTGTTTTAACTGATGATAAACACTAACTTTCACATCAGTCGTTTAAGGACCGTTGTGAAAGTTTGGTATTCGCATCGGTCCTTAACTAACCGATGGCTATGTTAAAATTTTAAAAAATAAAAAAATAGAAGGCCGGGAATAATTCCTCCTCTTTTGTACTTTGCCAAATATTTCCCCGTTTCCCACATATTTCCCCATTTCTTATTCTCTGTTTCCTCGCCGTTTTTTATCTCTTCTCACCAGACATACATCTCTGTCTCTCTCCCCCCCTCTTCTCTCTATCTCATCCCTTAACATCACTCCCTATTTGTTTCCATCGATGTTACCATCAATCAAGCCTTAATCGAGCAATCGAGTTTTAATATGTTTTACATACAACCCTAATCGAGCAAAATCAAGCCCTAATCAAGCTGTAATCGAGTCAATCGAGTCAACCAATAGAGCCCTGATTTGTAAGTATTTATCATATTTATTTTTCTTTTTTCTTTTTGTTTTTTAATTGAGCCCTAATTTATAAGTATTTTTCAGATCTTGTTTCTCATCTCCGTGTATCCGCTTCTCATCTCCTTCTCAGATTTTGTAAGTCTTCGATTACACTTTTCCTTTAATTAATTTTTTCATGTATTTTTTGATTATATTTTTTGAATGTTTAAGCATGGTTGTAGTACGATACATGAATGTATTTTACTACTATGTATTTTGAAGGGGTTAAGGTTAAAATTATACTTCATTTTTTAAGGGGTGTAGTGCGACTTTGTGTGTTTTACTCTTTTATGATATTGGAGATAAAGGTGAAAGATGGAAGTGGTCTAGGCTGGATGTGACACTTACACATTGGTGGAATGAAGCTTCACTTAGAGTTTCAGAAGCTCTTAGAGTGATTGCTACTGTTTTATACCAAGAAAGTTACTGTGAAATAATTTTACTAAAGCTTTGTGTTCTAATGATACATGTTTTCAGTGTGTCTTGTAGGGACGATTTAATTTCCAAGGGATTCAAACTATAGCTGTAAGGTACTTGGTGAATTAACATTTGAATGAATAGGATAACAATGTAGAACCTTTTTTTAATTCTATTACAGTTGCCCAAGTTTATTTAGCAGCCACATTTTTGTTGAAAATTTAATACATAGGATGCTATGTGGCGACCTATTTGTAATGAAGTGTTCAGTCCTGTAGGTTTGTGAACCATTAAACTTTTCGATAAACCACAACTAGTTTATTTATTAATCACTTGCTCACTAATAATGTATCGAGCTTAATTAATTTATGTTTACACGTCATGTACTTGGTGGACTTTTTCAATATGCCTGATAGTATCTTAAACTCTTATACACCACTTCTCTTGAGCAGAATATACTTGCATCACAATGCTAAATGCCTATAATTACATGTGTTAATTGCATTAGATAAAAGAGGCAACATCACCAACACCCGATCTCGTAAAAGAGGCAATACTAGCAATAACATGAGGAGCACCATTTCCCAATCGAAGCCGAGTAGTACCAGCTATAGTTGGAGAATGATTAAGAATTTTTGACAGATTTTGGACGGAAGGACACAAGTACTCAGAAGCTGTATTAGCAAGTAAATAAAACAAAAAAAAAAGCCAGAGGAGAAGAAGGGAATAGCCCAACACAGGGAACTACCCACAGCTGTAGTAAAAGATTTCAAGGCAGTTTATATAACCTTTGGGCTTGCATGATTTGTTTGATCTAATGTATACCAGAGCAACCATCATCTTGGACTAGGAGATTTGAAGATTGTGTGAGAACTGCACGTAGAGATGCACAAAAAGCCCGAGCCCGAAAATCTGGCTCGGCCCGATCCGGTCAAAGCCCGGTGAAGCACGGCCCGGTCAAAGCCCGACCCGGGCTTCGGGCCTCGACGGGCCCTATATTTTTAGGCAAGGCCCGGCCCGGTTAAAATTCTGGGCTTCGGCCTGGCTCGACCCGATTAAAAACCCGAAAAAGCCCGATTATAATCTGATTATTCTAATATATTTTCTTATATATTTATAAATTCACATTTACTATAAATATAAATAATACTTTAAACACATATATATTTACATATTTGTGATTAATAATATTATTTTTATACTTTGTTGCATAAATAATGACAGAAGATATAATAAGTACACTATATATATTTAAATATCATTGTTATCATAACAATGATAAACATATTGTTCTATAAACATGTTCATTTTTTTTCGAACTTAAATGTTTTCATAAAATATTCCATGTAAATTAATACATTTTTACTATGATCTATGTGCAATCTGCATGTGATGTTTAATTGGAAAAAGCATATAAGTTGGTAGTTAAATAAGAGGACAATAAGAAAATGAAGTATGTATTAGGGAAGAGGGGAAGTTTCATGGTATTGATGAGAGAAAAAATTAAAGTGCTAAAGTTAGGATTTAAAGCAGTCCATGGATTATGGAAAATAACTTAGTGTCCTTTGGGGAAGTATTAATTTTGATAGTATGTCAAATCTCAATCATGTTCATAGAATTATTGTACAATGAGACAAAGTAGATGAGGGAGGTGCAAAGGATTTAAAGGTGGCGTCAAAATCCAACTTGTATTTTTTGGCATTTGGCATTTTTAATTGCACTGAGACCTGGAGGTGTATTTTGTAGTATGGCAGAAAGTATGTGGTTGCATTAAGTCCTTGTTATATTAGCTAGCTTTTCTTTTTAACATGTACTAGTCAACTCTTTTTTATGAGCTCCTCTGTTAATAAGTAGCATCTATAGGTTTATCGTTTGATACAAATCAGAATATTTATTTCTTCATGGTTTTATTATTAAATATGACTTCTTTACGGCAGTGCAGTGGTGTAATTGGATTTTTGATCTGTTCAACTGAAGGCACACCTGTGGATTTTAGGAACCCTGCAAACCCCTACTACTAGTTCATATATTCCAGCAAGTTATTTTGCCTTGTGCATTATTCTTCAGTGGGAATATTTTAAATAGTAAACTATGCAGGGGCAGGACATTACTTTAAAACAGTTCTTTTAATCTTTTCCCGTTATTTTAGTCATCATAAATATCCAAATACACGTTGAAACATTAGTCTGATTTGCCCCTCCAAATTTTGCTCTGAAATGTCTAGTTTCAACATTCCTAGATGTCATGATTTGCAATACTAAAGGGGTGTTGGATTAATGTTTGCTATAAGTTTTATGCCTATGGGAGCTGGTACTTTGTGCCATATTTACCAGATTCAAAAACTCAGGTGTTAAACTTATTTTTAGTTGAACTAGTGGATATCCTATCCGGTGATGATATTCAGGTCCACACTTAAGCTTCCTCATAGTCACTGTGTTGTGTAAGTGCATATTCGGGTTAAAAGTTCTTTCTAATCTCCTCTACGAAGCATTTTATTTAAGCATTTTGGGCTAGCAAAGCTGCTGCACTCGGAAGAACTTGCTTCTTCGGGATCTACTTTAAAATCTACTTTAAACAACCCATTTAGACTAATAGTAACTCTTCATAACAGCTTTCATAATTTTTTTAATCAGTATATTATTCTTTTATCTCAATACATACATGACTATTTTACTAAATTTTGTAGGAAATTAATCTAAACTAGGTTGTTTATTTATTTCAATAAGTAGTCGTTATAGTCAGGTGTATATTCATTTGACTGGACTTAGTCATAGCAGTTGAGTCTTTGTAGGAGTGTAGTGGAATAAGAGGTGGTGTACTGGTGAGTTGCCCGATTTCTTAGTCACCATATTAGGATCAGTTGGTTTTCTTTTATTTAAGTTATTGTACCAGTTCTTAGAAAATCACTGGGAACTTAACTTTCTTTTCTGTGTTTTGATCAATACAAAAACGAGCTTGTCTCAATTGTGTTTGTGTGTACTTAGTTTCACATTTCTATATTTGGTATCAGAGCTCATACGACCCTGTGGATGCAAGTGAATGCCCAAGTTTATGCCCAAGACAACGAATATGGAGACACCAAAAACAAAAGAAACCACTATCGGAATTACCTGCCCAATGCTGACCAAGAGCAACTACATGGCATGGTCGATAAAGATGAAAGCTTATATGGATGCTCATGGTGTGTGGCTGGCTATCGAACCAAAAGACCCTAAGGTGCCTGTGGATGAGAAGACTGACAAAATAGCACTTGCTGCCATTTACCAAGGAATCCCTGAGGACATCCTGTTGTCAATTGCGGACAAAAAATCAGCCAAGGAGGTGTGGGAGGCGATCAAATTGTTGTGTTTTGGGGCTGATAGGGTGAAGCAGGCTAGAGCCCAGACGCTGAAATCGGAGTTTGAAACGTTGAGTATGAAAGAGTCGAAGAAGCTTGATGACTTTTGTATGAGATTGAAGGGATTGGTTACTAACTTGCGTGCGTTAGGAGAAACCATGGAGGAAAGTTATGTTGTTAAGAAGCTGCTTCGAGCAATCCCTCGAGATTCTGGCAAATTGCCTCAACAATTGAGCAATTTGGGAACGTTGAAAAGATGTCCATTGAAGAAACGATTGGATCTCTAAAAGCACACGAGGAAAGGCTTGGAGGTCAATCTAGTAACACTGATGGGCAACTCCTTCTCACTGAGGAGGAATGGGCGAAGAGGGAGGTTAGAGCTGAGAAACTACTACTCACGAGGGACGAGTGGTTGAAGAAAATGGGGAAAGGAAGTAGCAGTGATGGGTTCATGAAGGACAATATACGCAAGGTGCGAGATCGTAGCAGGGTCAGATGTTTTAATTGCCAACTGTTGGGACATTTTGCTTCAGAATGTCGAAGGGCAAAGAAGGAGAAGGAGCAAAAATCTGAGGTGAATTTAACACAAATTCATGATGACGAACCAGCACTTTTAATGGCTAAGTGTGAAGAAAGCAAGAGCAATATGGTACAACTCAACCAAACAGGAGTAATCCAACGACTGAGCATGAGTAACAAGGAACGTGAAGAAAGTGTGTGGTATTTAGATAACGGGGCAAGCAACCATATGACTGGGGAAAAGAAAAAATTCAAGGAGTTGGATGAGGGAGTTACTGGACAAGTCAGATTTGGTGACGGGTCAACTGTTGACATCAAGGGAAAGGGTACGATCTGTTTGAGGTGCAAAAATGGTGAAGAAAGATTGTTGAAGGATGTGTATTTCATACCCACCTTGTGCAACAATATAATTAGCTTGGGACAATTATCAGAGGATGGAAATAGAGTTGTGATATCTGGAGAGTATCTGTGGGTGTATGATGCTCATGGCAAACTGCTAATGAAGGTACAAAAATCTCTAAATAGGCTCTACAAAATAGTTATTTCTGAAGGTGCAGCAGAGTGTTTGCTGACCAAGACGGAGGAGACGACTAAGTTGTGGCACACACGACTTGGTCATGTCAATTACCAAGCTTTGATTCTCATGTCGAAAAAGGAAATGGCTCAGGATTTGCCAAATTTCTCACAACCAAATGAAGTGTGTAAGGGATGCCTGGTGTTTAAGCAGTCACGAAAACCATTTCCGTCACATTCACAATTTTCTGCTAGCAAAGCTCTGGAATTGATCCATGGAGATTTGTGTGGCCCAATTAATCCGCCTACAGCAGCTGGTAATAAGTACTTTCTACTACTAGTTGATGACTATACTCGTGTAATGTGGGTGTACATGTTGAAAACAAAGGATGAAGCCTTGGGTATGTTTAAGAAGTTTAAATTATTAGTTGAAAACGAAGTTGAGGAGAAGAAAATCAAGGTTCTACGGACGGATAGAGGGGGAGAATTTTGTTCAATGGCATTCAACAAATTTTTTGAAGAGATGGGCATCACAAGACACTTCACGACCCCGTATTCACCTCAACAAAACGGAGTTGTTGAGCGTCAAAATAGGACCGTAGTAGCTATGGGAAGAAGTTTGCTTAAGGAAACAGGGATGCCTTCGAAATTGTGGGGGGAAGCAATTAGGCATGCTGTATACATATTGAATCGCCTGCCAGCGAGAGCCCTCACAGGAATGACTCCGTACGAGGCGTGGTCAGGTAAAAAACCATGTCTTGATCATCTTCGTATTTTTGGCTGTATTGCGTACATGAAAGTCCCAAGTCAACATGTCAAGAAACTCGATGACAGAAGTAATATGTTGGTGTACCTCGGAAAAGAAGCAGGAACTAAAGCACATCGCTTGTTTGATCCTAAGTCTGGGGTTGTGTATGTGAGTCGGGATGTTGTTTTTGACGAAACCAAGAGTTGGACATGGAGTGCAGAAAATGAAGAGGAGACACAGACTGGAACAACATTCACGGTAACTGGCACATGTTTAGAGACTCATGAAAACAATGTGTCAAGTGGGAATTCTGATGACATCATCTCGAGTTCAGAAAGTGGAGATCAGATGTCTTCAACTGGGAGTGAGAGTCGATTCGAGGGTGATGCAGGGTACAGGTCTGAAGCTTCAAGTGTCAGCAGCGAACCAATGAGATACAAGAGTATAGGAGAGATTTATGATGACACAGAGGAGATTGGAATGGATGAAGAACTACTGTTGTTGGGAGTCGATGAACCACTTAATTACAGTCAGGCAACAAAGGAGAAGTCATGGAGAGTTGCTATGCAAAGTGAGATATAATCTATAGAAAGGAACAAGACTTGGCAACTAACAGAGCTTCCACCAGGTCACAAAGCAATAGGGTTGAAGTGGGTATATAAACTGAAACGAGACACCAGTGGGAAGATAATTAAATATAAGGCGAGACTTGTGGCGAAGGGTTATGTTCAGAAACATGGAGTAGATTTTGAGGAAGTATACGCACCAGTCACTAAATTGGAAACTGTTCGTTTGATTCTAGCCTTGGCAGCGAAGAACGAATGGGAAGTACATCATTTGGATGTGAAATCGGCATTTTTGAACGGCGAATTGCAAGAGGAGGTTTATGTAGTTCAACCTGAGGGATTTGAAAAAGAAGGGCAGGAGAACAAGGTGTATAAACTTTTGAAAGCTTTGTACGGATTACGTCAAGCCCCTCGGGCTTGGTATGCTCAGTTGAATAAGTGTCTTAAGAAGCTTGGATTCGTGAAGTGCCCCTACGAGCACGCCGTTTACACACGAAGAGTTGGTGCAGGAATTTTGATTGTGGGTGTGTATGTAGATGATTTGATTATCACAGGTTCGAGTATCTCATATATTTCAGATTTTAAGAAGCAAATGTTTAATGAGTTTGATATGAGCGATATGGGAAAATTATCATACTACTTAGGAATTGAGGTCAAGCAGGAAGTAGGGTACATCGAACTTAAATAGGAAGCATATGTGAAAAAGGTTATTGAAAATGCTGGCATGTCAGGTTGTAATCCAGTCAAGTATCCAATGGAGCCAAGGGTTCAGTTAACCAAGGACGAGGGTGGAAAGCTTGTCAATGCAACTCAGTTCAAGAGTATGATTGGTGGTTTGCGATATCTGGTGCACACAAGACAAGATATAGCATACTCAGTTGGGGTGCTCAGTAGGTATATGGAGAAGCCAACTACCCTTCATCTAGCTGCTGTAAAAAGAATTCTCCGGTATGTAAAAGGGATGCTTAATTACGGGCTGATATATCGAAAGGGTCAAGGAAATTATATGTTAGCTGGTTTTTCTGACAGCGATTTAGCTGGCAATGTTGATGACAGGAAGAGTACCGGAGGGATGGCTTTTTATCTCGATGAGAGCTTGGTTATATGGGTATCACAGAAACAGAGGTGCGTGGCATTATCTTCCTGTGAAGCCGAGTTCATGGCTGCCACAGCTGCAGCATGCCAATGTATTTGGTTGAATAAAGTTCTTAGTCAAATACTCGATGCTAAACCTGGACCAGTGGTAATTTACATCGATAACAAGTCAGCTATAGACCTCGCCAAGAATCCGGTTTTCCACGGGAGAAGCAAACATATTGATATTCGTTACCACTTTATTCGAGAATGTGTTGACAGGGGAGATATAATTATCAAGCATGTTTGCAGCAGTGAACAACGGGCTGACGTACTTACCAAGGCATTGCCCAAGTCTCAGTTTGAGAAGATGAGGCAGTTGCTGGGTATAAGGAATATGCAGAAATAGTTTAGATTAAAGGGGAGTCTGTAGGAAATTAATCTAAACTAGGTTGTTTATTTATTTCAATAAGTAGTCGTTATAGTCAGGTGTATATTCATTTGTCTGGACTTAGTCATAGCAGTTGAGTCTTTGTAGGAGTGTAGTGGAATAAGAGGTGGTGTACTGGTGAGTTGCCCGATTTCTTAGTCACCATATTAGGATCAGTTGGTTTTCTTTTATTTAAGTTATTGTACCAGTTCTTAGAAAATCACTGGGAACTTAACTTTCTTTTCTGTGTTTTGATCAATACAAAAACGAGCTTGTCTCAATTGTGTTTGTGTGTACTTAGTTTCATATTTCTATAAATTTGGCAGGATGAAGCCAATGTAAGATCAACACATGATGGTGGATTAAGGAAATCATGAGTAAATGGTGCCCTATTTCGGTATATACTAGCTGCAATAGGTTTGATAATTTAGTAGTTTTGGAAAATCATGTTTTTGATTTTCTTGCTGTATACTAAAATTCTTTGGATTGTTTTGGTAATTATAAATAATGTATTTGGATTTGTTTTGTAATGATAATTAGCGTTTTAGGTATTTAAATATGATAACATGTGTTGGTTTTTGGTTTTAGCATTTTTTTGTATGTATATTGTTAGACCATGTAAATATTTAACATTAGTGTTTATAATGTCCAAAATGTCTATTTACATTATAAACTTTTTTAAAAAAATAGATGTAAAAAGTTCAATCTCTACACCCACGAACACATCAATTTTAAATTAATCAAACATCAGTTTATAGCTTATGTCTATAAATGAGACATCGTCTAAAATTGATATCTATGTACATATTACACAACAGTGTTTTCAAGCAGCTGATATGTGGGCTGACTTTTGACAACAGTTTTCAACCGATGTGAAAAAGAAAATACATTTCTCTCCCTACGCCATAAGTGCACATAGGCAACCCCTACTATACAAGCGTTGCATTATGCGTCTTTTGCAACAGTAAAAGCGTACAATGACAACAACAGTTAGTTTTGGATAAAATGAAACCACATCACCACTGTGTCCTACGTGGCAAGTGACACATCATATTTTCACATCTGCAGTGGCCCTACTTTGACACATCAGCAAGGGATCCCATATTTGCCAAATCAGCAGTGGCCCCACTTTTGCCACGTCAAGAGTGGTCCCACAATATGTAATGCAACACTGATTTTAGTCATTTGCAACACCATTTTTATTCATATGTAACATCATTTTTAGTCTTATGCAACACCATATAGAGTCAAATGCAACACTTAAAAAATTAAAAAAATTGACATAGTTATTCTGCTTTTACATTATTCCTGCCAAACAAGGCATCCGACAATCAATACAACAAGCATCGAATGAAATTTAAAACTTACTAAAATATGAAAGTACCAAATTCTAACTTCAAAAGAACAAATGAGCATTTTTTTCTTTTCTTTTCTAAATAAGGTCACCTACTCATTTCAACTCTAGCCTTTCAACTCATTTTGACGTTGTAAAGCAGATAGTGTTTGTTTCCAGCCAGGTAGAGAACTGCTAGTCGATGTGATCCAGAGACAAAAATGCTTGTATTTGAGATGGCTTTAAACATCATTGGGAAAGGCATCCATGTAGATTTATGGTTCATTGTTGAGTTCGAACCAATATCTTTAGCAATTCCTGAAAGCAACCATTTTAGTAGACAATAATCAGATAGTCGAGTGAATACTGTCAAACAAAACAAAAATTTATAAGAAAAACCATGCTCCAGCTTAGGGCATTATAGGAAAACCTATACTGAGATAACATTGCACCTTATTCTGGTACAAATTAAATAAATAGTATGCATGGACATACATTTAATTGTAGGATCGAGACAAGCAACCAAAAAAATAAAATACTGACATGTTAGTCTTCTATCCAAAAAATTACTTTGCACATAATTTCAGCACATAATCTAAGACAACCATGCTCCTCTTTCACAATCATTATTGAGATTATCGATATTCTTTCCAGAGACATGAAATGGGACTTTCTCTGGCTTTTGAATTCGGATCCTTCATAAGTCATCCTTAATAGCCCAAAAGAGATTAGGAGATATATAAGAAAAACTGAAACATTTCATTAAAGAAAGGATGAGATAAGACCACAAGAAACACAACAAACTATTATCATGTCACAGCTGGTTAGAAGGTATCAAATTTAACTCTCTTAAATATTCACATATCACTTTTTTACATAGACAATAGAATAAATATATGCTTCACCTTTCGGATTCCATATTTTACTATTATAAAAGTTGACTTGAAATTTGGCTTTTAGTTCTAAAAACTGAAAAGTAAAGCTGAGAAGATTTTTGAAAAGAAGATTAACATAAGTAATTTTAAAGATTTTAGACACGAACAGAGGATAGCAAAGAACTAGATAAAAGTGGTAAGAGTATTCAAAGAGAATATAGCAAGATACATATATTACATTTCGAGCCAACTCTTAGCCAATATTTATATAAACCAACTTTGTGAATTATTTTTGAACATCCCTGTACAAGCTAGCTCTTTAGCACATTGCCACCATGATACACATTGCCCAACTACTTTAATTAGAAATTTCTCCTGAAAACTAAAACTCATCTCTACAATTTCTACTGCTAAACTACTTCTGAAAAGGAGCTTCAGAATGCTAACTTATAAAGCAGAAGTTGTTAATAGATAGAGTATAGACCATACAGAAAGTGATGAAGCAGAAGATCGAGACAGTGTAGACTATAGAAAGAAGAGGAATCCAATGAAACAAAGTCTAATAGTGCCAATTTCTCAAAGAGGAACTCAAATTTAGTCAGCAGGTCCCGGAGTTCGATATTAGATGAAGACGCATATGTATATGTATAAAAAGTCAGAAAAACATAATTGAATTGAACATGAAAATGTTACACTAAACAAAATGATTAATTCCGTAATAAAAGATTCATAATTCACTAAATAAAGTTCAGCATATAATCTTACTCCAGCAGATAGCAGGAACATCAAAAGATCTACTTGCGGTTCGGTGGGCGGCTTTGGCAGCAGAGACCCTAGATCCCCACTCGAGCAGCTCTTTGCTTGTATCATCTTCGTGACAAATCACTTCAATGAAGCAAAGACAATCTTTTTTCCCATTGTTGTCTCTATTGCTTCAACAAGATCTTCCTCACAGCGGACCTGAACAATTCAAGAAATGCCAGTGTCAACAATACTTTTTTTTAAAAATAAGCTTCACTGTTATAACTTGTAAGTAAATGATACATTATGTATTAGATTTTCTCGACTGAACTTAGTCGTCCAGTATTTGCCTTCACCATTGTGTATCGCATCAACCAGTGTAGTGTAGTTCCAGTTCTTGATTACATTGTGTGGTTCATCATGGATCTCAACTTCAATGGTATAACCACCGTTATCAGAAAAATGATTTGATTCTGACCACATCGCAACATTGTCGACACATCTTGAGCAGTAACCTGCAAGGGATATTGAATTTATTAATGTGAAATAAAGAAGGAATGATTCTGGTAAAAATGGTGGGATTTCCAACAGTTAACACCATATATAGTCCATTATTGGAAAAATACAGATAACTTGTGATGAGATACCTCAAAGCTTTCATCACCAATACAAGCAATTATTCGCTTATCCTTAGCAGCCTGTGCATACCCTAGAGTTGCTCCAACTGACCACCCAATGGATCCATACTGCATTTGGAAATCATACCTATATTATTGCACTTACATTAATACATGCAAACACATTATATACCTTATGAAATTATATTGAAAGGGATGCTCACCCGCATCCTTTTGGAAATTTCATCTTCTGGAAATTGAACAAAGAATCCCTTATCTCAGTAATTATATTGAAAGTCATGCGGAATTTGTTTAATTTTCTTGTTGCAGACTATCTCTTTACCAGGAGCCCTTTGTTAACAGACAACCATCATTAATGAGTCATTCATGCTTGTTTCATCATTTGCACATGACGTATTTCCACCTGAGGTTGATACATCAGTGTCCCTAAGTTGAGAGGGACATAGATCTTCTTGGTATGAATTGCTCCTAACTACCGCTTCTTCCAGCATCAGATGTTCACTAGAACTTTGGGTTGTAATTCCAGGACACCGAATTCTTCAAAAAAATCACACCAAAAACACAAAACGCACTATCCGGAAACTCCATACACCCTCCACTATGTTGCAATAAAATGAAAATTTTGTAGATAATGCAACGCTTTTCGTGCAACGCTAGATAAAAACTGTTGCCTATGCACAATTATGGCGTAGTGTCTACACCCACGAAGACATCGGTTTTGAACAAAATAGACATTAGTGAACTGATGTCTATTGACCTTTTTCTAGTAGTCAATTTAACCGGTATTTAGTTCCATATTGATGTTTCAACTTTTTAAAAAAAAATATTTATGAATGATTCAACCATAAAGATGTTACCATCTATAAATTTTAGTGATATGACAAAATTTTACTAAGAGCGTATGGTGAAATTTAGAATTAAGTTTAGTTAGACTTTATTTGTTAAAGTAATCAAGTTCAAATGATTAAAAATTCTTGAAATTTTGGGTTTAACATTTTTTTGTAACCATTTTAACATATGTACAGTTGGATCATTTTTATCTATTCCGAATAAGTGGACCTTTCACTACATCATAGATTGCTTTAAGCAACCCCATAACTGTGTCGCTATATATAGGACCAAAAAAATATTGCTAGAGACCCGAAAAGGGCTAGGGCAACAACAAAGCTATGTTGACTCGTAGCTAGTTAGTATAGATATCTATAGCAACATAAAAACTACTCTATTGCAACATATCAATCTCTATTACAATAGATCTCAATAATAATATATTTTAGACTATATAGTAACATACTTAGTGGGTTACAAAAGATCTTAAAATTTCTTTCAGAATTGTGGGGCTCATAGGGGGCCCACATGCGGGGCCTATCTGTAGGTCCCATATGGGGGACCTATATGTGGGGCCCACATATGGACTTAGTTATTTACCTATGGAAATACAACTGTAGCAACATCTTTTATCTTACAAAAGGTTAATTATTTACAACAGATTTAGTACCTACTGTAATATAGTTCCAGCCTAAAAAAAATTAAATACACATCTTGAATATTGTATTTCCCAAAATAAATACCAAGCAATTCCAAGGAATATTCATTCATACAACCAGTCATAGACATCAAATTCACTAGTACAAAATCAAACTTTTATGTCGCCTAATTTACGATACACAAAGAAGAATCTGACATATATAAGACTTCATACATCGGGTTTTTTAAAAAGGCGACATATATTAACCTTCTGAAAGTACCATTTATGTCGGTTCAGTAAACAACCAATGTATAAGGGTGACATACACGTCGTTTCTAAATTGGTCGATGTATAAAAACTCATTTTACGTCAGGTCTGGTTCACCATCGTATAAGATCATTACAAATACTCAGCATATACATCAATTTTTAGCACTCGATATATATGTGATTGTATATAAGTTGGTTGTCTCTAATCCGACGTAAAATAAATTTTTTAATTATTAAAAAAATAGTCTAATCGAAACTTAATAGTGGTCGGGCCAATTTTAGTTTATTCTTCCCAAAATCAAACTATGTCCATTATAACATCGCTCGATGGAAACATTGGTCCCGGAAACTATCACACCTCATTCATCTATCCGAGCAATTTCCTAACTTATATTTCTGGTATGAAGTATGTCAATACTAACGATTGAATATGTATACATAAATAGCCATGTAACAGATTTTTTCTTGTTATTTCCCATCACTTCTACCTAATTGGGTTTGTTAACTTCTTCGATCCTAGACCGTTGCATTCGTTGTTGGTAATCTCCCTCCCCCCTCTCTCTCACACCCTCTCTCCCTTCTTTCACTTTCCTGCTCCATGTTCTCTTTTTTTACCTTCCCATTCTCGTCCCTTGTTTTCCCGAATCTAATTATGTTACAAAAAAATATATTTAGGTGTTGATTAAAATTTGATATGTAATCTTTATTAATTTGACACACCATTTTTATATTTTATTATGAAACATAATCAGAGTAGAATTACTAATTATATGGTTTATTCTCTGGTCAATAGTGTGTCTGCTGCTGCAAATTCGGTTGCAAAGAATGTCAATCGTTTAAACATATGGCACACATTCGGTTTATGGGATTCTTCCTTTCGAGCATCTTTAACGTAATAATTTTCCGCCGTGTTAGTGATGAATTCACGTGATTGTGTAATGATTATTTGTTTCGTATGTTTGAGTGTTCTGTTTCATGTTAACTACTAGCATATTCGATGATATGAAATAAAGTATAATAAGGTATTTTTTTTAATATATTAACCAGTGGATCGATTAATGTACTTCTCTGCTCTTTTTTGTATCTAGATATTTAGTTAACAATTTTTTTGAATTTAACCATCTTTTTTGAAAGATTTAAATTACAAAAAAAGAAAATATATGGGTTCCAATATATATTGCACATATATGGGTTCGACTTGTTGGGGCTTTTAGTTTATATGCTATAATTTGCTCATCTTTTACATATACAATAACTTCAAATAAAAGTTCATTTTGAAACTAAAGTTAAAATTCTGCTCAAACAACATGTGTGGTACTTATTGTCAATATATTTATAATGACTGAATGATATGAATCTAAGAAAACCAAAACACAGCTTTCCAAAAAAACACATTTTCTTATTTCTGCAAATTGAGGCAATATAAAAGAAATACAAAGAAACTACGAAACTGAAAATGCTAAAAAATAGGACACGATCACCTGCCTAAAACCTACACTAACTCAACTGCCTTGACTCAATTAAAACTCCGAAAATAACGGACCTGAAAACAAACACTACACAAAATAGACGTTGACAACTCATTATTTGAAAATAACATATAACCAAAGTTTAAGATGTCCACTACTCATATGCTCCAGAACAATGTCTCCTATCTCAATACATTCCCCTATGAAGAGATACCTAATATGTATGTGTTTTCTCCTTCTATGAAATACATAATTCTTTGCCAAATCAATAGATGATTTATTATCGATAAACAATACAACTGGTCCAATGTAGTATGATGTTATCTGACTTAAAATATTACGAATCCATATAGCCTGGAAAGCTGTTGCAGTTGCGGCTATAAACTCCACCTCACAAGACAATAAAGTAACAAACCTTTGTTTCTGGGACATCGAGATGGTGAACTTCCAATTCGTTCTTAGCAGCCAAAGCTAATAGAAAATGAACCATTTCAGGCCTTGTCAGAGGAGCAAAGACTTCGTCAAAATCAACTACACGCTCTTGAATATAACCTTTGGGTACTAATCTCGCTTTATGCTTCACAATTCTTCCCTCAACATCCTTTTTTAACTTGAATATCCATTTCAGGCCTCTAACTTTTGTGGCGCCCTCCAAAGCCGGGTCAGAAGTTTGGGATCCACACACACACACGCCTTATTTATAACCTGCTTATAGTAATAATAAAGATAACAATAATATGCGGTGACCCTATTTACCAACTACCACGGATCGCAACAGGTTAAAGTATGCACACAAGCCACACATCTACTTATATTACATACTGTTCAAATCCCAACTATTCTAAACTCAAAACTGAGTATTAAACATTATTACAAACTTTTACAGACTTAAATTATCCCAAAAGAAACCTACTAGCTTAGCTCGATCAACCTTAACCCCTAGCTCTCGCGCTGGACTGGGGATCCGCGGTACCAACTGGTTCCTTCTTAACTGGAAAAGAACAGAAATAATATCGCACAAATGAGCTAACTTGCTCAGCAAGTCACAATGACAAAACTGAGAATAATGATCATCAAGTGAACATGTTTATGATATCAAGTGAACAATGGATTATGATTTAGAATTGGATATTATATTTTCAGGTTAAAAACCAAGGTTAGGCTGCTGATCAGTCACGCACTAACCCCGAGCAAAGCACAAAGCACTGCTGTAACTACTGGATCCAAGGCAGACATTGGCCTAACTTGACCATTATATGGTCTGACCACGAATCTGGTCCACAATTTTATAAAAACAATCCAATTCTAACATAATAACAGAATAAGCAATAATAATTAATAACCAGAATTATTAACAACAATGAGTGTTTAACAATGAAAGGGTTTCAATCCTTATAAGGATCAATAAGGTAATTTCAAAGTTTGGATGCTGGGTAATGAAAGAATTGGATAACAAAGGAATCAATATTTCAGGGTTTCAAGGATTTGGTCTTTCAAAGCATAAAATACAAAGATTTGATTGTGTAAGCAATCTGGTTCAGTGTTTAATATTTAGTTTGTATGTATTTATGGAGTAGGATCGTATACTTGAGGTTCATGTTTGGGTATACAACAATCAATGATCTAGAAAGAATCAGGTTATGGCTTAAGATCAATAACTGGAATCAAGGTTTAGGGTACAGTACTTCAAAGCACTTGCAATATCAACAAGACTGTCAAGTACTACAATATCTCGAGAAAGTTCAGAACACTTGCATGGTATTAGCTTACTACACTGCACTCGCTTCCAATCACAATCGGCTTACTCCTCAACTACCTGTTTCCCTTTTCTACACCTTGCCTCTTCTGCTCATATATCATAAACATCTATCAATAATCAACTCATAGAGTTCTTTTCAACACATACTTCTATCTACCCTTCGTTTTACCCAAATCCGATGAACGGATTGAAAGTTATGCAATAATCAAGTAAACACCGAATATATAGACCGATAGTCAATCAACAACTCATATATAGCACATAATACATCACATAATCAATGATATATTATTTATAAAGAAGTCTCGGGTCATAAATAGGTTTTCTGATATTTAAAATGATTTTTAAAACATTTTTCGGAATTAAAACGAGTCGTTGGATCAATTTCGGGTTAATAAACAGGGTTCGGTAGGCCAATTCTGGCTCCGAAACAATTTTATACTAATTATCGAGCTTTGGAAATAATTTAGCATAATATTTTAAAGCTCGAAACTATTTTTCGGAATTTTTAAATCATTTTTAAATTATTAAATCTAATTAAATAATTGATTAAAATCAATTAATAATTAATTAAATCAATTAATCAATTAATTTTCGAATTAATTGACCAATTAATTAATTAAAAATTAACTGAAATTAATTAACTAATTAATTTAGAATTATTTTTGAATTAAAATTAATTTTCGGAATTAAAATAATAATTTTCAGAATTTTCAGAAATTAAAAATGAATTTTTATAATAAAAATAAATAGGAAATATGATTTTTAAACATTTTATAAACATGAATCCTATTTTTGAAAACTTTGCAAACTACAGGGACTAAACTTCACCATCTTCAAAAATACAGGGACTAAACTGCAATTTTGCAGTTTCAGTCGCCGGAAAATCGGGGGTGGCCGGAGAACTCACCTCCGGCATCCTCCCGCCACCATCACCTCCAGAATTAAACTGCACAATACCAGGAACCTATATCTGCAATCAAAATTCATCAATAACCCCAGACTTGGCTGGAATTTGATCAAGAAACTCGTCGGTTTCCGGCGGGTTCGACGTAAACTTCAAAACACAACTCCCTTCTCTACAGACCACGTTGATTCATGAAACTTGTACGACTAGATTGCAAATTTCACAGAGAATACAATACACTATGCCACAACATCAATCTATTTCAGAATAAGAAACCCCCAAATTTCAATTAAGAACATTCATACGGGTTATAAACCCTAATTTTAAAATTCGAAAATCAAACTCAAATTTGAACATGTTAATGAAGTCCAAATCAGACGTATAATATATCAAAATCATCAGGAAAACAAGCTCTACAACATGCAATCATCAAAACATACAAACAATCATCCGAACGAAAATTCATATTTTTAATAAATTTAATTCGAAAATAAATAAATTTCCAGAAAATAAACCTTTAATTCTGCAGTGAAACAAAGCTCAGAATCTGATAGAACACTTCAAATCCTTCGTTTTGGTTACTCAAGCTTTGAAAACAGAGATTGGTAACACCTTCGTTTTGCTGTTTGATTCTTAGAACAGTTTATGTAATTAGGGTTTTTCTCTGAAAATTATAGAATTAACTAACTGCAAATGGTTTTGATACGAAATAAAATACGGAAAAAGGCTATTTATATTTACGGAATATTAGTATCCCGTTGGATCATTCCTGATATAAAACGGTATGTTTATTTGTAAAAACTGATCCAAACTGTATCGGTTTTCGGGATAATTATCCAATATCAGTACAATTTGTACTGCGGTCTTGGTCTCAGCGCCTGGTTACACGTATTACGAAGTGATAATTGTGATAGTTTAATACAAAGCTCCCGTTTATCGAAAATACGGGTTTTATTGATTTACCGAAATGAATATTGTATCGAAAATGTTGCGCCGGGACCCGCGCAGGAAAAACCGTACGCCGGATCGAAAAAGTCGAAACATGGAATATGCTCAGAATAGTACAATTAGGTTAGAAAGGAGTTCTCGGAAGAGTTTCGGGTTCCAAAAACGTAACAACGGTTGACGTCGGTTGGTTCCCGTTTTTATAAAATAGATTTTAAATACTCGAAAATTTTTTTTATAAATTTCATATGATCCTTATAAATCCATAAATCAACATAAAAATAATTAGGAAGATATGACAATTATCTATGTTTTATTTTGGACATATTAAAAATAAAATACTCAATTAATATTATTTTTGAATATCCAAGTACAGATAATATTTAACAATTAACTCACAGAATATATATTGAACTCACATAATAATTATTTAATAGCAAAATAATTACAGGATATATCCCGGATATTAAAACTTTCTTCCCAGGTGGCAGTTCAGACAATTTCCAGTTCTGATTTTCTTCAATTGACTGCATCTCTTTCTTTATGGCTAATTTCCAATTTATGTCCTTAGCTGCCTGTACAAAATTCACAGGTTCCTCGATTCCCATAAGGTATAACTCCTCATCCAGTTGCTGCTCCTCAGTCTCATTATAAATTTCACTTAAATTTATGATTCTGTTTAGTTCTGAACTATCATCGTAATTCTCCGGGTTCAGTTTTTGCACAAGTGATTGCAGTATTGGAGACTCTGCTGACTTGTTACTTTCAATGTCACTTTCACTAAAATTAGTTTTAACACTTCATGATTCCCTTCCTTTTACCTCAGCCATACCCTCAATTATAAACATGGAAGCTTCGCTAACATCATTTGTCTCCCAAGACCACGAATTATTTTCCTCAAATATAATATCTCGGCTCATGAAAACCTTGTTACTACTGGGATCATAAAGGCAGTAAGCCTTAGTTCCCAGTTCTTTGCCCAGATTCACCACCGATTTACTCCTGTCATCCAGTTTGCTCATTTTCTGACTTGGAATTCTCATGTAAGAAATAGACCCAAAGACCCTGATATATCCAACTTGTGGCTTTTTCTCATTCCATGCCTCATATGGAGTTATTCTTGACAGAGCTCTCATTGGAAGCTTGTTCAGCAAATACACAGAGTGTCTAACAACTTCACCCCACATAAAAGAATGGAGTTTCATCTCTTTTAAACAAATCTTGGCCATCTCCACAACAGTCCGATTTCGACGTTCCATAACACCATTCTGCTGTGGCGTATATGGTGCAGTGTAATGTCGTGTTAATCCATCCTTTTCATAAAACTTCTTAAATTCGTTAGACCCGAATTCACAACCCCGATCAGTTATCACGACTCTAACCTTTCTTTCTGGACCTGTTTCAACCAAAGCATAAAAGATTTTGAAAGCCTCCAATGCTTCATCTTTGTTTTTTAAAAAATATACCCACATATATCGACTAAAATCATCCACGGAAAGAAAAAAAAACCTCTTACCAGATGCAGTTTCAAGAAGAAATGGGCCACAAAGATCCTCATGAATCAGTTGCAGAACTTTTATTACATTATTACTTGCCTTCGAGGGAAATTGCTTTCTAGTTTGCTTCGACATCAGACAATCGTTACACACCTCCTCTGGCTGATTGATCTTAGGCATTCCATTCATCATTCGATCCTTGTTCATTAGTGACAAAGTATGATAATGTACGTGTCCCAAACACATATGCCACAATTTTGATAACTCATCTTATTTTGACAGTAAGCATTTCGAATTGGCAGTATTAAGAATAATTTTATAGAGTCTATTTTGAGATCCCTTTACCTTCATGAGGAGTGAGTCTGTTTTGAGATCGCTTTACCTTTATGGGGAGCTATTTTATTTCCTTCCTCCGACCGTTGTCCAAGACTTATTATATTATTCCAAAGAGTAGGGATATGTTATACATTGTCAAGAATTCGAACTTCCCTATTTTTGAAAGTGAAAGATATAGAACCCTTTACCTCAATCTTCATAGTAGAACCATCCCTAAAACTCACCTATCCAGTAATCTTCTCATTCAATTCTGTGAATTTTGATTTGAAACCCGTCATATGACTACTTGTTCCGTTATCCAAATACCAAATATTCGATTTATTTTGAAATTTTATAAATTGAGAGGGCATTACCTACTTTTCACATAGATGTGTAGCATCTGCATCGTCATACTTTTCCAAGAGAAGAGTCGATTCCTCATCTTCATTGGCCTTGGCCATTTTATAACTTCCTTTAAATCTCTTGTACGCCTGGGTTTATGACAATCAACAGCAAAGTGACCATAGGTAGAACAGTTGTAACACTTCAAAGCACTTTTATCACGACCTCCATGATTTATAAAACTTGACGATTAGTTATATGTGTTGATGCGATTAATTATTTTTAGCCAATGTTCACGAGTCAACAACAATTTCCCATCACTACTCTCACATTTCTTCCATTCTTCCTCGGTGAGCATGAGTTGTCCTCCATTTGATTCACATTTCTTACCCCCTTTCAATCGTTCTTCATGAGCTTACAGATATCCTACTACCTCTTCCACATATAGAGTTTCTAAATTTCTAAAATGCTCAAAAGTAAAAACAATTTATAGTAATTTGGTTGGCATTGCACGAAGCAGTTTTTTGACCACATAGGCTTCTTTCATTTCTTCGCTGAGTGCTCTTATATTAGTCACCAACCCATTCAACCTCAGGTAGAAGTGATCGAGCTGTTCGCTGTCTTTCATGCACATTGATTCAAACTCTAGTCTCAATGTGTGAACCTTAGCCTTGATCACGCGTTATGCACCTTGACACACTACAAGAAATATTGAATCAGATAATGGTTTTCCACCGTTGTCTAAAAGATGAATTTTTCGTTGTCTATCCGGGGGCGGTGTGTTTGGCACTCATACAATGGTTACGCACCATTGTAACAAATACATCACACAACTGAATATAAAACCTTTATCTCATTTTATTCACACAACGCATATGACCCTTTCTAATATTCTACAGACAACAGTTTCTTAGCCGTTGTAACAATTTAGAGGCACAATAGTTAAAAATAGTGTTATGCGAATTTACTCCTACAACAGTTTATGTATAAATTTCATCTAGTTAAACAATGGTTTTTATTAAGAAAACAATACTTTAGACAACGGTTTTCTATTTTTGGGGTATTGTGTTTCAGCTATGCTCACAACAGTTTTTGTAATGACAAAGATATTGTTACAAGAAAATAATTTTATAAAGTAAGACATTCAATGGTTTTAATAATTTTTATTGGCTTTCACACAATTGTGTACCAGATCAAACTCATTTAAAACAAATCAAATAGTATTGTTAAAATAAAACTGTGTCTTAATCCTATTGTAAAAAATTACAAATAAAATTAAAATTTAATATTCAAAATTTATAAAGAAGAATTACAATTGTAGCTACAAATCTATTTTTCACATTCATTTTTCAATTCAGAAATTGAGATCTTGAGCTCCCCTCCTTTTCTCTTCCATCTTCAAACTTAACATCCTTTTACCTCCAATATTAGTTATTTGTTGGAGTTAGTACATGAATTAAATCAAATTGAATGCATCAGAAAAAGCTTAATCAAAAGTGCACAAATTTTACATTATATAGAAGGTACTAGTATAAAATAAATCAATTTCAGATGTATACTAGGACAATCTAATTTTTTATCCAAGATACATGCTAATTTTTTATCCAAGATACATGCTCTTTTTTACCGAAGAACAATAACATAAAACAAATACACATCTCTCATAATTTTGAATAAAAAATTATGAAAAAGTGGAAAAAGTGAATTCTTCCAAATTAAAACACAAAGAGGAAAAAGTGAATTCTTAATTATGAATTCACCGAAAAAGATCAACTATCAAAACCTACAAAGCTTTTATAAGTGGCAAATCTATGGACATCGTATTACTAGATCATAAGTCAATGACCACAAAGAAAAATGATGCCTTGAACACCAAAGATATGCTGTCAAACACCTAGAATTGACATGGCCCTTGCAGAGCCAAATTCCCTTCTCAATCCATGTCTAATAAAGCTCAGGCTTACCAACACAAAATAATACATTAACACCCATCTGGGCAAGTCATACTTGCAGTACGTCATTTTACTTTTATTTGCTAATTTATACAATAAATCATGCATATTGTGTACATTTTCGACAGTCATCTAAAAATTTGTAAGCTGCACAACTTGCCAATACTAATGACTTGCTTACAAGAGTTTTTGAAAAAATTCCAACTGTTAAATATATATATATATATATAAACTTACCATCCTCGGCTTGCAGTTCAGTGTAAGAAACAAAAGGTTTTTCTCTGTTCTTTTACTTTTTTTTAGCAACATCCATTGGCCTGGATGCACCCCCTGTGCAGCAACATCTGCACAACACATAGCCACCAGGTAAATACACATGAAACCAATGCACCAAAAATAGGAGTATAAAATTTATACATAAATTTTACATAAAAAATCAGTTGTCAATGCTACTCTATTCATAAAAAAAACAGATAAAAATTTTACATGTAATGATTCATAATTTATCTATTTATTTCATGTGGACAGAGAGAGATAGAGAGAGGGAGGGGATCACCTTTGTGCTGCAACTTTTTTCTGAATGAGGTGATGCTTTATGTGATAAACTCAACCTTGCTCTTCTTTGTCCACCTAGTAGTGTTATCATCCAGAAGATACAAATCAAATATCGGTTCATCAAGCAATCCAGGAGTAGATTAAACCATTACAGAAATAGAATCTTGATATTCAACAGGGTCTGCCCTAGTACTCATTTCAGTAAAGTATTTAGATTTCACAATTTGGGATAAACAACATACATCTCAATTAAACAAGACATCAAAACAACAGTGTTATAAGACAATAATAATATAATAATCAGCCAGAAAAAGGCATCGTGCTCAATTAGAACAACTCCAAGTACAAAGAGATGCTCAATTTATAAAAACTAGTTATTTCGAGAGTAACCAACTCTAGCCGAAAATTTGAAAATGGTACGAAAACTCTGATATCTAGTTACTTACATTGATGAGTTCCTGATCGAAAATAGCCTCAGCTTCGAAATCCAGAGCTACATCTCCAATCAGAGGAGAAACAGAGCTTATTATACACCTAGTTCTAAAAAAACCATCTCATAATATAACATAAAATTGTAAAGGACTCAATTAACTTACTAATTCCAACAAATTAAAGATTGGGCTCCTCTTAAAAACATCCAATCAAACTAATTGTAAAACTAATTACATTACCCACGCTACACCAAGAAAGACTACCAAGACATGCCTGAATCAATTCTCTGACATGCTTCTAGCTGCGTATGGGTTGTCGCCCCACGGGGATCTTGCCTACAAGAGAGCCTTCGCCATGGAGCCTTCCTCTGGACTGACTTTGATTGGCATTCCTCTGCAAACCCTACATAATCTATCACTGTACTTATGTACTTCTGCTTAAAATAAAGTAGTATGTATGTAGTACTACTACAGATGCCAAGCTTCTTGTAATTCACATAAATTGGCTATTTGAAATAAAAATTACTCTGGATTTAAGTCACAAATTACTCTGGATAACTGAAACAGAGGTTTAAGATAATAGTGATGAACATACCGGGTTATGGCAATCAGTAGTGTCCATTTCGTCCTTCTACTACACCCAAAATGCTTAACCTCCATAACTTTATGCCGAAACATAAATTAAAACCCAATTAAAAATAGGAGAATGAAAAAAAGAAAACAGCCCCAAATCGAAGAAAAGTACACATAAATCGATGTGGGTGTGTATGAAGTGTATTGGTTCTGGTTGTAAGATTGAGAGAGAGGGAGATAGAGGGGGAGAGACGGAGAGAAGGAGAGAAGGGGAAACATTGAGAAGGGAGATTGTATGATGAGATTGAATAGCGGCTGCTGGGTATTATATTTAGGGATTGAGAAAGAAGGGGGGAAACCAAAATCTGAGAAGGGGGAAATGAAATATTGGCCGGTGGAGGGAACCTAATCTTAGTCATGATTTAGTAAAAAAATATCAAATTTACAAGTAGCTGCAATTAAATAATAATAACATCAAATAATTTTCAGTATAAAAATTGAAAATTGAAAATTATTTTTTACAGTATTAAATGTAATAACATTAACATTCTACAAGATCATCGGAAAAATATCTTTTTAAAAATTAATCTTGTAAATCGGGAACGAGTCTCGTTGTCGGGAGGGGTACTTTTACCGGATTTTTCTAATCCTGACATGCAAGATGAAGTTCATATTTTTTAATAATTTTTTCATATGACTAAAATTGATATATCTTAACATCCGTACGGTTGGATCGTCGAAAAAATCATTTTAAAAATTAATTTGTATATTCGGGAACGAGTCTCGTTGTCGGGAGGGGTACTTTTACCGGATTTTTCTAATCCTGACATGCAAGATGAAGTTCATATTTTTTAATAATTTTTTCATATGACTAAAATTGATATATCTTAACATCCGTACGGTTGGATCGTCGAAAAAATCATTTTAAAAATTAATCTTATAAATCGGGAACGAGTCTCGTTGTCGGGTGGGGTACTTTTACCGGATTTTTCTAATCCTGACATGCAAGATGAAGTTCATATTTTTTAATAATTTTTTCATATGACTAAAATTGATATATCTTAACATCCGTACGGTTGGATCGTCGAAAAAATTATTTTAAAAATTAATCTTGTAAATCGGGAACGAGTCTCGTTGTTGGGAGGGGTACTTTTACCCGATTTTTCTAATCCTGACATGCAAGATGAAGTTCATATTTTTTAATAATTTTTTCTTATGACTGAAATTGATATATCTTAACATCCGTACGGTCGGATCGTCGAAAAAATCATTTTAAAAATTAACCTTGTAAATCGGGAACGAGTCTCGTTGTCGGGAGGGGTACTTTTACCGGATTTTTCTAATCCTAACATGCAAGATGAAGTTCATATTTTTTAATAATTTTTTCATATGACTAAAATTGATATATATTAACATCCGTATGGTTGGATCGTCGAAAAAATCATTTTAAAAATTAATCTTGTAAATCGGGAACGAGTCTCGTTGTCGGGAGGGGTACTTTTACCCGATTTTTCTAATCCTGACATGCAAGATGAAGTTCATATTTTTTAATAATTTTTTTTATGACTAAAATTGATATATCTTAACATCCGTACGGTCGGATCGTCGAAAAAATCATTTTAAAAATTAATCTTGTAAATCGGGAACGATTCTCGTTGTCGGGAGGGGTACTTTTACCGGATTTTTCTAATCCTAACATGCAAGATGAAGTTCATATTTTTTATTAATTTTTTCATATGACTAAAATTGATATATCTTAACATCCGTACGGTTGGATCGTCGAAAAAATCATTTTAAAAATTAATCTTGTAAATCGGGAACGAGTCTCGTTGTTGGAAGGGGTACTTTTACCAGATTTTTCTAATCCTGACATGCAAGATGAAGTTCATATTTTTTAATAATTTTTTCATATGACTAAAATTGATATATCTTAACATCCGTACGGTTGGATCATCAAAAAAATCATTTTAAAAATTAATCTTGTAAATCGGGAACGAGTCTCGTTGTTTGGAGTTGTACTTTTACTAGATTTTTTCTAATCTTGACATGCAAGATGAATTTGAATTTTTTTAATAATTTTTTCATATGACTAAAATTTATATATCTTAACATCCGTACGGTTGGATCGTTGAAGAAATTATTTTAAAAATTTATCTAGTAAATTGGGAATGAGTCTCGTTTTTTGGAGTTGTACTTTTACTAGATTTTTTCTAATCCTCACATGCAAGATGAATTTGAAATTTTTTAATAATTTTTTCATATGACTAAACTTGATATATCTTAATATCTATACGGTTGGATCATCCAAGAAATCATTTTAAAAATTTATTTAATAAATCGGGAATGAGTCTCGTTGTTTGGAGTTGTACTTTTACTAAATTTTTCTAATCTTCAAATGCAAGATGAATTTAATTTTTTTTATAATTTTTCATATGAATAAAATTGATATATCTTAACATCCGTACAGTTGGATCTTTGAA
Source organism: Apium graveolens (assembly GCF_009905375.1). Classification (NCBI taxonomy): domain Eukaryota; kingdom Viridiplantae; phylum Streptophyta; class Magnoliopsida; order Apiales; family Apiaceae; genus Apium; species Apium graveolens. The sequence goes on from NC_133653.1 coordinate 200,788,134, forward strand.
AATTTCATTTTAAAAAATTTATCTAGTAAATCGGGAACGAGTCTCGTTGTTTGGGTATTGTTAAAGACCATTTATGTGGTAGTGACCCCTATATCGAAATAAATTAAGAAAAAATAATATATTCAAATGGATAGATATTAAATGGCTCATTTGACTTTTCTTTCCTCATACAGTGTCTGTCTGTAATATTTTAAACTTAACAAGTCCCGAATCATTCATATGTATAGTTATCGACTATATTTCGAAAGTAATGACGGGATCTACGTATGTATATGATTACGATACAACATATTATAAAGAAAAAATATAAGTTATTTATTTCGTATAACCTTAGTGATATTTAAACATGTGTTTGATAATGTGAGTTTTTACATGCCAATCACTTCTCTTGTAGCACATTTTGAAAGCGTACGGTATCGATTCAAGTCTCATTCAAATCTTTTGGATTGTCAAGAAATTTGATGTCAATAGACAATGGCTTTAACGAAAAAGACTTGTTTGTATAGGTTCTTACAGTGGATTTTTGCCCAACCCGTTGCCTTATATTTTGTCAAAAAGGTTGATGTCATGACACAATGGTTTCCTAAAAAAGGCTTGTTTGTACACTTTCGTACAATGGTTTAATTTTAAAACTATTGTCTTATATTTTAGAAAATCATTCTTCCAAACCTAAATCACCTTCAAAAAAAATTCAATTTTTTTTTAAAAATTCAGGCGGGAATCTAAATAAAATAGAGGGGAAACGAAAATTTTAATTTTTTGTAAAGCAACGGCTCAGAATAGTCTATTCATAATCCAACGATAAAGAAAATGTGACTTTTTTTAATTTTATATAAATAAAATTTACAGTAAAAATAATTCAAGCCCTCTGAAAATTAGACACCGATTTTTCATGAAAGTTGTTGTAACATATTTTCTAATGCAGGTTATTCAGACAACGAGTAAGACACCATTGTCTGAAACTCTTTTACTCAACAGAGGTGATAAACTATTGTTTGTTATGCTTTGTTTCTAACATTGGTTTTTGTGCACCATTGTCTCAAATAAATAACACATTGGTACCGGAAAACCATTGTCTAAGTTGCACAACAGTCCTTAAAACCCATTGTGTAAAATAATAGAAAACACACCGGTTTATTGTGACCTAAACAACACTTGTACCAATAGAAGTCAGACAATGAGGATGAATACAACCATTGTCTCATTGGACCACAGGGGCACCATTTAGACAACAATTTGAATAAGTTGAATCACCATTGTGTGAAACAGAATAATACAAGGTTTTTTGGTCAACTACCAATTAACCGTTGTCTAATTTTTTGGGACAACAGTTTTTTTGGCCACCATTGTGTAACAGGTGTTGTCTGATTCAGTTTCTGGTGTAGTGACACATAGTTTTCAAGGCCTCTCAGGCCTCTTTTAGTGTTCCTTTTTCCGCAATTGAGGTAACATATTATCTGGCCGACCCTGATACAAGTTGTGTACTTATTCTTGGCCAGTGTTGGATAGCTCAAACCTATCGACCCTCCTTGTTTGGCTTTGTTTATATCCATTACTGATATTTCTGACTTTCTCCGAGAAATCCTAAGCTCTGATACCAAATATTGTCAATATATTATATTAACTGAATGATATAAAACTAAGAAAAGCAAAACACAGCTTTCCAAAAAAATACACCTTCTTATTTCAGCAAACTGAGGCAATAAAAAAGAAATACACTAGGAAACTGAAAATACTAAAAAACAGGACACGATCACCTGCCCACAACCTACACTAACTCTATTTCCTTTACTCAATCAAAACTCCTAAAACAACGGACCTGAAAACAAACATTACACAAAATAGACGTTGGTAACTCTTTATTCGAAAATAACGTATAACCCAAAGTCTAAGATTCACCAACAGTACTTTCATCCTATGAAATTTTGTCTAAAGAACTAACCTTTAGTTATAATTTTTTTTCTTGTGGAAAATAAATTTTTAGTATAATAGTAATATTGTTCTAATATACTTAGTATCCAGTACTCATTTAGGTTTTTACTCTTCTAATATACTTAGTTTTTAGCACTCATTAAGTATTTTAGAAGTAGAAGGACCTAGATTTTGGATGTGGGTTACAATTAAGTTGTTCTAATTTCATGTTTCTTTGGTTTATTTTTATTTTTGTTGTAGTATTATCCCTTATTGTTGGCTGTAGTATATGCTCATCACGCTTTTCTCATGGGGATATTCGAATTTATGTATACATAGTTTATTTTTCCTTTATATGTGTATTCTAATGGCTTACAATTTGTGAGAGAAATCCATGCTTATAACGATCAAAGACAATACTAATATGTGCATGTTCTTTTTTATATGATAACAATAAACATAATATATTATATAAATAGACTATTATGAGATATATAGCTATACCCATATATAATGTACTTTGCATTTACCTGCCATGTTTAATCCTAACACCACAGTGGTACATGTTAGTATATTTGAGATACCAGGAGATTGTTGGTACCCTTAAAACCCCCTCCCCCTCTCCCTCTCCATCTCTTCTTGTAATTTTTTTTATGTTTTTTCTAAAATTCAATTCTCATGAAAAACTGCGTACATTTGGGTATTGTTTCTAATTTTCTACTATATCAGTTTTAATTTGATGCAATCTATTTAGATGTCTCTATATATAAATTTATTGGTTTTTCATAATTTTAATGACTTTATTTGTTATCTGAATTAAAGTAATGATCCACACTATGAATGGTTGGATAGTGCTAAGGAGATAACTCATCTTGCTTCCGATGTTTCTACTAAAACTGCTTCACTAGCAGCTTCTACTCCTTATGCAAGTACTAACTCTTTCTATATATTTATATATCTTTATATATACTTATACTTTTGTATTTGTCTCCTTATTTCCCCGAAGACTCATTATATAGCTAACTTTGCAGGTAGTTAAGGTAATTGACAGGCTTGAAGCCACTTTTATTAAGCATTTTTTAAATTCTAATAGAAAGAAAGGGCTTAGCATTCTAAGACCAAAAGCTAGGAAGGAAAGACATAGAGTAACTTTCTCTTTAGGTACATGTATATATCTAATTTTTTTTCTTTTACATTTTTGCTATATATTCCTGTTTCCTTCGGACAGTTTTATGTCTTGGTATATAATTCATCTCCATACAACTACCACTACAGGTTTCTTTGTCGGGTGCACAAAAATGTTCATTTCTGCTCTTGTTTTTCTCATTCATGCTCACCATCTTCTAAACAAATAAGTCCAAGTACAGTATATGATAACAATGTTTCCTTTGTATAGGTCATTTAGAGCTCAATTCCTTAGTGTTAATCTGATCTTATTATGCTACCAAGTGCGTGTAACTAACAAACATATTTGTTTACTTTCTTCCTCTGGAGCTTGATTTTGTCATATCTCATAGCGGAATCATACTTACATGTGCATTTCATTGCATCAAGTAACTATTTAACGGACGTAAAAGATCAGTTTTGTACTAGTGAAACCACATCAACTAACTAGAAAATATTGCTTAAGCATACAAGTCTTCCGAATAACTTAAAACGTAATCTACTACAAAGCATGTTCTTTTTGTAACCAACCATATAATAATGTCTTAAGCTAGATAGCAAAAGCTTAAGTCGGATTACCATCAGCTCTGTGTCGCTTGAATACGAGTAATTTTCTCTCGTGTTGGGGAAACATTTTTAGGTGGTTGCCCTTCCTTCGGTACCTCGGGGCAGGCAACTTGCCAGGTAAAAATGTTTTAAAAGACTTCTTTCTTGCCTCAGCTTCCTCTGATGCAAACATACGAGCTGCTTCAATTCACTCCTGTCATTAATAATATATACTAGTTAAAAGTGTTTCCATGAAAACATTTATACTACCAATTAACAACATATGTGTATATGCCATAAAAATATAAATGTTAACGCACATGCAATCACGGGGCTAAAAGAGAATCTATACTATCATATATGTCAAAATTATGAAGCAAGCACAAGAACATTAAAATTTTAAACCACAGAACACATAATTTTCATAGCATAAGTATACAGGCTCCAACTATAGGAAGATAACTTTTTGTTACATATAAAAGTTACTCTAACCTATGTCAATAAAAACAACCACTCAGTTAATTGGTAAAAAAGGACTGACCTTTTGTTAAACTTACTTGAAATCCAACACACACAGTGATTTGAGTTTATAGATAACATACAATCGATAGTTAGGTTTCTTGGTAATGTTGTTATCGATCACACGAAGGAACATGAGCTTCAAGAGATATGCAAGCGGAGTTAACATTCTATTCCATTCCGCCGAACAATATAGAGCAATAAAGTATTGTTGTCACTAGCTATCCAAATTTTTTTGTGACAGTACGATGTAAAGAAAAATTGGATAATAACATATATGTAACATAGTGGCATAAAAAAATAAACAATCATGAAAAGAACATTGTAATCTATAAAAATAATTTAAAGGTTTATATCAAATTAGTGCTACTAGAGATATTTCTCCTCTGCTGCTAATTCTGCAGGGTGTTTGTTGTACTTGCCATTCTGGCATTAATTCATCAATGAGAGCTTGGCCATAGGGACAGCTTCTGTTTAATTTCCGTGAAGGCTTAACAATACGAGAAGTCTGACCAATTGCTTTTCTGATCTCCTTGGGTTGTATGTCAAATTCTTCAGCTGCAAAAAGTAAGGCGACTCTGATTTAGCAAAAAAGAGTAAGGAGGCATTGAACTAAAAACCATATTTAGATAGAAAATATTATTAAAGAAAAAAAATTAGAAGTCTAACCATCATCTTCAATGTGAATGATGATAGTTTTACCCTTGTCTAAACAAGGTTTTTTTCTGCTTGTCCCAGAGTATTTGTTGTCGGTTCCGGCTTCCTCCAAGTTACACCCTTAGAGGAAAAATATATATTAGTGAATACTCCATAAGCATAACATTAGAGGAAAAATTACTAGATTGGATTTGGCCCAGAAATAACTATTTGGGGTTTCAAGGGGAGAGACAAAGAAAGGGATTCTTTTTATGAAAACAAGAGGCTCTACACCTTTAGTAAGGATAAAAGAGGCTTTATAAGGGGAGGGAAGGAGGGCTAGGACAGGGGAAGAAGGAGGCTAGGAGAAGAAGGCGCTTTGAACTTTAATGGACCCTATATATTAAAACCCTAATTTAATAGACGGCCTAGACTAAATAATTTAAAAAATCCCTAATTCTAATGGCTGATTAAAATACTAATTAAAATTTACAACTCACATATCTAGCAAATTCACTGGTCCATCATATTCACTAAATCAAAAAAAATCAATCATATCATATTTCTGCAAATAAAACTTTAAATCATGAAAAATAATTAATAAATACTAGAACATTTTTTACCAAGTTAATATTATATTTTTTAGTAAATTATATATTTAAGACACTGCAAATTATTTTTCTTAATTTTGATGTTGAATATTAATAAAAAAATATTTAATTTTGGAATATATTTTAATTTTTACTATTAATTTATTATATGACACTAAAATATAAAGTTTACTTTTTCTTTACAACACTGCTCAGTAAAAAATATTTTTTAAAAATAGGAAGTGATATATTTTTTTTATTTATGAGGCATGCATATAAATATTATCTTTTCTTAATTCTATTATATGATAAAAAAATTATTTTTCTTTTTACGAAATGAATATTATTTTATACTACTATAATACAATGTAATACCAATATAATAATTTTGTTTATGCAAATCACATTTATCTATGTGGGTCTTGTGTGTATATTTTAAAATTTATAAAATTTAATTTATTTCACAAATTTGTAATGCAAAATGATTGAAATTCAAGAAATAATATAAATAAAATGTATTGAGGAATTAAATTATTCCTTAATTTAATGTATGGACTTATAAATTAAAATATACTTAAAAAGGAATTAAAATGAGTACCTTTTAATTGTTAATCTTTAGATATTTTTAACAACATGAACGATAAATGTAGAAGAATATAAATAAAATTCGTTATTATATAAATTTTACTACATTAGTGTACCGTAATTGTAATATCCGCGATATCGTGTAAAATTATTTTTATCAATAATTGTATTATTTTATTATTATTATTATGTAAATTTTGGTGAATTATCTGATGATTGATAAGATATGAGTATATTATTTATACTATGCCCAAGATAAAATATAGATAATTGTGATATTTTTCTGGTAATTTTTGGATCATTATATAATTTTATAATGATTTATAGATTTAATAATTATTTTTTGAATAATTATAAAAATTACATTATAAAGTCGAGAATCGTCCAACCTCAACCATTTTTATATTTTTACAACCCGTAACTCTTCGGAAAACTCCTTCCTAACCTAATCTGGTAATTCCGTATATTTGCCGTGTTTTGACTTTTTCGATCCAGATTACAATTCAACCCGTACGCATCCCCGTGTACAATATTCGATACACTAATTATTTCGATATATCAACAAAATCCATATTATTGAAAGATGAGATAATATTACATTATCTTCATATAAAGTGTTTTATAAAAAGCCCGATTTGGATAATTATTCAATATGGGTATTAAATCATATCATTTTTTACAGTTACTTAGCGGCTAAGTAACTAATTTATCGATCCAAAATGATCGAATACGAACCAATATTCCATAAATATATGAAGCCCTTTTATTATTTCATTTTATTCGTATAATCATAATGGATGAGTAGAAATATAGAATTTATAGAGAAAAACCCCAAAAACGTCGCGTTCTTCATAATCAAAGGGACAAACGAAGTCGTTATCAAACTTCGATTTAAGCGTGCACAATATATCCAATCGAAGTCTTGAAAGACTCTTTCTGAATCCACCATCTATTCAAGTGTAGAAATCAAGGTATTTTTCTTATTTAATTATTTTAATTCGAATTATTTATGGATTAAATTAGGAATTTTTGTTGTTGATGTTTTTGATGTGATTAGATGGCAGAATCATGTAGATCTTTTCTTCCTGATAATTTTGGTATATTATATGATGAATTTGGAGTCGAATAACATGTAGAAATTGATGTTTGATTATTGGATTTTAAAATTAAGGTTCTTGATATGAATGTTCTAAAGGTTATTGATGTATTGGAAAGGTATTTTGTTTTATTAAAATTGGTGTTGTTGACATAATTTATGTATACATATTGTATTTAGAGGGTATTCTAGAATATATTGAAATGTTGCATAAAAGTGTTGGTGGGTAAATTTGAGATTTGTTAGTGAGTAGCAAATAGCGGAAAATCATATTAGTTTTAGGATAAATTAATTGCATTATTCGAAAGTAGAGTAAATTTTAATTGCCAAGTGAATCGAAGATTTGGTATCGAAAAGGATAGATATTATTTAATAAATCTATTTTATAAGCACAAATATAGAATTAATTTTAAATGAGTTAATATGGAAAATGATTAGTATACGCTAAAGGAATGTTATTAAATTTTATTAAAATATGAAGTGAAATGTTTGTTCAATTTATGTCATAATTTTTAAAAGTGTAATTATTGATCTAGTAGTCAATATTTATGAATTATTAAACTATTAAATAAAAATAGTATAAGAATTCGTGGTTTAATTATTTTATACTGAAATATTTTGTGGAGATTATTATTTTTAGAATTTCTCCACGCGAGAAGTATTTAAGTAGGAAGAGGTGAGATTTCTTGAGCAGTGAGCTAATAAACTGATATATTGCAAGTTTTATCTCCTCCCTTTCCTAATTTTGATGTTGGTAATTGTTGTGCCTGTTTTAAATTAAAATTTACAAGTTTATTATTTGAGCTTTATTCGCGATTATATATAACACAAAACATTTTCCCTCGTTCGAGACACCCGGTTAAAATGTCTTATTTATATTGACAAAATAAATTTATTTTCTTACGTGACTATCCTATTGTTCAGGACAATTTTTTTATTTCCTATTGATGGACAGAAATTTCTATTTTTTCTTCAAATTTATTTCAAAGTCTTGAATCGATTTATTTTCAGGATCAATTTTTTAATTTCTATCAAGTTTTAAAATAATAATTTATCAATTCGTTAACCCTTCCAAAACTCATGAATCATAAATCGATTACTTATTCTACCTTTATTTTTTCAGATATATATATACTGGTCAACGTGGGGTTTGACCTCCGATTATATATATATATGATTAAAGTTCTATGGAGTCCACCGTTTAATTGGAGTTCTCTGAGTCCATCTATATTTTATAAATAAAATATTTTTTAAAATATGTTATATTGAAAAACATGTTTCACAAATATCATTATTTCAATAAAATTATACAAATCTCATACATTTACAAGTACAATATATTTGTTCTGCAACATGACCATTTATGTTCTACAAACTAAACGTATTTTGTTAAATAATATATGTTGTAATATTATACTTGTAAAATGTATACAATGTGCAAGATTTTCAAACAATCACTACTAGAAATAGTGCCTACAACATCACCCCTTTAACATCGGTTAGAAATGTCACCGATGTTAAAAGCAGTTTTAACATCGGTTACTTTAAAACCGATGTTAAAGGTGTTGTAAGACATCAGTATCGAAACCAACCGATGTCTATAATCATTTTTTTTAAATAAAATAAAAAATGCCCGCTTCATTCTTTCCCCTGTAAATACACCAAAAAATTCCCCGTTAACCAAATTTTTTATTCTCAGTTTCCCCCCTCTCCCTCTCTCTCAGCTCTCTCATTCTCTCATCTCTCTCTCATTCTCTCTTCTCCTCTGTTCTCTCTTCTTTCTCAGTGTCTTGTCTCTCTTCTCTCTCATTTCTCACTGTCTCTCTTCTCACTCACTCTCTTTAACCTAAAACCCCTAAAATTTATATGAATTAATAAACTCGATTAATTCATAAATCGTGGTTGATTGGTGCTGAAGAGCCTTGAAGGAAGTCTGGACCACTCGATTAGTGTGTGAAAAATATGTTTTTTCGAATTTAATTTCAAATTTTATGTTTTGATTTTAATCGAGTTCGTTTTTTCTATTTTATGTTTTTTCGAGTTTGATTTTAGGTTTCTGGAGCTGGGTTTGGTTAATCTTGACGTGGGTTTGCTCGATTAGGTAACATTTCACACGCATTTATACATTTTTTTACTTTAATAGATGCATGTGTTCCTCTTTGGTCTTGTTTAATTTTAATAGACGCATGTGCATGGATCCTATGTAGTTTATGTTGAGTATGTTCTTGTTCTTGTTATGTTTAGTTTATGTTGTTTATGTTGTGTTCCTCACTATATGTTTTTGTTCTTGTTTATGTTCAAGTTTATGTTCTTTTTTAGTTTAGGTATGGAATTGTATATGTGTAAACATGTGTAGCTGTAATAATTAATTTATATGTTTAATTATGCGTGTTACAAGCATTCATATTAAAAGCTTGACGAGGACGATATGTATTATGTTTTACTGTTATATATCTGATTTGGCATACATCATTTGACAAATTTTGTGTGACAGGAGTGCTTACTGGGTCTTCTGGAGTCGAAGACAGTGATTTATGTAACTCATCAAGTTGAGTTTCTACCTATTGTAGACCTCATCCTGGTGAGCTAGACTTCTTCTTTGTCTCCTTCATCATTATATGTGATCATATATTTTGAGATAATTCCATCTTATTAGGTTATGAAAGATGGCTGAATCACATAATCCGAAAAATATGGCAAATTACTTGATTCAGGGAATGACTTTATTGAACTTGTGGGTGCACATAAGACAGCTTTATCTGTACTCATCTCTTTAGATGCTGGGCCAGCTTCTAAATCTTCTAATCGCGGTGAGAATAGAGTACAGGGAGTTTTTGGGCCTCATAACAGACTGTAGATGTTCAGAGCACTGAACCACCAGATGAAACAGTAGGAACGAAAGGACAGCTTGTTAATGAAGAAGAAAGGGAGAAAGGGAGAATCAGTTTCTTAGTCTACTGGAAATATTTGATAACAGCATATCGGGGTGCACTCATACCCGTTATTCTGTTGTCACGAGTTTTTTTTCAAGTAAGTCAGATTGGAAGTAATTACTGGATGGCCTGGGAAACTCCTGTGTCAAGGAGTGTGGCTGCTGCAGTTAAAGTTTCTACTTTAATAATATTTTATGTAGCCTTGGCAATCGAAAGTTCTTTTTGCATACTTGGAAGATCCCTATATCTTGCAATCATTGGATACTAGACAACAACACTACTCTTCTACAAAATGCATGCTTGCATTTTTCGTGCTCCAATGTCTTTCTTTGATTCTACTCCAAGTGGACGCATCATAAATAGAGTAAGTGCATTGAACGGATGGTACATTTAATACAAAAACATGATGTCTCGTGTAAACTTCAGTGTTGGTATAGAAAATATTCAGAAGCATACAAGTTTCGAGCATAATTATATTTTCCATAGTAACTTGTCCTTTATCCTGAGCTACATGTCATATTTTTATACTTCAGCAATATTATCTACCTTCAGCACGTGAGCTGGCTTGTTTAGTTGGAGTGCGTCAAGCTCCAGTTATACAAAATTTTTCCGAAACAATCTCAGGATCAACCACGATTAGGAGTTTTGATCAAGAAAGCAGATTTCGGGAAACAAATATGAAACTAATCGATGGAAGCTCCCGGCCAAAGTTTCACAGTTTTAGTGTAAGGGAGTTGTTGAACTTTCACTTGGATATATTTTCTTCTCTAACATTTTTATTCTCGTTAGTTTTCCTGATATCTATTCCTCATAGAACAATAGATCCAAGTATGTGGTTTGATTCTTGGTACTTCTCTATAGCACATAATTTTTATTTTGCATCTGATTTTGCTCCTCCACATCCTCAGTTTTTTCGCCAACGTTGGTGACATATCGGTTTGCAGGCATAGCAGGCTTAGCAGTTACTTATGGCCTCAACCTAAACCAGTTACAAACATGGGTAATATGGAGCCTCTGTAATCTCGAGAATAAAATTATATCAGTTGAAAGGATGTTCCAATACACTTCCATCCCAAGTGAGCCTCCTCTTATCTTGGAAATCAAATAGGCCAGTTGATCACTGGCCATTGGATGGTAAAGTTGATGTCTAGAACCCACTACGCCATAGATGGCCTATAGCAATAGCAAGAAAATTTTACAATAGACCTAAAAAAAATGTTACCATAGCCAATAAAAGCCCTAAGGTAACATAAAAATTAAGTTACTTTTTTTCGAGTTACCTTTTGCCCCTAAGGTAACATTTTTTTGCCCTGTTGCAACCTTGAATTTTGTGTTACAATAAGCTTCAAAGGTAACATCAAAGTACGTCTATAGTATCACACTATACATGTTACCTTTGCACTTAAAATTTGAAAAAAGGGCCCCACATGTAAGGCCAATGTGGGCCCCACATGTGGGTCACCAAATCATTATAACAATTTTTCCCTACTGTAACAGCTTTTAAATGATTTGTATTATATTATACTAATTTGTTTGTAATATTGAAGTAACTAATCTAACATATTTCTCAAAAAATAAAATTTGACATGATTTGTTTGTAAATTGAACATGCCATAAACCTCTTTTTCATACAAGTCAATAAAATAAACAATTCAAACCACCAAACTTCAAATTGGTACAAACCCCCGCCAAATACTATTTCAGTTTTCACACAATCACCATCAACTCCACATAATCCAAAAAACAGGTACATAGTCTATAATCTAGGACGATATCAACTAAAATTTGACGATCAGTTTGATAATAATTTAGCAAGGCACGAGCTATTCGGATCTGTTCCTGCTCATCATTATTTTCTGATTAAGAGGATAAAGTAGTATCATGTTTACCCACTGCAGGAAACAAATCAGTGAATATAAATTCTAAGTAAAAGAGTGCACTGAAATTAATTAGAAACTAGATATATGAGACTAAAAGAAAAATCCAGGATACAACTAAAGCAATCAACTACCATTTGCACAATAAACATGTGGTACTGATAAACCAAAAATTTAAAATAATATGCATATTCAGAATTATGTAGAAAGTGAGTGACATGTATCAAAGTTTGCATGATCATAACCTGAAGTTTGACACTTGACCACCAAACAAATTATCTTCAAGTGAAACTGTAAGGTTACGAGTTTCCTTGTACGAATCAGTTGGCATCTTGATGTAAAATAGACCTACAATCAATGTTATGAGATGATTACAAGTCTTAAAGGGGGTGAAGAAACAGAGAAAACAATTTCCTACCATCAAAGCATTGCAGAATTTGTATCTTTAGAGTTACTAGCATAAGGACAAAGTTGTGGATCCAATAACTTGTTCATTCGCAGTATACAGGGGACGTGCCAAGTTGGAAGGCTTGAAAGTGAAGGCAAAAATTAATACTGACCAAAATAATGGAAGACCTGGCATAAAACAAATTAGAGTCTGATTTAATACCTTTCAGAACCAAGCCTACACTGACTAGTCCATATTCAAGTCATCTATAAAATAGGTATTAAAAAATTAAGGCAAGAGGGGTAAAAATAGAGTAAGCTGGATTACTGTTAGCATCCAAGTGGTATTTTTAACTTCGCGAGGATTGGATTGCACGTATCGATGGTTAAATGTACATCCTGAGTGCATGTCCACTTTGTGGTCATCTCGTAGATGTGAAACCAGAGAGGGAATAGTGCCAATTACAACGCATTCTGATCCAGCATATGGGCAACTGTATGGTTAAAAACTGCATCATTCTTCGTGTTTAAGTTTGCTGTCATATGGAAATATCTCCGGACATCCTAGTGTGTAATACTTACAAGGAAGTTGAAGCAATTCTGCTACATTCTCCTGAGCCAGGCACCTGATATATCCCAGTTCTTGTCTACAAGTAGGACATCGATTATGAACCTGCACTTTACAGGTTAAACAGAAACAAAGTGTGACCGTTGGGACACAGCAAGGATGCATTCTGTGGAGAAAGGTAAATCTCTAGTACTGCCAACATTTGAGAGGAAGATAAATCATAAACACTTATAAGTGAAACAACAGTAAATTGAGTGGCTAAAGTGGTAGAAGAAATTAGAGCAACTTGCCTCTTCCATGCATGTGGATCTTAATCATACATGCACTCGTATACTCACTGAGCAGTCCAATTCTCAGTCCACAACATAGGCTTGTTGGGACCAATACACAAAGGCAGCATTCCGCAAAGCCCAGCTTTAGAAATCCAATAAATAGGTAATAGATAAAACAGAATGCACAACACCGCAACCAAAGAAAATGCAACTTTTCACATTAAAAAACAAACCTGAAATCCCCATTGCAATTAAATAAAGATTGGTCTAAACAACAAGTTAGCATTATCCACTTCTATATCAATACAAAACAATCCAAATTCAACAAAAACAATCTTTCGATATAAAAATCAAAACTTTAGAAGTTAAAATACTGATTAAATTACTGAATAACCTGACAGAAGTAGTAGAATTATCAGAAAGTTGAGGCTGTGGTGCTGATAAACTGCAAAAGTAACGACCCCTTTTACCATAATCACTAAACAACTCAGCCCTTTTCTAGAAACCCCTCTGAATTCTTCAAGAACTTATAAAATCACAAGCAAAATCAGCAAAACAATAGATACAATATACATACAAATACAGGAAATATGAATGTATATGTGTAGAAAAAGAGGGGTAAAGAATAATAGAAGTACGTGAGTGGGGAAGTAGCGGAGAGATTTAGAAAGTGAGAGAGAATTGAAGTGTGGCTCATCCTTCTTCGATTCTTAAGCAAACCCCAAGATCTTGGTTTTTAGAGTTTACAATTCTCAGTCCACAGCAGTGCCTTCCATTGCATGTTTCTATCTGAAAGTTGAAAGTTCCAGGAATTAGCACTTATTTATACAAGGCACTTGGACAATCGTATAAACACTCGGACACTTTAGGCCAAAAAGATGTAAAAAAAATAATATATTGCCCCGAGTCTGATACTTCTTACACATTCCCGTGTTTAAAAACTACTCTAACAAAGAACATTTCATATTTTGCTACTTCATATCACTGTACTTAAAGCTTTCTTCAGAACTTATAATAATAGCAAGCATCACAAATTCATATGTAAGTAATTACAGATTAGCTTTGTGAAAGTAATTCAAAGCACATTGTTAATTTGCAATACAATACAATCAGAAAGTACATTAGCTCTGTAGAAAAACACCATTTGCCACATTATTACTGCAGCAGAAATGCATAATCTAGAAATCTGTAACAGACACATGTTCAGTACGTGACAATATTTCCTGCTACATCTCCTTTAGTAAAGAAATTTCTCTAATAACAGTGCTTGGCACTCCTTCATCTTCCTGCTCTAGTCGAATTTTCTTTAAAGCAATGGTTTCATTTATGACGCGGTCACGAGCCTAATAAACTACTCCATATGTTCCTTCACCAATCTTCTCAACTTTTTCATACTGCAATGTTTAAAAATTCCGATAAATATAGGAAGAGAATATTTACAAGTACAATAAGATGAATTCTATTTAAACTTTGCAAATGATAGACTGACAAGTTCTGAGTACCTTCACTTGGCTAGCCAATTCTGCTTCCTCGGCCTCTAAGAAAGTTCTTAAAATCACAAGATCTGCAAAGGCTTTTCCCAGGTCTTCACACTACAAGGAAAACAAGCTTCAACAACGATTTATGTCCATTGTCTGATACTCTATTTTCCCGTTGACTATTGAGCCGCCGTCTGTTAGTTGGATCAGACAACGGCTAAAAAACATTGTCTGAGATTATACAGACAATGATTATGGATTAAGCCCGTTGTATTACATCCAGAAAAGACAACGTTTTTTGCTTGTTTTCGTCGTAACAAGCGACATTACTCAAGGGTTCTCAGAAACTCAGAAAACCGTTGTGTAAGGTATAACATTAAAGCCAATCCTACAACACTTATTGTTGTATAAACGTTGTTGTGTATTCAGATAGACAACAAAAATGAAATTGAGCTCGTATAACTCTTGTAATAAATTTCTACACACAACAGTTTTGGATTTTAATGTATGGCATGATCAGATACATACAACTGTTTATTTGTCCAAACATATTGCATGAATACCTTTGATACAATATATTAATATTATATAGACAATGGTTTACTAGTGTTGTAAAAGTTAATTTTGCACCAAAGTTTTGTGTTCGAAAGCATTGTTTTAGTATTAAAGACATGATATTTTAATGAAGCTTGGTTCTTAAAAGCGTTGTCTTACACAAAATATAACAAGTAATCAAATGAAATTAACTTTGCAAATCTAAACAAAAGTTCTAAAGTTAATCCATGATCGAAAATCACAACAACATAGTTATACAAAAGCTAAAAGCATATTGATATCACTGCCTTCATGAGTCTAAGATTTCTACTAAAAATTAAAGAAAATATAGAGTCTACAAGGATTTGATGTTGGCTACTCAGAGCTCACGTGGCCTTTTCAGGTTCTCTTCACGTTTTCTGCAAGAGCTATGTTGTCCTTGCAATATCATTACAGCTTGTGAGAGGCAATTTCCCAATCTGGAGAAAACAATCTTCAAAATAAATCAACAACCACTCTTAAGTTAATATTCTTTTCCTTCCTGCATTATAAGAAAAACAAAGTACTGGATCTCTTAATATAAAGTGAAATCAAACCAAGACGTAATAGAAAATAAACAAATGCCCATAGTGTCACCTGGCTCACTTCCATGAAGAGACTGTCAATGTCCTGCTTTGTAAAGATACCACCTTTCCTCGCAGTTTCTCTTGGTGAAGATTGGGAGGTCCTGCTTGTAACAACTTCATCTTTTCCTCTTTTATCAACCTCCTTTTTCAAATCATCTATCCCGACAATCTGTAGAGAAAGTCGAAGTACACATAAAATTCACTTAAAATAAGATTGACAAACTACATGCTAGGTTCTCAAAATTTCCAAATAAAAGGAGGCCACAAACATATACAGAAGGCAATTTGTAAACCAGGGCACATAGATTTGTAAAGTAATCCATAATTATGCTTCTTTTTTCGTAAATAGTTCAGCTGCTTTGTAGCTAGCTGATTACCTAAAAATAGTTTCAAAAACCCTTAAAATAAACGTCCATATTTCAACATTTAAGGTTACAGACACTACTACAGAAACGTACAGTACTACTGGCATAATGTTCTCCCATCAGTACATCATTTGAAAACACCTGTTCAACACATCATCATTAGTGTTGCTAATAAATGAGTACATAGACTTCTTAAGCTACATTGTTACGTCATACCTTCACTTGTACACTGAACTTATGAAGTAAAAGCGATACATATTATTTTGCCTAAGAAATAAGAACTCTCTTAATACTATAATATAACAACTTATATTTTTCTTTCACGGATATTTTCTACGCATAAAATAAATAAATGTTATACTTTATGGGGGAACTGAACTTAAAATTCAGGGGACACAATTATGAATATTGTTAGCTGAGTGGGAGAACAATACGAACTGCAGGATGCAAAAGAGCTAGTCACACTAAATCTATATACATTATTAACAAGAATAATTTGTTATGTACATTCTCCAAAAGTGAAATATCAGGAATTCTATAAAAATGTATCCCCACGGGTGCTCATAGCTCTTAAGTCGCAATCCAGACTACACCTTAATCAACTTATGCTCCAGGAGAACAAATAAGCCTGCTAGATTAACTATACCTACTGGTAGACACTACTAGTAACATATCTTGTTTTGTTCACTAGTTGAATAAAAAGAAACCATCTGCCATTGCAAAATCATTCAACAGTTGTCTCAAGACAGATCATTTTTATATCACAATTTCAATCTTACTAGTTACTAAATGAAGTCAACTAAGAACTAGACTATTTCTTTAATATCTTAACTGGCGAGAAAATTTTAGAAATGAATAACAAATGAAAGATACAAGTAAAGATGTGATACAGTTCAGGCCATATCATACAGTTTCGTATTTGAGGAGTTTCAGTCTCTTCCTTCTTTATTTGTCATTCTGAAATTCCTGTTTCATGACCACAAGTATAAGGGGTTTAGCATGCTAAAAGCTAATACTAATGACTGTTTTGACTTTTTATGAAGCAAATGAATAGGAGTAATGATACCGTAACATAGAAGCGGGAAGATTGAAAAAAATAAAGAACAACCGACCTCATACATTACTTTCTTATTGACTGGTGCAGTGTTGTCACAAAGAAGCCACTGAATGGTTGCTTTCAGTTTTAAGAACTCGCCCTCACTTTCGTCATCTACGGACTATAAAATTAGAATCAATCAGCAATTGCAAGATAATCTTGAAATTATAATTCAACAATAATAATAATAAAAAAAGAAAAAAGAGGGTAACAAGTTTCAGACCTCCTGGTATAGTTGTGACGAGTGAGAGCGTTGTTGAGTTTAGACATTGACAATGTGTTTGACAATATCCCTGAGCCAGAGACTGTCCGTAATCTTTGTAACAAAATCTCCATTCTCTCTATCCTTAATTAAATCATGAAAAACATAATTATTTTCAACTTCAGCTACTGAGATGGTGATTTTGTTGGATAGAGATGAAGTAACAAAACGAGGAAGGGGAATGGGATAGAGAGAAATAGAAGGTGTTCCCATGGAGTAAATTAAGCACAACAAACATATAACCTAACCTTGCAAATGATAAACAGGTACTAATCAGTCATGCCCTGTGCTTGAAAGGTTTGAACTCCAAAAAATATTCCTCAAAATTGTCGCTTTGAACTTGAAAATCAAGGAGATTAGAAATTCCAACCTTCAATTTTCTAATTGAGAAGCTGAATTCATATGTAATTTTGTGAAAGAGAAACAAGATTGGGTGAGGGAGATGGTCAAGATTTAAAAACTAAAAAACCAGACAGAGAGAGGAGAGAGATGAGTTGTGGGAGAGAGATGGAAGAGTACGCAGAGAAAGAATCAGGAGGAGAAGAGGAGTCAGATCTAAGAAAGGGGAATGGGAGAGATAAGGGGGAAATGAAAATTAGAAGGAAGGGGGAAATGAAAATTAAAGGGGGGAAACCAAAAATTGTGTAAAAATGAAAAAATCATAAATTAATTTATTTATTTATATATTATAATTAAATACTTATCTTTATTTTACTTTATATTAATAGAATAATATTTATTTTAAATAATTTCACATAATTTTTTATATAAAATTATTTGAAACAAATTTGAAAAAATTTCAATTATTTTTCAATATAACTAACGTTAATATATATTAATATTATGCAAAATGATCCTGAAACCATTTTTTAAGAAAGTAATTATTTAATCAAGAAAGAGACTTATTTTTCATATGACTAAAATTGATATATCTTAACATCCGCACGGTTGGATCGTCGAAAAAATCATTTTAAAAATTAATCTTGTAAATCTGGAACGAGTCTCGTTGTCGGGAGGGGTACTTTTACCGGAATTTTCTAATCCTGACTTGCAAGATGGACTTCAAATTTTTTAATAATTTTTTCATATGACTAAAATTGATATATCTTAACATCCGTACGGTTGGATTGTCGAAAAAATCATTTTAAAAATTAATCTTGTAAATCGGGAACGAGTCTTGTTGTCAGGAGGGGTACTTTTACCGGATTTTTCTAATCCTGACATGCAAGATGAAGTTCAAAATTTTTAATAATTTTTTCATATGACTAAAATTGATATATCTTAATATCCGTACGGTTGGATCATCAAAAAAATCATTTTAAAAAATTAATCTTGTAAATCTGGAACGAGTCTCGTTGTCGGGAGGGGTACTTTTACCAGATTTTTCTAATCCTGACTTGCAAGATGGACTTCAAATTTTTTAATAATTTTTTCATATGACTAAAATTGATATATCTTAACATCCGTACGGTTGGATCATCGAAAAAATCATTTTAAAAATTAATCCTGTAAATCTGGAACGAGTCTCGTTGTCGGGAGGGGTACTTTTACCCGATTTTTCTAATCCTGGCATGCAAAATGAATTTCAAATTTTTTAATAATTTTTTCTTATGACTAAAATCGATATATCTTAACATCCGTATGGTTGGATCATCGAAAAATCATTTTAAAAAATTAATCCTGTAAATCGGGAACGAGTCTCGTTGTCGGGAGGGGTACTTTTACCAGATTTTTCTAATCCTGGCATGCAAAATGAATTTCAAATTTTTTAATAATTTGTTCTTATGACTAAAATCGATATATCTTAACATCCGTACGGTTGGATCGCCGAAAAAATCATTTTAAAAAATTAATCCTGTAAATCGGGAACGAGTCTCGTTGTCGGGAGGGGTACTTTTACCAGATTTTTCTAATCCTGGCATGCAAAATGAATTTCAAATTTTTTAATAATTTTTTATTATGACTAAAATAGATATATCCTAACATCCGTACGGTTGGATCGTCGAAAAATCATTTTAAAAAATTAATCCTGTAAATCGGGAACGAGTCTCGTTGTCGGGAGGGGTAGTTTTACCAGATTTTTCTAATCCTGGCATGCAAAATGAATTTCAAATGTTTTAATAATTTATTCTTATGACTAAAATCAATATATCTTAACATCCGTACGGTTGGATTGTCGAAAAATCATTTTAAAAAATTAATCCTGTAAATCGGGAACGAGTCTTGTTGTCGGGAGGGGTACTTTTACCAGATTTTTCTAATCCTGGCATGCAAAATGAATTTCAAATTTTTTAATAATTTTTTCTTATGACTAAAATCATTATATCCTAACATCCGTACGGTTGGATCATCGAAAAATCATTTTAAAAAATTAATCCTGTAAATCGGGAACGAGTCTCGTTGTCGGGAGGGGTACTTTTACCAGATTTTTCTAATCCTGGCATGCAAGATGAATTTCAAATTTTTTAATAATTTGTTCTTATGACTAAAATCGATATATTTTAACATCCGTACGGTTGGATCGTTGAAAAAATATTTTAAAAAATTAATCATGTAAATCGGGAACGAGTCTCGTTGTTGGGAGGGGTACTTTTACCAGATTTTTCTAATCCTGACATTCGAGATGAATTTCAAATTTTTTAATACTTTTTTCATGTGACTAAAATGAGTAATTATTAACATCCGTACGGTTGGATCCTCTAAAAAATCATTAAAAATTTATCTTTTTCATCAGGTATGAAAAAACTCTAGTACGAGGCAACACCCAACGGTTTTTTATGAAAAAGTCTTGTCTGAAATAAATTGTGACAACAGTTTTTTTGCAAAAAACCGTTGTCTTAGATGATCAACTTTTTTAAATCTTAAGCCTGATATTAAATCTACTTTTAATCAACGGCTCTAATTACACCAACTCAACAATCCAAGTGAGTGTTTTTTCACCAATCACATGGTGCCACCTCATCACAAGCAACACTGGTTGGATCGTCGAGAAAATCATTTTAAAAATTAATCATGTAAATCGGGAACGAGTCTCGTTGTCGGGAGGGGTATTTTTTTTAATATTTAGGAACTACCACTTTAATTACATTTTCGGTAATTTCAAGCAAGATATATTTGAAAATTTTAAAATATTTTTTAAGTGAATACAAACAATATATATTAACATCAACAGTTTAAGGAATATATATTAATAAAGTCAAAAAAAATATATGGCATTAAAAATTATTGTCAGAAATTTAAAATGTGTTGTCTTAACAAAAGTCATACAACAGTTTTTAATATAAAACAATTGTCGGATGTAATATCAACCAAATAAATAGTGCCAAATTCATACAACGGTTTATAACCAAAAAAGGTTATTTAAAAACAATGTCAATAACGGTTTTCAAGCAAAAAACCGTTGTTGAATCACACAATGGTATTTTTAAAAAAGCCTGTTGTGCATAGTTTTATACGACAACGTCTGAGAAAGAAAACCGTTGTAAAAATGTGCCCATTTTTTAGCTTATTTATTCATAAATATTTATTATTTAACGTTATTAACGATCTGATACACGTTATTGGTATTATGTTATTAGTAGGTTGTAATTATTAGGTATATTTGAAATCTTAATACACACAAATTAATTTAGTGTAAGTTATTGGTTACTCGTATAAATTAATTAACGGTGGCATATAAATTTTCCGAAAAAAATTTAAAACTAGTAAAAATATAGACAACGTTTTTTTCTAAAATCATGTTGTGGCAAGTTACTTTACATAAGTATTTTTTAGGAAATGTCGTTTTACATAAGTTACTTTACATAACTTTACATAAGTTACTTTACATAAGTATTTCTAAAATCTAGATGAAAGTGGAATTAATTAGAGTTTTTTGTTTTTAAAAAATTTAAAATGAATTGTTTGGAAATTATTTTTTCTGAAATTATTACTATTTTTATTGTAATAAACTAGACAACGATTTATTTGAATATTTTGTTGTGCAACACATTTTTAAATTTAGTAAGAAAGACAACGGTTTTAAGAATTAGACTATTCTCTGATATAGGTGACATATAATATATGTAGAACACTTGTCTATCAAGTATCATTTAGACAACACCTAATTTGTACATTGTGTGATTCGAGCTTAACTAACTAGTAGAAAGAAATACTTGTCTCATTTCCACAACCGTTAAACAAGACGTTATCTCAATCATTTTCAGACAATGGATTTTAAAAATCGTTGTACGATTTTACTCATTTGCACAACATCACCTTAGAAAGGGTTGTCTGTCTCCATCAACTAGACAATGGATTTTAAAGCGTTGTAGTAATACTAAAGCCTTCCCATTCACACAATATCTTAATTTTGAAAACACTTGTCTGATTTGTTTTACTAGACAACATTTTTTTATCGCTTGTAGTAATCAACGTCAGACAATGCCAATTTTTTGGTTGCAAAAAAACTGTTGTATGAAAAATTCGGGCAAAACTTTTTTGGTCGAGTGTTGTCTAATCGGTGTTGTCTGATTGCGTTTTTCTTGTAGTGTCAGCAATCTGATAGGTCGAAAGAAGAGAGGAAAAGAGCAATACAGACCTACTGACAGTAAAATAAATGCATTCTTACCAAAGTGAATGCTTGTTCTGTGCTCACTCCCTGTGCTTGGTATTGAGAAACTTCTGCAGAAAAGCGATTCAATAGATCCCTCTCTCTCAGGCATAGAATATCCACCTGGGAATGATCAATTGTGAGCAACAAATGTAACTTAAAATTCAAAACTTCAATTTGAAACTTAAAATTCTAAAAACAAACTAATATATCAATATGCATAAAAACAGTGTAGCATACACACAAAATCAGAGAGAGGAGGAGAGGTAGGATATACATATACACACAAAATGAGAGAGAGAGAGAGAAGAACCACAAAAGGATATGACCCAAAATTCGCAGTAAATAAAAAATCCCCAATTCCAATTTAAAACCCTAATTTTGTTTGAAATTTGAATCTGTGAGATTTTATCGATATAAACCCCTAGCTCGAATAATCAATCTGTGAGGTAATCAATCTGTGAGGATGATTAGATTCGATTCAATTGAAAGCTTATTGAGGGAGAGACTGTGTGAGAGGAGAGAGTGATCAAGAGAGAGGGAGATTCTGGAAGCCGAGAGAGGGAAATTTTGTCTTTGTATGCGAAATTGCTGCTTCTCCAAATATTTTAAGCCGAGCCCAACATTTCTAATTTCACTTTATTTTTATTTTTTTATAAATTTTTAAATTTAAATACTGTTCAAATTTTCCGTTAATAAAAACTGTGAGTTATTATATAGTACAGTTTATAAAATTAAACAAAAAAATATAATTTATAAATCTTAGCTAATATTAATATTATTAATTAATTATATTACCAAAATAAATTAATTATGAAGTCATATAATTATATAAATTTTATTGTTTGTAAAATATTATTTTTTTATCCATTAACACCCTATTGTAACATAGTATGTTACGGTATGCAACACTTTGAAACTATAGTAACATGTTATAAATGATATGGTAACATTAAAAATACTATGTTGCAGTAGGCTAAGATGGGCATAGCTAAGGTAACATAATTTTGTAACACGCATGATTAAACCATTGTCATAGGCCATCTATGTCGTAGTGTTTAACAATTTCCAGGTAATTTTACATGATCATATAACCTATAATGATTAGTTGAAATACTGCAGCTATCTTTATTCTGAAAAAACGTACTTAAAACAGTAATGGAAGATAATTGTTAGAAATCATGCCTATCAACAAGAACATTGACCAAGGTTGAATTCTCATGCTTCTTGTATGGGAACTTAAATAAAATAAAAAAATTTCCTTCTCAAATCTAAATAAGCAAGGATTATATTCATGAAAAAATTGACTAAATACCTCAACTTGTGGTTTTAGTGATTGAACATAATTAATGATTTCATCCAACATAACTGCTTTACCACTAAACTGAAAATATCAACAGCAATCTTGAGTGAACTTCAAAAGAAGCACTTACATGTATAAGGAGCTATAGTTAACGGTTACCCAATTATTTTTTGAATAAACTAACCTTGCTACAACCTGGTACAAGATCCTGAAGAAATTTCATTCTTTCACTGATCCTCACAAATATTCACAACACCAATAGAGACCCGTATACAAATATTCACAAATCCACTAGGATTTGTATTGAAAACATCTAAAAAGTATTTTGTTCCATAGAAACTAGCATATAAATGTTGTGCAACTATTACATAAATTAACAAAAAACAGGGAAAGATAGTCAAATACGAGATCAAAAGCCGAGGTTTGCACTTGAAACCAACGCAATGTATTACTGAGATTGAATTGTTGAACCTATCAAAAAACATTGTGAAAAATAAATCAGAAAATCAAACACATAAGAATCACATAAAATATCAAACAATACTAATATATAACTTACAGCCCGAGAGAGCAGCTTGTTTAGCAGTGCAACACTCCGAAAGAACACCATTTCCGAAAGAACACACATCAACACACAAATACAGATCTGATTTGTTCACATTAAAACTTAACAGGGAAAAATGAAAAGAAAAAAAACAAGGTATTGAATTTCATAAAACTGATTGGAAGGCCTTAAAAAAATTAGAGTTCCAAATCAACTATTTAAACTAATTAAAATTAACTGATTAAAAAATTAGGGTTTCAGATTAAACCCCCTACTTCAAAAATTGAATTTTAAAGAATAACCAATTCAAGATTTGGACTCCTTAAGCTTTAAACTCCGATTTAAACTTTAAATTAACTCCGATTCTGACCTTTTTAATACTTTTTCAACCTCCGAAGAAAAGAGAGCGCAATTGGGGGGAACTGGGTTGGGGAAGGAGGTATTAGATCGATAGAGAGGAGAGAGTCGGGCACAAAGAGCAAAGAGAGTCAGTTCTCTAGTAGATAGAAATGAGTGTAGAGAGTTCTTCGATCAAGAGAGTAGAGAGAGAAGAGAGAGAGAAGAATCGAGAATGATTAGTGTTTTTATTTTTGTTTTATGTTTTTAGATAAGGGAGGGGGATATTTGGATACTTGAAATCGGGGGATTTTTAAGAGGGAACGAAATATTTGGTTAATGGGAAAATGGAG
Source organism: Apium graveolens (assembly GCF_009905375.1). Lineage (NCBI taxonomy): Eukaryota > Viridiplantae > Streptophyta > Magnoliopsida > Apiales > Apiaceae > Apium > Apium graveolens. Next base: position 200,812,706 of record NC_133653.1, read on the forward strand.
GGCGCTAAATCCTTTTTTTAAAATAGGCTTATAACATCGGTTGGGCTAAAAAATCAATGTCTATATTAACAAAAGACATCGGTTGATTAAAAATGATGTCTAAAAACCCTTTTACATCGGCTCCAGGAGCAACCAATGTCTAAGAGGCGATGTCTATTCTACTTTTTCTAGTAGTGACTTGTCAATTTGTGATGGTATTTGGTTGTATTATCCGATTTAATTTGACTTGTCCATTTGAGGAAGTATTTTTTGATTGCTAGTCTATTGGTCGGATGATTTATGATTTGTAAATTTCATGGTTGGATAGTTTTAGATTGGTTTTCTGGGGCATTGATATGTACAAGTAATTTTTTTTATTGCCATTACTCAACAGACAACGGTTACTCTCGCAATCTGTAAAATAGTCTTCAAAATGAGGTGTTCAGACAACGGTTCTATAGACTCATTATTTGAACCACATTTACCAAACAGTACTAATAACCATTGTCTATATGAGCTTTCCATTTAATGCCATTTAACAATCGTATGCAAAAATCATTGTTTGATGACTAACCATACAACTATTATAATAAACACTTGTTTGAATTACACAACATAAAGGCCAAAACTGTTGTCTCGGACTATAAAAACTTAGTTTATTAACAACAGTGTTGTGGTTAAAGACATTTTACAATAGTGCATTTTAAAACGGTTGTCTGACTTGGTAATTGAACATCAAAAACATAACACTTTCAAAAAACAGCTATAACTGTTGTTATAGAACCCATCAAACAACGGTTTTTCATGTCAAAGAAATCCACCATTGTCTGACAATTTCAGACACCGGTGTTTTTTTCCACCGTTGTTTAAGAGGTGTTGTCTGATACCAAAATCCTAGTAGTGTCAGTAACCTTATCTTGATACCTAAAAGTTATCTATCCCTTAAAAGTCATACATGATTGCTTGATAACCCTATTCTTACTCCTAAAACATGATACCCTGTTATACTTTGAACTTATGCTCACCTTCTTTATATTTCAATACATATGTCTTATATGTCTATCCTACCAGAATTTCCCGTCTTATGAAGTAATAGCACCTATAAGAATGGATTCGAGAGCTACAACATATGGTGACTACACGAGATATTAAGAAGGGTGATAAAAAACCTAAAGAGAAGATTCATGTGTTCCGTAGAATAACTGCTACCAGGTTATATGGAGCTACTAGTAAGTATTCCACCTATGGTTATCTTATGGTGTGGGATAGATGGATTTCAAAGAAGTTTGAGAAAATTGGAAATCAAAAGTTTTCTTGGAAATAGATGATGATGTTATGACCAAGCACGATACTTATAGAAGTAATGTGATGTGATATTAGTCGACCTTGTTTAATAAAATATATTTGATGGTTATTAGACAGACTTGTTATACTCAATAATCGTAAGAGATAATGATAAGAGTGTTACTAGTATGGAAGACTGGAAGTGAAGTTATGAATAAGATAATATGCAACGGTAACTTGAGTTTTTGTCGACCAATAAAGACAAAATGAACACAATAAAGGGTAGAAGGTATATGGAAAGGAATGAGCTCATATATGAATATTTCCTGATTTGATACTTGGTAGTGGATGAGAAGGACTGCAACCAACTCATATAGTAATGACGACCAGGCGTGTGATTTCCAAAATTTTAAACAGTTTTCAAAAGAGATTTTCTTAACAAAATTTTTCTAAAAGTCCTTTAAACAAAACAAGTTTTGAAAACTTGGTTGTCAAACTACTAATTGAGTTTCTTGTTTGCTATAAGATTCAGATTATCCAGAAGAATACTTGATCTAAAAGTTAGAATGCTTCATTTAGCAATCCAAGTGGACCCGCTATTATTGAGAAGATTTAATTGTTCCTAACAGGAGTACAAATATTGCTTGATAAGTTTAACGACGGAACCAATGTACGGAGAAACTATTCATCCAATTTCTGAGACTATTAAAGTTCAAAGAATACGTCAATTTACAAGAAGCCGATATGTTGAGAGAATCTCCAGACTTTTCTAAAGGAAGAATGTTAGTAGCAAATGAGTCGATATGTTGAATGATCGGTAGCATAGGAAAAATTTTAAGTTATGATTGTAAATCTCGTAAGAGTGCAAATAGGGTCGAATTATAAAAATATTAAGCACGGAAGCGTGATGTTAAAGATATAAGACCTAATGAATGGGAATTTATTCTAATGATCAATTAAAGTAGGTATTTCAGTGAACTTTCAAAAGTTAAAATACGACTCGGAATGGGATCTATTGATCGGACAAGCGTTGAACCTGTAAATAGATGAAATGTGGATGGTGACCAATGATATCATTCTTTTCTATACTAATATATATTCTTATAAATATTGAATAAAGTATGAACTTCTTTCATGATCAGCTCTATGAGGTGATAAGGAAATTGTTGTATTTCTTTCAAAATCATTTTTCCCTCAAATTTTATTTTCTGAATGAGATAAGTAGTGTTATGATGTGACACTTTGTTGAAATGACGAGGAGTTTGGTGGGACGCCACCTAATCATGTGTTGTATGCCATATATTATGAAAGACTGGCCATCTTGAGTACAAATATGGTTGTCTAACTCATATCCAAATCATCATTTATTCCTTCCAATTATTTTCTTGTACTCTTATTCCTTACAAAAAGGGTTTCCGGTCAGAATCATATACACAAATTCCTTCATGTGTAAGGTCTATTCTTTGAATATTTTAAAAGGAAGTTAAATGAACCCGTATAGGAGCTGGAGTTATGTGGATAATTGCAAGCCAATAAAGGGTGGACATTTACGTGTAAAGAAGAACCATTATGCCGATAATGTGTTTGTTATGAGGACATCAAATCAGAAGCGGAAATCTTTATACATGATACGTTGCAAGTATGAGATTTTTGCTTGAATTGGAGTAATTAACGAACCATATGAGGTAAATTAACTAGAAGAATAAGAAAGTGAAGTTGCGTATATCTGATAAGGAAAAGAATTGATTGGACAACGGAAGCGAATGAAGAAATTCTTAATAATAACAAGATAATCGATTAATACATTATGAAAATGAAACATACCTCAATCATGTGAGAGATATTTTTCTTGAAGATTCAAGATCGAAGAAGTTCTAGTTACGAATAAACTTCAAGGGTATTCTTCAAGGAATGGTTGGGTTTTCCCACTAAAGTAAATGAGTTATGGAAAATTTGATACTCATAACTGAACCGGTGAAGGAAGTTCAGTATAAAAAGGCATAAGTGGAGGATGAAGGTATGGTGGTTTAACTGTAATAATTTTTAAGAAATAATGTTTTAACACCAAATAAATTCTTTTATAAAATCATGATAGTTGAGACCATGTGTTGGTTATCAAAAGTTGAACAAGTTAACAAATAAGAATAAGTGTATGTTTTCAGAGATGGATAAATTGTTAATTAGAAAGCTTGAATCGAAACACGAACTAGAAGGATTCTAGAATAATTTATAATTGTACTCAGTAGTGATATTTTGTTATAATCAGAAGATATGAGAAAATGTATGGTATAATAAGAATTGTTCGCTATAATCTTAAGTTGAACTAAAGATATGAGTTATACGGGTTAGTATTATGTATGGTGGTGAAATGGTGAGTTTAGAAGGCGGCAGTTGATTGGTCTACTTCTGGATTGATTGTTGGTTGTGTAATTGATTGTTGGTGTCAGTTTGAGTCCGACTTGTAGTCAATAATATAAAGGAGATGTTGCCCAAATTTTCATAAAATACCCTACTCTTAAAAATAGAAAGTATACTTCCATGTGTTATTGATATTCATGTTGATACTCCAAACAATTGTGATCTCGGCTCTTAAAAAAAGGGTAGTTATAGCAAATTTGAATATATATAATTGGTCTTTGATTTCATTTAGCTAGTCATCACTTGGTGTAATTGATCAATTAAGTGAGATAATTGGCTAATTTTACCAATTAATGGTAAGTTAGATGGAAATCGATTCCAATTAGATTAAGTCAAATTTTGATATGACTTTCAAATTCGAAATCAAAGCAATGAGAAATTTGGAGAAAGTAAGGAATAAGTAGAATTCGTACATTGCTACAAGTGCGTGAAGCTTTACTTGATTGAATACTCCCTTTTTAATGGACAAGAGAAATGAAAAGTTATTTGAATGGACAAGAATGGACAACTGAGAGAAATGTTCTCAAGAACTAAAGGTTTAAAATAAGGCAAAGAAAAGGAAGGAATGAAGGAAGGAAAGGAAGAAGGGAGGTGGAATAAACAAGAGATTAATAACTACACCAATACGGATTTTATTAGACAATCAAAGAGATTTTATCATCTGTAATAAAGTTTATTAAAGGACGTCATGTTTCTAAATTGTTTTGGTAATCATACAATAAATGATTTACCAAGTATTTCTGTTTTGGATAAAATGTGAGATACAATTTTAATTCAGTTTCTTATTGATGTTGATATTTAGGTTGTTGTTAAATATCGAAAGTGGTATTAATATAGGTGATTGATGTTTACTTTAATATTGGATATTGTGAGCATCAAAGTTCGTATTGATATCTAATTTAATATGACAAAATTTCACTAAGAGCGTAGTGTGAAATTTAGAATTAAGTTTAGTTACACTTTATTTATTAAAGTAATCAAGTTCAAATGATTGAAAATTCTTGAAATTTTGGGTTTAACATTTTTTTCAAACCATTTTAACATATGCACAGTTGGATCATTCTCTATCTATTCCGAATAAATGGACCTTTCACTACACCATAGATTGCATTAAGTAACCCCATAATTGTGTTGCTATATATAGGACCAAAAAAATGTTGCTAAAGACCCAAAAAGGGCTAAGGAAACAAAAAAGCTATGTTGACTAGTAGCTAATTAATATAGATATCTATAGCAACATAGAAACTACTCTATTGCAACATACTAATCTCTGTTACAATAGATCTCAATAGAAATATATTTTGGACTCTATAGTACCGTACTTCGTGTGTTGCAAAAGATCTTAGAATTTCTTTCAGAATTGTGGGGCTCATTGGGGGCCTACTTGCGGGGCCTATCTGTGGGGCCCATATGTGTGACCTATATGTGCGGCCCACATATGGACCTAGTTATTTACCTATGGCAACACACCTGAAAAATAATTGAAATACACCTCCAGAATATTGCATTTCCTAAAATATATATCAAGCAATTTCAAGGAATATTCATTCATACAACCAGTTATACACATCAAATTTACTAGTACAAAATCAAACTTTAATGTCTCCTAATTTCCGTCGCTCATAGAAGAATCCGACGTATATAAGACTTCATACATCAGGTTTTTTAAAAAGGCGACGTATATTAACCTTCTGAAAGTACCATTTATGTTGGTTCAGTAAACAACCAATATATAAGGATGACATATACGTAGTCTCTAAATTGGTCTACGTATAAAAACTCATTTACATCAGGTTCGGTTCACCATCGTATAAGATCATTACAAATACTTAGCATATACGTCGGTTTTTGAGCACTCGATATATATGTGATTGAATATATGTTGGCCGTCTCTAATCCGACGTAAAATAAATATTTTAATTATTAAAAAAATTGTTTAACTAAAACTTAATAGTGGTCGGGCCTATTTTAGTCTATTCTTCATTCATCTATCAGAGCAATTTCCTAACTTACATTTTTGGTATGAAGTATGTCAATACTTACGATTGAATATGTATACATAAATAGCCATGTAACAAATTTTTTCTTGTTAATTTTCCCATCAGTTCTACCTAGACCTGGAAATTCGGATAACCGATTCGGTTTCAGATCAGATCAATTTTGGATCGGATCAATTTTGGATCGGATCTACTTTCGGATTATGATATATTTTAAGATCATTCAGATCGGATCGGATGTGATTCAGTTCGGGTATAATTCAGATTAAAATCGGATAAAATTTGGATTAAAATCGGACAAAATTATGTTCGGATTAAATTCGGTTTGGATATTTTCTGATCATAACTTATTTATTTTTTTAATTTTTGAGATTTAAAAAAATATATTTTTTATTTAATTTACTATTTTTAATATAATATAATATACTTTTACAAAAGAATATGATTAAATAAGTATGTTATCATAAACATAAAATAGTTTAAAGTATAAATTTTGCTTATTTCGGGTCATATTTGGTTCGGGTAATATAATATTCGGTTTTAATCGGTTCCAAGTTATAATCAAATCTTGTATTTCAGATCATTTTCGGTTAAATTTTCGGTTCAGATATTTTTCGGATCGGTTAAAATCAGTTTTCGGATAATTATCGGATTGTATAATTCGGATCTCGGATCGAATCTCGGTTTCATGAATTTCGGTTCAGTTCTTCGGATCCAAACCCATTTTTCGAGGTCTACCTAATTGGGTTTGTTAACTTCTTTATCCTAGACCGTTGCACTCGTTGTTGGTAATCTCCCTTCCCCCTCTCTCCCACTCCCTGTCTCCCTTTTTTCTCTTCTCTGCTCTTCCTTTACCTTCCCATTCCCGTCCCTTTGTTTTCCCGAATCTAATTATGTTACAAAAAAATATATTTGGGTGTTGATTAAAATTTGATATGTAATCCTTATTATTTTGACACAATAAGGAGTTGTAATACGGAGTTGTAGGAGTAAATAATAAATTTATTATTTAGTTGGATCATTCATTATCTAGCGTGGACCTAGTTTCTAGGGATATCAACTCCTAAATTCAATTTTGTATAAATAAATAATATTTGTATACTTAAATTAGTTGATTTTTTCCGGTAAACTCTTTACTTTTGAGAATAATCACATCCATACCCTAAATTCTAAATTCTAACTCTAATCCATACCCTAAATCTTAAATCCATAACTAGTAAATTATATATCTAAATTCTAACTCTAATCCATACCCTAAATCTTAAATCCATAACTAGTAAATTATATATCTAAGAATACTAACTATTCATATGTATCGATTTAAGAACAACTTTATTATTAGGTAAATAATTCTTTTCTAAAAAAGTTATAGTGCATGAAGCACATAGATTTGAAACTCTAGAAATTTTTCTTAATTTTTCAAATATATTAAACAAATATTTAAACTTTAAAATGTTATCAAAACAAAATGAAAATTCTCCTATAATATATGATATTGTTTAACTTTTTAAGTTTTTCTGTGTTTTTTGTTCACTAAATACAAGTGCTTGCAATCACTTTTATTAATTCAACAGATTTAGGTTGAAATCATTTTTTTACATTTGGCTGTTTCTTTTTTCCCTTTTCACCAAATTCAAACAAAATAGAAAATTGGACATCTTTGGTTTAGTAGTCACACGCCATACTCTAAAGACTACTACCTTCTCTTGTTGAGTTTAATTTTCATTTATTTTTACTTTCAATTTTTTTATGAAACACTATTTTAGTAAATATACATAACCAGAAAACACAAGCAGGTGGATGCACACATGTTTGCAAAGACTAAAAACATCTCATAAACAAACAAAATTTAAAAACATTTGTTTGAAAATGGTGTATCTTATAAAGTTTGTTGGACATGTTGTATTTTGAAAAAAAATGCTGAAAAATGATATAATGTGATTATGTTGTATGGTTTTATGACAAATTTACTTTTGCTCTATTGATATTGACTTAGTATTTAAGTTATTATTGGTAAACACATGTTTTAGTACATTCTAAGTTAAAATTTTTGACTAATTTTCAAAGGGGTTAAGCAAGGATTTAATGCTTGATCAACTATAACATATCACATATTTGTCTATTTTTTTATTATCATGGCATGGTGGAGTAAGCCATCTTATAATATAGCCAAAGTAAACTGTAAAGGTGTGTTTGATAGGAATAAAATGAGCTTCTATAGGTTGGGCGATAAGAAAAAGTGGACGGGAATACATTAAGGGGGCTAGGTATGGTAGTGCCACTCTTTGTGGAACTTTGGTCCATATTTTATGGGATAAAGTTGGCTTGTGATATAAGTGATACAAAAACATGTTGTCCTACAATTTGGTTCTCAAAAGGCCGTAAATGAAATTAATAATATGAATCCAAAATTTTGCCTTACGGAATTTGGTGGTGTTGATCAAAAATCTAGAGAATGAGGCTTGAGAGTCATGTCACATTAAGCATATTTCCAAAGCTAAAAATGAGGTTATTACTACTCTTGTATGAGAATGCTCTCAACTTGATGTTAAAGGTGGAGTCATGGAGCTTGCTAGGTGTTGTCCCTGCTTTCATATAAAAACCATTTTTGTTGTTGATTTTGCTTTATTGCCCTACTTATCCTTGTTTCTTCGTGCCCTATTTGTTAGTTTACGTTTCATTCTAAGTCTCTGATATGGTGAAACAAGATTGGAGTGGTGTTTTGTTAAATATAATCTATTATCATTTCTGTTATTAATTAACTAAATCTATTCCACACTCAAACATACTCGTACATTTAACATGACCATGGTTATAACATTATGAACTAGATAATTTCATGTTTTTTAATAAATGTATTAATGTGCACAAATGAGCATATTATAACAATAAATAAGGAAATTACTCCTTTACACTTAGCCTATATATTTCATGGCTCAATCTTAGCCATTGAATCTTAACCGTTTCAACCTCGAACGTTCATTTCAAAAGTGCCCTAAAAGAAGCTTCTTTTGGAACCCAAATCCATTTTGGGCCCCTATGTAAAGAGTCACACTACACTCTTTTTTTTGTTTTTATCATTTTCCTGCAACTAAACACAAACAACTTGTAACGCCAAAGAAAAATTCTAGGAAAAATATTGTTGATATAGTTATTGTTGATATAGTTAATTTGTTAGATAAGGGATCATCATCCCGCAACTAGTATGACCATTGGGGTTGAGTAATAAATAATGTTGTTTCCCATATTATTTAATGAGTCCAGAATCTATTATTTTTACTTATGGGACTCAAATGAATATTCAACTCGTATGGTTAATTTGATAATTGACTAGTGCTATTTTAATAAATTCAATTGTTATGCTAATTGTTCTAATTTTTTTAGCTTTTACGTAATAAAGGGTGTATATGTAATTATAATTAGTACTTTCTACATTTAAAATTTTAGTTGACATTCCCTTAAGTAGTAAATTAATTCTTTAAAGTGATAAGAAGTATTACATTATTCTTTTGAGAAAAAGCATAATAGAGGAATAATTTGGCATAAGTATAGATACAAAATCTTGTCATCATTTTATTTTATTTTATTTTATTTTATTTCAACCTTTTTATTATCAAATTATTCAATTTTTTTAAAAAAAAATAGTTTTCAAAAATTTATAAAGTCTTTATTTAATAAAAATATTTCCTAAATATATTGGGACTTTAGTTAATTTTCTTAAAAGGTGAGTATTTAATTATTTTCGTAAATTGTATTTTCTTTTCTATTAAATGAGTAAATAGGAAATTATAGGTAAATTATAATTAATTAGAAAACTCTAGATTTATGTAGGGTGTTGTAGAGAATACTAACCTCTATGGTTAGCCATTAGATTAATGTTAACTATAGTTAAATTTGTGTGTAAAAATGTGGGACTCCATACCCATTTCACTTCTCTTATAATCAAATTTTAAAAAAAATTAGTAATATAATTATCATAAGTAAAGTGTAGATTGGGTAAAAGACAGGAAATAATTAAGTGAAGTGTTAGCTATTGTGTTGGGTGGTGAAGTAGATTCTATAAGATGTTGATAATTCGTTCTTGTAAAGGTAATCCTAATCTCCTTGATTTCATTTTCGTTTGTTTTATTTATTTATTTTAGGTATTTATTTGTAGTAATTAAATCACCTGATTTACTACGACATAAGTGCGCATAGGCAACCCCTACTATACAGTTGCATAAGACCTAAATGGTGTTGCATAAGGTAATAGGCAACACCAGGAAGGGGTTGCCAATGTTGACGTGGCCGTAGAGCCCTAAGGCAACGAATTATGCAACACCAAAAAGCGTTGCATTATGCGTCTTTTGCAATAGTAAAAGCTTACAATGAACAACACTTAGTGTTACATAAAATAAAGCCACATCACCACTGTGTCCTATTTGGCAAGTGACACATCATTTTTCCACATCAGCAGCGGCCCTTACTTTGACACGTCAGGAAGGGGTCCCATATTTGCCAAATCAGCAGTGGGCTCTACTTTTACCATGTCAGAAGTGGGTCCCACAATATGTAATACAACACTGATTTTAGTCATTTGCAACACCATTTTTATTCATATGTAACATCATGTTTAGTCTTATACAATACCATATAGAGTCAAATGCAAAACTTCAAAAATTAAAAAAATTGACATAGTTATACTGCTTTTACATTATTCCTGCCAAACAAGGCATCCAACAATCAATACAACAAACATCCAATGAAATTTAAAACTTACTAAACTATTTCTAAAGTCTTATTAACAAGCATTTGGTTCTAACTATCGAAGTACCAACTTCTAACTTTAAATATGGGTTGAACAAATAACAACAACAACAGCTGTAGAGCCAACATGTTCAGTAATATATTCCTCTGTATTAACATTATGCCAGTCGCATGCATAGACTCCTGCAACCTCCATATCAACTTTGCTGAAACATCTCAGAAAGGCGTTCTCCAACTGCTCCCACTAATTATTCCCAACATCTTCACATTTTAAATGCTCTTTTGCAACATTAAACTCCGCCAACTACATGTATTGCAATTTCCATCCCATCAACCTCATCATTTTTAATCAATCGAACAAAATATAATATAAATCGGAAGATAATCACCTGCAGAAAGTTCAATAAGAATTATTGGTTATTAGATATAACTGACAAAAATAATTACATAAAAAAGGCACATATATAGGAGTACAGACCAAAATATTTGAGTACAGACCAAAGTAAAAATTTAAGCTTTCCATTATCCCCTATTTTCAGATTTTCGAGCCATATTAAAATCTTGTTGTAGTTATCCGTTGTAGTAAAATACCAGAGAAGGGACTAAAGCAATGTTAACTTCAAGTCCTGAAAGAGGGTAAAGTTTCTTGACTGCATCCATTTTAATGATCTGTCAAATTAAGTATCATATGATTGTAACGCCCTCCAGACCTGGGGTATAAGTCTGAGGGTTACTAGCTAATCACCAAACCTGGGCAATCTGTATAATAAATAATAAAAAAATGTATCTAATCCCCTTTAACACTAACCATGATCTTTTTCGGTTGAAGTATGAAAACAAGAACGACTAACTACTTTATTACAAACAAAATTCAAAATCTTACAAACTCTCTTTATTACAAACCATTGTCTAACCAGTTTTAAACTACTTTCATCTTTTATTCAAACACACACACTAACTATCTACACTCCACCTGTTCGGGCAACTCAAAGCTTTCTTCCTGGATTGGGATCAACACCTTGGGTATGAGAGGATCCCGAGGCTTGACCCGCTTCTTTACCACTCGAGTCCTGATGGGTTTCATATTCCTTCTTAACTGAAAATAATAAGGTGAATAACAACAAAAAGGGGTGAGCCAAAAATTGCTCAACAAGTCCGCAAAATATATACAGTATTAAAGCAGTATAAATGAATCGGTAATCTGGATATATCTGCAAAGATATCACCCCGTGCGAATAAAAAGAAGGCCATTGCTGGTGAGTACAAACGAACTAACTGGACACATCGCATCTATACCCTGCTGATCAGCCAGGATACAGTCCATGGAGTAGCAACCGGAATAATCGGTATGCTTTGATATATTCTAATCACCAGAATATACCAATGTGTATGCGTAGCAATTGAAATAAGGGCAATGAATTCAAAGGAAAAGGCGAAATCAAGAATCGAAATAAAATATGAACAAGAGAATAACAAATGTGTATCAGTGTTTATGAACAAGAATTAAAAGAGTGCAGCGTGACATGAATCTAAAGAAATATCACTATTCTGAAATTAGAATAGGGGAAAAACTTGCCTTCTGTGTGACTCACTTCAATTATATCACCTTCGTCTATCACCGACTCAACCTGCCTTGCTGGCTTAGCTTCTGTTAGAGAAATAGACTAGTTTAGTCAATTCGTACTTCAATTGCGTCTTGAATCGACTTCACATCGTTCCTATTGTCTACCCATGAGTTATGACTGACTCGTATATCATTTATTAACAAGTAAGACTCGATTAACCACGTAATACACATAAGCACATAAACACATAATCATTTTTATAGTTAAAATAATTTTTAGAATTAAAATCGACTCGCTGATCGCTCAACTGATCATTATCTGACTCGTTTCATATTTTTCGGGATTTATCAGACTCTTCTCGGCACGCGATCCGGCTGATAATCAAACAAATAATTAGGTTTTAATATATTTTTTATGAAAATAATTTATTTTTCTGAGTCAAAGGGCTTTTGTTTCGCTCGAATCGGACTAATGGTCTAATTATTATCAATTAAATATAGATAAATCAACTTATTATTCAATATAAATAATTATTACAAATTTTTAAACCCTAAAATAATTTTTAAATAATTGTTTAAGTAAAAATCAGAATTAAAATGAATTTATTATGATTTATTGAAAATAATTTAATAATCTCTTGTAACACTTCAAAGCACTTTTATCACGACCTCCACGATTTATAAAACTTGACGATTAGTTATATGTGTTGATGCGATTATTTATTTTTAGCCAATGTTCACGAGTCAACAACAATTTCCCATCACTACTCTCACATTTCTGCCATTCTTCCTCGGTGAGCATGAGTTGTCCTCCATTTGATTCACCTTTCTTACCCCCTTTCATTCATTCTTCATGAGCTTTCAGATATCCTACTACCTCTTCCACATATAGAGTTTCTAAATTTCTAAAATGCTCAAAAGTCAAAACAATTTGTAGTAATTTGGTTGGCATTGCACGAAGCAGTTTTTTGACCACATAGGCTTCTTTCATTTCTTCCCTGAGTGCTCTTATATTAGTCACCAACCCATTCAACCTCAGGTAGAAGTGATCGAGCTGTTCGCTGTCTTTCATGCACATTGATTCAAACTCTAGTCTCAATGTGTGAACCTTAGCCTTCATCATGCGTTCTGCACCTTGACACATAGTTTTTAAGGACTCTTAGGCCTCTTTTAGTGTTCCTTTTTCCGTAATTGAGGTAACATATTATCTGGCCGACCCTGATACAAGTTGTGTACTTATTCTTGGCCAGTGTTAGATAGCTCAAACCAATCGACCCTCCTTGTTTGGCTTTGTTTATATCCATTACTGATATTTCCGACTTTCACCGAGAAATCCTAAGCTCTGATACCAAATATTGTCAATATATTTATATTAACTGAATGATATAAAACTAAGAAAAGCAAAACAAAGCTTTCAAAAAAAATACACCTTCTTATTTCTGCAAACTGAGGCAATATAAAAGAAATACACTAGGAAACTGAAAATACTAAAAAATAGGACACGATCACCTGCCCACAACCTACACTAACTCTATTTCCTTTACTCAGTCAAAACTCCTAAAACAACGGACCTGAAAACAAACACTACACAAAATAGAAGTTGGTAACTCTTTATTCGAAAATAACGTATAACCCAAAGTTTAAGAGTACTTTCATGTTTCTTTGGGTTATCTTTGTTGTAGTATTATCCCTTATTGTTGGCTATACTATATGCTCATTACGCTTTTCTCATGGGGATATTCGAATTTATGTATACATAGTTTATTTTTCCTTTATATGTGTATTCTAATGGCTTACAATTTGTGAGAGAAATCCATGCTTATAACGAACAAGGACAATACTATTATGTGCACATTCTTTTTTATATGATAACATTAAACATAATATATTATATAAATAGTTTATTATGAGATATATAGCTAAACCCATATATAATGTACTTTTCATTTACCTGCCATGTTTAATCCTAACACCATAGTGGTACATGTTAGTATATTTGAGATACCAGGAGATTGTTGGTACCCTTAAACCCCCCCTCCACCTCTCCCTCTCTCTTCTTGTAATTTTTTTTAGGTTTTTTCTTAAATTCAATTCTGATGAAAAACTACGTACATTTGGGTATTGTTTATAATTTTCTACTATATCTGTTTTAATTTGATGCAATCTATTTAGATGTCTCTATATATAAATTTGTTGGTTTTTTATAATTTTTATGACTTTATTTGTTAAGTGAATGATCCACACTATGAATGGTTGGATAGTGCTAAGGAGATACCTCATCTTCCTTCGGATGTTTCTACTAAAACTGCTTCACTAGCAGCTTCTACTCCTTAAGCAAGTACTAACTCTTTCTATATATTTGTATCTCTTTATATATACTTATACTTTTGTATTTGTCTCCTTATTTCCTTGAAGACTCATTATATATGCTAACTTTGCAGGTAGTTAAGGTAATTGACAGGGTTGAAGCCACTTTTATTTAGCATTTTTTAAATTCTATTAGAAAGAAAGGGCTTAGCATTCTAAGACCAAAAGCTCAGAAGGAAAGACATAGAGTAACTTTCTCTTTAGGTACATGTATATCTCTAGTTTTTTCTTTTACATTTTTGCTATATATTCCTGTTTCCTTCCGACAGTTTTATATCTTGGTATATAATTCATCTCCATACAACTACCACTACAGGTTTCTTTGTCGGGTGCACAAAAATGTTCATTTCTGCTCTTGTTTTTCTCATTCATGCTCACCATCTTCTAAACAAATAAGTCCAAGTACAGTATATGATAACAATGTTAGAATTCAAACTCTTCCATAATTTGAAATAAATAACATACAGCTGGGTTATAGATGTAGTAATATGAAGGAAAGAAAATAAGAGCAGCAACCAGAAGTTAATTCCTAAAAATATGGTGGGCACTAGATTACCAATACATGCAAGGTGGCGTGTGTAATAAATTATGGTGATAGTATTCAAGGTTGACACTACACCAGGCACCAGCTATATATCCAGCAACAGAGAAGCATATATTATGGTAGGCAACCTGCATGCATGGTCAAAAATTCATACAAGAGATGTGATGAAGTCTCCCTTGAAATGCGTAGCATATATATATAACAGTTGTTCAAGATTAGAAGGCTGGGTTGTCAAGATAAGGTCTGAAGGCTGGCAATAATTATAGATACGTAAAATATGGTAGGCTGCATGTTAAGTTAGTCAGTATTGTAGGCTGGTAAAAGTCTATGTAGTAATAAATAGTAGTGATGTAAGCCCTGATGTAATGCATGCATATATGAAGCCTATAAATAGGCTGGTCCTCTCTGAATGTAATAGTATACACAGAAGTGAGTTTGTAAAGCAACAGAGAGAAAGAAATAAGGCCGTAGCCTTGTGTCAAGCTGTAGCTTTGTGGTTGTGAGATTTAAAATAAACTTGGTGTTTGTTTCAATATCAAAGATATACAGTGTGTGTTTGAGTCATATCAATTTGATCTATATTAAGCCCAAGCCCATATACGTTTCCAACAAGACGTTTCCAACAAGTGGTATCCGAGCCAGCGTTCTGTTCAAGAAAATGGCGAATATGGTGCAACCAAATATTCCAAAATTGACGTCCACAAATTACGGGAATTGGAGTATCCAAATGAAGGTGTTACTCGGTTCCTACGACAATTGGGATATTGTCGAAAGTGGGTTTAACGAGCCCGCAGATGCAACCGCTGAAGCAGCACTTCCAAATGCCGAGAAGATGGCGTTAAAGGAGTCCCGTAAAAAGGACAAAAAGGCGTTGTACACAATTTTTCAAGGTGTTGATGAATCTACCTTTGAAAAAATTTCAGAAGCAAAAACAGCAAAAGATGCGTGGGAGATTTTGCAGAAATCATTCCAAGGCGTGGAGAAAGTAAAAAAGGTGCGGCTCCAAGTTCTACGCGGGGAGTTCGAAAATATAAAAATGAAGACCTCAGAAAATATTGGTGAATATGTTACGCGTTTGAAAATGATGACAAATGAGATGAAGAGAAACGGAGAAAGTCTCGATGATGTTCGGGTCATGGAAAAATTACTCCGCTCATTGACAAGAAAATTTGACTATGTCGTTACTTCTATCGAGGAGTCAAAAGATTTGTCCACAATTTCTATTGATGAGCTAGTTGGTTCACTTCAAGCCCATGAGCAGCGGATGAACCAGTATGATGATACAAGCCATTTAGAAAAGGCATTGCAAAGTAAGGTGTCCATTGGTGAAAGTTCAAGCAGTAGCAGTTCTGGTCGTGGAAGAGGTGGCTTTAGAGGTGGCTACCGTGGTGGAAGAGGA
Organism: Apium graveolens; assembly: GCF_009905375.1. NCBI lineage: Eukaryota > Viridiplantae > Streptophyta > Magnoliopsida > Apiales > Apiaceae > Apium > Apium graveolens. The sequence continues at coordinate 200,829,004 of NC_133653.1, forward strand.
CGTGGAAGACAGTCCTTCAACAGAAGCCAGAACACTGAAGGTTATCGTCCATCTGGACGTGGTTAGAATTTTAGAGGTCGAGGACGAGGAGGATTTCAACGAGGTGACAAGTCTCAATTTCAGTGCTATAATTGCAATAAATTTGGCCATTTCAGTTATGAATGTAGATCACCGAAAGTGGAAGAAAGAAGTCATTTTGCAGCAGCAAAAGAAGATAAAGATGTTGGCACTGCTATGTTCCTCACTTATAAAGGAGACGAGGAGAGCAAGAAAAATGTTTGGTATCTTGACTCTGGTGCGAGCAACCACATGACAGGCCACAAGGATTTATTTACGGAGATAGACGAGACCATCAGCGGAGAAGTTATGTTTGGTGATTCATCGAAGATTCCAGTCAAAGGCAAAGGTACAATTACGATTGTATTGAAGACTGGTGAGAAAAAGTTTATTAATGATGTTTACCATATACCTGCTTTGAAAAGTAACATCATCAGTCTTGGCCAACTTGTGGAGAAAGGATATTATATACAGATGCAGGATAATTCTCTCGTCATCAGGAATCAGGATCGAGAATTAATTGCAGATGTGGAGATGTCAAAGAATCGTTTGTTTACACTTGATATGCAGACGAAGGCGCAAAAGTGTTTAAAGTCGGTCATTAAAAATGACTCGTGGTTGTGGCATTTAAGATTCGGTCATCTTGGATTTTCTGGCTTGAAATTATTGTCAAAAACAAAGATGGTGGACGGTTTGCCAGAAATAAATGAACCAGAAAATTTGTGTGAAGCATGTGTTAAGGGGAAGCAACACAGACAAAGTTTTCCCGTTGGAAAATCATGGAGAGCCAGGAGGCCACTGGAGATTGTTCATACAGATATTGCTGGTCCATTTGATATTCCGTCACTTGGAGGTAACAGGTATTACCTAACATTTATTGATGATTTTAGCAGAAAAAGTTGGGTGTATATCCTGAAAGAAAAGTCAGAAGCTCTTGATAAATTCAAGGAGTTCAAAGCGTTGGCGGAGAAACAAAGTGGTCATTATTTGAAGACACTTCGATCAGACAGAGGAGGAGAGTATACCTCAAATCTCTTTAGAAGTTTCTGTCGAGCACATGGAATTAATCATCAGCTAACAACGGCATACACTCCTCAACAAAATGGTGTTGCAGAAAGAAAGAATCGCACTATTCTTGACATGGCAAGGAGCATGGTCAAAGCAAAGCATATGCCGAGAACTTTCTGGGCTGAAGCCGTTCTATGTGCAGTTTATTTGTTGAATCGTTGTCCAACTAAAAGTGTCAGAAACAAAACTCCAAATGAAGCATGGAGTGGTAGCAAACCATCTGTTGGACATCTCAGAATTTTTGGGTGCATTGCATATGCACATGTTCCAGATCAGAAAAGGAAGAAGCTGGATGATAAAGGCGAGAAGTGCATCTTTACCGGATATGACAAAAGAAGCAAGGCGTACAGACTCTACAATCCCCTCACGAAGAAATTAATCATTTCTCGAGATGTTGAGTTTGACGAATCAGATTACTGGAGATGGAGCGAGGAAGAAAGAAAAGTTGCTGGTTTGTTTTTTCAGGATGAAGATGATGACGGTGATGACACCAATGTTCAAGATGATGGAAATGATGATCCAACTCCTCCACAAAGTCCAAACCAACAAACTCCTGCCTCGACACCATCGAGTTCAGGAAGCAGCAATAGCAACAGTTCAGGGGGAGCACCAAGAAAAATGCGGAGTCTAAATGATATCTATGATGCAACAAGTCCGGTACAAACTACCTTTGATTATTCATTGTTTTGCTTAATGGCTGAGTGTGATCCCGTTACATTTGAAGAAGCTTCTGAAGAAAGCAAATGGAATAAAGCAATGGATGAAGAAATTGGTGCAATCAAGAAGAATGATACTTGGGAGCTCACAACTCTTCCAGAAGAACACAAAGCAATTGGTGTCAAATGGGTCTACAAGACAAAGACCAACCAAGACGGTGAAGTGGAAAAGCACAAGGCAAGGTTGGTGGCTAAAGGCTACAAGCAGAGATATGGGATTGACTATGATGAGGTATTTGCTCCGGTTGCAAGATTTGATACCATAAGACTTCTTACAGCAATCGCAGCTCAGAATCAGTGGAAGATATATCAGATGGATGTGAAGTCAGCATTCTTGAATGGTTATCTTGAAGAAGAAGTCTATATCGAGCAACCACCGGGATATGTTCAGAAAGGCAAGGAAGATAAAGTCTACCGACTAAAGAAAGCACTGTATGGTTTGAAGCAAGCTCCGCGAGCATGGAACACAAGGGTTGATGAATATTTCCAGAAAAATGGTTTTGTGAAGAGTCCCTACGAGCATGCACTTTACACGAAAACAAATTCAGGGGGAGATATTATGATCGTGTGCTTATACGTGGATGACATGATTTTTACTGGAAACAACCCTGGTATGTTTGATGATTTTAAGAAAGTTATGACTAATGAATTTGAGATGACAGATATTGGTCAAATGTCTTACTTTCTTGGAGTCGAAGTCAAGCAAAGCAAAGATGGGATCTTTATGTCGCAGAAAAAGTATGCTGAGCAGATTTTAAAGAAATTCAGAATGGAGGAATGCAAGCCGGTGAGCACACCAGCAGAAGCAAGCATAAAGCTCAGAATTGATTCAACAAGGGAGTCGGTAAATCCGACGTTGTTCAAAAGTCTGGTTGGAAGTCTGAGGTACCTAACTTTTACTCGTCCAGATATCATGTATGGGGTTGGACTAGTTAGTAGGTACATGGAGAAGCCGAAGCAAGATCACTTCATGGCAGCTAAAAGAATTTTGAGGTACATAAAAGGAACACTCGATCATGGTCTATTTTATACACACTCTCAGGATTCAAAATTAGTTGGTTACTCAGATAGTGATTATGGTGGTGATTTGGATGACGGGAAAAGCACTTCTGGATATGCTTTTCATATCGGTTCGGCGATATTTTCGTGGTCATCAAAGAAGCAGCAAACAGTTGCTCTCTCAACATGTGAGGCGGAATACATCGCAGCAGCAGCATGCGCGTGTCAAGCTATGTGGCTAGGCTACATATTGGGAGAGTTAAAACTTGGCAAGGAAGATCCGGTTACTATTTACGTGGATAATAAATCTGCTATTTCTCTAGCGAAAAATCCAGTGTCACACAGTCGAAGCAAGCACATCAATATTAAATATCATTTTATTCGAGAACAGGTGAACGACAAAATTGTGGAATTGGTGCACTGCAGGACTGAAGAAAATTTAGCGGATATATTTACGAAGCCATTGAAGCCGGAAGTATTTCACAAAATGAAGATGAAGCTCGGAATGCAAAGTCGAGTTTGAGGGGGAGTGTTAGAATTCAAACTCTTCCATAATTTGAAATAAATAACATACAGCTGGGTTATAGATGTAGTAATATGAAGGAAAGAAAATAAGAGCAGCAACCAGAAGTTAATTCCTAAAAATATGGTGGGCACTAGATTACCAATACATGCAAGGTGGCGTGTGTAATAAATTATGGTGATAGTATTCAAGGTTGACACTACACCAGGCACCAGCTATATATCCAGCAACAGAGAAGCATATATTATGGTAGGCAACCTGCATGCATGGTCAAAAATTCATACAAGAGATGTGATGAAGTCTCCCTTGAAATGCGTAGCATATATATATAACAGTTGTTCAAGATTAGAAGGCTGGGTTGTCAAGATAAGGTCTGAAGGCTGGCAATAATTATAGATACGTAAAATATGGTAGGCTGCATGTTAAGTTAGTCAGTATTGTAGGCTGGTAAAAGTCTATGTAGTAATAAATAGTAGTGATGTAAGCCCTGATGTAATGCATGCATATATGAAGCCTATAAATAGGCTGGTCCTCTCTGAATGTAATAGTATACACAGAAGTGAGTTTGTAAAGCAACAGAGAGAAAGAAATAAGGCCGTAGCCTTGTGTCAAGCTGTAGCTTTGTGGTTGTGAGATTTAAAATAAACTTGGTGTTTGTTTCAATATCAAAGATATACAGTGTGTGTTTGAGTCATATCAATTTGATCTATATTAAGCCCAAGCCCATATACGTTTCCAACAAGACGTTTCCAACAAACAATGTTTCCTTTGTATAGGTCATTTAGAGCTCAATTCCCTAGTGTTAATCTGATCTTATTAAGCTACCAAGTCCGTGTAACTAACAAACATATTTGTTTACTTTCTTCCTCTGGAGCTTGATTTTGTCATATCTCATAGCGGAATCATACTTACATGTGCATTTCATTGCATCAAGTAACTATTTAACGGACGTAAAAGATCAGTTTTGTACTCGTGAAACCACATCAACTAACTAAAAAATATTGCTTAAGCATACAAGTCTTCCGAATAACTTAAAACGTAATCTACTACAAAGCATGTTCTTTTTGTAACCAACCATATAATAATGTCTTAAGGTGGATAGCAAAAGCTTAAGTCGGATTACCATCAGCTCTGTGTCGCTTGAATAGGAGTAATTTTCTCTCTTGTTGGGGAAACATTTTTAGGTGGTTGCTCTTCCTTCGGTACCTGGGGGCAGGCAACTTGCTTGGTAAAAATGTTTTAAAAGAATTCTTTCTTGCCTCAGCTTCCTCTGATGCAAACATACGAGCTGCTTCAATTCACTCCTGTCATTAATAATATATACTAGTTAAAAGCGTTTCCATGAAAACATTTATACTACCAATTAACAACATATGTGTATATGCCATAAAAATATAAATATTAACGCAAATGCAATCACCGGGCTAAAAGAGAATCTATACTATCATATATGTCAAAAATATGAAGCAAGCACAAGAACATTAAAATTTTAAACCACAGAACACATAATTCTCATAGTATAAGTATAGAGGCTCCAACTATAGGAAGATAACTTTTTGTTACATATAAAAGTTACTCTAACCTGTGTCAATAAAAACAACCACTCAATTAATTGGTAAAAAAGGACTGACCTTTTGTTAAACTTACTTGAAATCCAACACACACAGTGATTTGAGTTTATGGATAACATACAACCGATAGTTAGGTTTCTTGGTAATGTTGTTATCGATCAGACGAAGGAACATGAGCTTCAAGAGATATGCAAGCGGAGTTAACATTCTATTCCATTCCGCCGAACAATATAGCAATAAATTATTGTTGTCACTAACTATCCAAATGTTTTAGCGACAGTAAGATGTAAAGAAAAATTGGATAATAACATATATGTAACATAGTGGCATAAAAAAATAAACAATCATGAAAAGAACATTGTAATCTATAAAAATAATTTAAAGGTTTATATCAAATTAGTGCTACTAGAGATATTTCTCCTCTGCTGCTAATTCTGCAGGGTGTTTGTTGTACTTGCCATTCTCGCATTAATTCATCAATGAGAGCTTGTCCATAGGGACAGCTTCTGTTTAATTTCCGTGAAGGCTTAACAATACGAGAAGTCTGACCAATTGCTTTTCTGATCTCCTTAGGTTGTATGTCAAATTCTTCAGCTGCAAAAAGTAAGGCGACTCTGATTTAGCAAAAAAAGTAAGGAGACATTGAACTAAAAACCATATTTAGATAAAAAATATTATTAAAGAAAGAAAATTAGAAGTCTAACCATCATCTTCAATGTCAATGATGATAGTTTTACCCTTGTCTAAACAAGGTTTTTTTCTGCTTGTCCCACAGTATTTGTTGTCGGTTCCGGCCTCCTCCAAGTTACACCCTTAGGCAGAGTTGTCACAGCCTCTGGAAAGTTCACAATCAACCAACTTTTAATTCTTTCCCAACATCTTCCAACTGGTAGAGCCAGTGACCAAGGATACATAGCAAACTTGGAGGAAGAACTAAAATAAATTAGTTTTCACAAAATTAAATTTCTTGAAATATTTCTTCCAGGTAGATTTTGGAGCATTTTCTTCATTGTTTAATTATTAAAAAAAGGATACAAAGAGTAGATATAGTAAATATATATATTACTGAATACTCCATAAGCATAACATTAGAGAAAAAATTACTAGATTGGATTTGGCCCAGAAATAACTATTTGGGGTTTCAAGGGGAGAGAGAAAGAAAGGGATGCTTTTTAAGAAAACAAGAGGCTCTACACCTTCAGTAAGGATAAAAGAGGCTTTATAAGGGGAGGGAAGGAGGGCTAGGACAGGGGAAGAAGGAGGCTAGGAGAAGAAGGCGGCCCTTTGAACTTTAATGGACCGTATAGATTAAAACCCTAATTTAATAGACCGCCTAGACTAAATAATTTAAAAAATCCCTAATTCCAATGGCTGATTAAAATCCTAATTAAAATTTACAACTCACATATCTAGCAAATTCACTGGTCCAAAAAAAAATCAATCATATCATATTTCTGCAAATAAAACTTTAAATCATGAAAAATAATTAATAAATACTAGAACATTTTTTACCAAGTTAATATTATATTTTTTAGTAAATATTATATTTAAGAGATTGCAAATTATTTTTCTTAATTTTGATGTTGATTATTAATAAAAAAATATTTAATTTTGGAATATATTTTAGTTTTTACTATTAATTTATTATATGGCACTAAAATATAAAGTTTACTTTCTCTTTACAACATTGCTCAATAAAAAATATTTTTTAAAAATAGGAAGTGATATATTTTATTTATTTATGAGGCATGCATATAAATATTATCTTTTCTTAATTCTATTATATGATAAAAAAAATTATTTTTCTTTTTACGAAATGAATATTATTTTATACTACTATGATACAATGTGATTCCAATATAATAATTTTTTTTATGCAAATCACATTTATCTATGTGGGTCTTGTGTTTATATTTTAAAATTTATAAAATTTAATTTATTTCACAAATTTCTAATGCAAAATATTGAAATTTAAGAAATAATATAAATAAAATGTATTGAGGAATTAAATTATTTCTTAATTTAATGTATGGACTTATAAATTAAAATATACTTAAAAAGGAATTAAAATGAGTATCTTTTAATTGTTAATTTTAGATATTTTTAACAACATGAACGATAAATGTAAAAGAATATAAATAAAATTCGTTATTATATAAATTTTACTACTTTAGTGTACCGTAACTGTAATATCCTGGATATCATGTAAAATTATTTTTATCAATAAATGAATTATTATATTATTATTATTATGTGAATTTTGGTGAATTATTTGATGATTGATATTTATATTTACATGTTTATATTTGATAAGATATGAGTATATTAAATATACTATGCCCAGAATAAAATATAGATAATTGTGATATTTTTCTGGTAATTTTTGGATCATTATATGATTTTATAATGATTTATAGATTTAATAATTATTTTTTGAATAATTATAAAAATTACATTATAAAGTAGGAAATCGTCCAATCTCAACCATTTTTACATATTTACAACCCGAAACTCTTCAGAAAACTCCTTCCTAACCTAATCTGGTAATTCCGGATATTTTCCGTGTTTTGACTTTTTCGATCCGGATTACGGTTTAACCCGTACGCATCCCGGTATACAATATTCGATACGCTAATTATTTCGATATATCAACAAAATCTGTATTCTTGAAAGATGAGGTAATATTACATTATCTTCGTATAAAGTGTTTTATAAAAAGCCCGGTTTGGATAATTATCCAATATGGGTATTAAATCATATGGTTTTTTACAGTTACTTAGCAGCTAATAACTAATTTATCAATCCAAAATGATCCAATACGAACCAATATTCCATAAATATATGAAGCCCTTTTATTATTTCATTTTATTCGTATAATCGTAATGGATGAGTAGAAATATAGAATTTACAGTGAAAAACCCCAAAAACCGTCACGTTCTTCATAATCAAACGCACAAACGAAAGCGTTATCGAACTCCGATTTAAGCGTGCAATATATGAAATCGAAGTGTTGAAAGATTCTTTCTGAATCCACCATCTATTCAAGTGTAGAAATCAAGGTATTTTTCTTATTTAATTATTTTAATTCGAATTATTTATTGATTAAATTAGGAATTTTTGTTCTTGATGTTTTTGATGTGATTTGATGGCATAATCTTGTAGATCTTTTCTTCGTGGTCATTTTGGTATATTATATGATGAATTTGGAGTGCAATAACATGTGGAAATTGATGTTTGATTCTCGGATTTTAAAATTAAGGTTCATGATGTGAATGTTCTAAAGGTTATTGATGTATTGGAAATGTATTTTGTTTTATTAAAATTGGTATTGTTGACATAATTTATGTATACATATTGTATTTAGAGGGTATTCTAGAATATATTGAAATGTGACATAAAAGTGTTGGTGGGTTAATTTGAGATTTGTTAGTGAGTAGTAAATAGCGGAAAATCATATTAGTTTTAGGATAAATTAATTCCATTATATAAAAGTAGAGTAAAATTTAATTGCAAAGTGAATCGAAGATTTGGTATCGAAAAGAATAGATATTATTTAATAAATCTATTTTATAAGCACAAATATGAATTGATAAATAGAATTAATTTTAAATCAATTAATATGGAAAATGATTAGTATACGCTAAAGGAACATTATTAAATTTTATTAAAATATGAAGTGAAATGTTTGTTCAATTTATGTAATAATTTTTCAAAGTGTAATTATTGATCTAGTAGTCAATATTTATGAATTATTAAACTATTAAATAAAAATAGTATAAGAATTTTATACTGAAATATTTTGTGTGGATTATTATTTTTAGAATTTCTCCACGCGAGAAGTATTTAAGTAGGAAGAGGTGAGATTTCTTGAGCAGTGAGATAATAAACTGAAATATTGCAAGTTTTATCTCCTCCCTTTCCTAATTTTGATGTTGGTAATTGTTGTGCCTCTTTTAAATTAAAATTTACAAGTTTATTATTTGAGCTTTATTCGCGATTATATATAACACGAAACATTTTCCCTCGTTCGAGACACCCGGTTAAAATGCCTTATTTATATTGACCAAATAAATTTATTTTCTTACGTGACTATCCTATTGTTCAGGACAATTTTTTTATTTCCTATTGATGGACATAAATTTCTATGTTCGTCAAATTTATTTCAAAGTCTTGAATCGATTTATTTTCTGGATCAATTTTTTAATTTCTATCAAGTTTTAAAATAATAATTTATCAATTCATTAACCCTTCCAAAACTCATGAATCATAAATCGATTACTTTTTCTACCTTATTTTTTCAGATATATATATACTGGTCAACGTGGGGTTTGACCTCCGATTATATATATATATATATATGATTAAAGTTCTACGGAGTCCACCGTTTGATTGAAGTCCTCTGAGTCCATCTATATTTTACAAATAAAATATTTTTAAAACATGTTATCTTGAAAAACATGTTTCACAAATATCATTATTTCAATAAAATTATACAAATCTCATACATTTACAAGTACAATATATTTGTTCTGCAACATGACCATTTATTTTCTACAAACTAAACGTATTTTGTAAAATAATATATTTTGTAATATTATACTTGTAAAATGTATACAATGTTCAAGATTTTCAAACAATCACTACTAGAAATAGTGCCTACAACATCACCCATTTAACATCGGTTAGAAATGTCACCGATGTTAAAAGCAGTTTTAACATCGGTTACTTTAAAACCGATGTTAAAGGTGTTGTAAGACATCAGTATCGAAACCAACCGATGTCTATAATCATTTTTTTAAATAAAATAAAAAACGCCCGCTTCATTTTTTCCCCCGTAGATATACCAAGAAATTCCCCGTTAACCAAATTTTTTATTTTCAGTTTCCCCCTATTAACCAAAATAGTTTCCCCCCTCTCCCTCTCTCTCAGCTCTCTCATTCTCTCATCTCTCTCGCATTCTCTCTTCTCCTCTCTTCTCTCTTCTCTCTCACTGTCTTGTCTCTCTTCTCTCTTCTCTCTCATTTCTCACTGTCTCTCTTCTCACTCACTCTCTTTAACCTAAAACCCCTAAAATTTATATGAATTAATAAACTCGATTAATTCATAAATCGAGGTTGATTGGTGCTGAAGAGCCTTGAAGGAAGTCTGGACCACTCGATTTGTGTGTGAAAAGTATGTTTTTTCGAATTTTATTTCAAATTTTATGTTTTGATTTTAATCGAGTTCGTTTTTTCTATTTTATGTTTTTTCGAGTTTGATTTTAGGTCTGTGGAGCTGGGTTTGGTTAATCTTGACGTGGGGTTGCTCGATTAGGTAAGATTTCACACGCATTTGTATATTTTTTTACTTTTATAGATGCATGTGTTCCTCTTTGTTCTTGTTTAATTTTAATAGACGCATGTGTATGGATCCTGTTTAGTTTATGTTCAGTATGTTCTTGTTCTTGTTATGTTTAGTTTCTGTTGTTTATTTTGTGTTCCTCACTGTATGTTTTTGTTCTTGTTTATGTTCTTGTTTATGTTCTTGTTTAGTTTAGGTATGGAATTGTATATGCGTAAACATGTGTAGCTATAATAATTAATTTATATGTTTAATTATGCGTGTTACAAGCATTCATATTAAAAGCTTGACGAGGACGATATGTATTATGTTTTATTGTTATATATCTGATTTGGCATACATCATTTGACAAATTTTGTGTGACAGGAGTGCTTACTGGGTCTTCTGGAGTCGAAGACAGTGATTTATGTAACTCATCAAGTTGAGTTTCTACCTGTTGTAGACCTCATCCTGGTGAGCTAGACTTCTTCTTTGTCTCTTTCATCATTTTATGTGATCATATATTTTGAGATAATTCCATCTTATTAGGTTATGAAAGATGGTCGGATCACACAATCCGAAAAATATGGCAAATTACTTGATTCAGGGAATGACTTTATTGAACTTGTGGGTGCACATAAGACAGCTTTATCTGCACTCATCTCTTTAGATGCTGGGCCAGCTTTCTAAATCTTCTAATCTCGGTGAGAATAGAGTACAGGGAGTTTTCGGGCCTCGTAACAGACTGTAGATGTTCAGAGCACTGAACCACCGGATGAAACATTAAGAACGAAAGGACAGCTTGTTAATGAAGAAGAAAGGGAGAAAGGGAGAGTCGGTTTCTTAGTCTACTGGAAATATGTGATAACAGCATATCGGGGTGCACTCATACCCGTTATTCTGTTGTCACAAGTTTTTTTTCAAGTACTTCAGATTGGAAGTAATGTTCTAAAGGTTATTGATGTATTGGAAAGGTATTTTGTTTTATTAAAATTGGTGTTGTTGACATAATTTATGTATACATATTGTATTTAGAGGGTATTCTAGAATATATTGAAATGTGACCTAAAAGTGTTGGTGGGTTAATTTGAGATTTGTTAGTGAGTAGCAAATAGCAGAAAATCATATTAGTTTTAGGATAAATTAATTGCATTATTCGAAAGTTGAGTAAAATTTAATTGCAAAGTGAATCGAAGATTTGGTATCGAAAAGGATAGATATTATTTAATAAATCTATTTTATAAGCACAAATATAAATTGATAAATAGAATTAATTTTAAATCAGTTAATATGGAAAATGATTAGTATACGCTAAAGGAACCTTATTAAATTTTATTAAAATATGAAGTGAAATGTTTGTTCAATTTATGTCATAATTTTTCAAAGTGTAATTATTGATCTAGTAGTCAATATTTATGAATTATTAAACTATTAAATAAAAATAGTATAAGAATTCGTGGTTTAATTATTTTATACTGAAATATTTTGTGTGGATTATTATTTTTAGAATTTCTCCACGCGAGAAGTATTGAAGTAGGAAGAGGTGAGATTTCTTGAGCAGTGAGCTAATAAACTGAAATATTGCAAGTTTTATCTCCTCCCTTTCCTAATTTTGATGTTGGTAATTGTTGAGCCTGTTTTAAATTAAAATTTACAAGTTTATTATTTGAGCTTTATTCGTGATATATATAACACGAAACATTTTCCCTCGTTCGAGACACCCGATTAAAATGCCTTATTTATATTGACCAAATAAATTTATTTTCTTACGTGACTATATTATTATTCAGGACAATTTTTTTATTTCCTATTGATGGACATAAATTTCTATGTTCGTCAAATTTATTTCAAAGTCTTGAATCGATTTATTTTCGGGATCAATTTTTTAATTTCTATCAAGTTTTAAAATAATAATTTATCAATTCGGTAACCCTTCCAAAACTCATGAATCATAAATCGATTACTTATTCTATCTTTATTTTTTCAGATATATATATACTGGTCAACATGGGGTTTGACCTCCGATTATATATATATATATATATATATATATATATATATATGATTAAAGTTCTATGGAGTCCACCGTTTAATTGGAGTCCTCTGAGTCCGTCTATATTTTATAAATAAAATATTTTTTAAAACATGTTATATTGAAAAACATGTTTAACAAATATCATTATTTCAATAAAATTATACAAATCTCATACATTTACAAGTACAATATATTTGTTCTGCAACATGACCATTTATGTTTTACAAACTAAACGTATTTTGTTAAATAATATATTTTGTAATATTATACTTGAAAAATGTATACAATGTGCAAGATTTTCAAACAATCACTACTAGAAATAGTGCCTACAACATCACCCCTTTAACATCGGTTAGAAATTTCAACGATGTTAAAAGCAATTTTAACATCGGTTACTTTAAAACCGACGTTAAAGGTGTTGTAAGACATCAGTATCGAAACCAACCGATGTCTATAATCATTTTTTTTAAATAAAATAAAAAACACCCGCTTCATTCTTTCCCCCGTAAATACACCAAAAAATTCCCCGTTAACCAATTTTTTTATTTTCAGTTTCCCCCCATTAACCAAAACTATTTCCCCCCCTCTCTCTCAGCTCTCTCATTCTCTCATCTCTCTCTCATTCTCTCTTCTCTCTTCTCTCTCACTGTCTTGTCTCTCTTCTCTCTTCTCTCTCATTTCTCACTGTCTCTCTTCTCACTCACTCTCTTTAACCTAAAACCCCTAAAATTTATATGAATTAATAAACTCGATTAATTCATAAATCGAGGTTGATTGGTACTGAAGAGCCTTGAAGGAAGTCTGGACCACTCGATTAGTGTGTGAAAAGTATGTTTTTTCGAATTTTATTTCAAATTTTATGTTTTGATTTTAATCGAGTTCGTTTTTTCTATTTTATGTTTTTTCGAGTTTGATTTTAGGTCTCTGGAGCTGGGTTTGGTTAATCTTGACGTGGGTTTGCTCGATTAGATAAGATTTCACACGAATTTGTATATTTTTTTTACTTTAATTGATGCATGTGTTCCTCTTTGTTCTTGTTTAATTTTAATAGACGCATGTGTATGGATCCTGTTTGGTTTATGTTCAGTATGTTCTTGTTCTTGTTATGTTTAGTTTATGTTATTTATTTTGTGTTCCTCACTGTATGTTTTTGTTCTTGTTTATGTTCTTGTTTAGTTTAGGTATGGAATGGTATATGCGTAAACATGTGTAGCTGAAATAATTAATTTATATGTTTAATTATGCGTGTTACAAGCATTCATATTAAAAGCTTGACGAGGACGATATGTATTATGTTTTATTGTTATATATCTGATTTGGCATACATCATTTGACAAATTTTGTGTGACAGGAGTGCTTACTGGGTCTTCTGGAGTCGAAGACAGTGATTTATGTAACTCATCAAGTTGAGTTTCTACCTGTTGTAGACCTCATCCTGGTGAGCTAGACTTCTTCTTTGTCTCTTTCATCATTATATGTGATCATATATTTTGAGATAATTCCATCTTATTAGGTTATGAAAGATGGCTGAATCACATAATCCGGCTTAGCAGTTACTTATGGCCTCAACCTAAACCAGTTACAAACATGGGTAATATGGAGCCTCTGTAATCTCGAGAATAAAATTATATCAGTTGAAAGGATGTTCCAATACACTTCCATCCCAAGTGAGCCTCCTCTTATCTTGGAAATCAAATAGGCCAGTTGATCACTGGCCATTGGATGGTAAAGTTGATGTCTAGAACCCACTACGCCATAGATGGCCTATAGCAATAGCAAGAAAATGTTACAACAGACCTAAAAAAAATGTTACCATAGCCAATAAAAGCTCTAAGGTAACATAAAAATTAAGTTACTTTTTTTCGAGTTACCTTTTGCCCCTAAGGTAACATTTTTTTGCCCTGTTGCAACCTTGAATTTTGTGTTACAATAAGCTTCAAAGGTAACATCAAAGTACGTCTATAGTATCACACTATACATGTTACCTTTGCACTTAAAATTTGAAAAAAGGGCCCCACATGTAAGGCCAATGTGGACCCCACATGTGGGTCACCAAATCATTATAACAATTTTTCCCTACTGTAACAGCTTTTAAATGATTTGTATTATATTATACTAATTTGTTTGTAATATTGAAGTAACTAATCTAACATATTTCTCAAAAAATAAAATTTGACATGATTTGTTTGTAAATTGAACATGCCATAAACCTCTTTTTCATACAAGTCAATAAAATAAACAATTCAAACCACCAAACTTCAAATTGGTACAAACCCCCGCCAAATACTATTTCAGTTTTCACACAATCACCATCAACTCCACATAATCCAAAAAACAGGTACATAGTCTATAATCTAGGACGATATCAACTAAAATTTGACGATCAGTTTGATAATAATTTAGCAAGGCACGAGCTATTCGGATCTGTTCCTGCTCATCATTATTTTCTGATTAAGAGGATAAAGTAGTATCATGTTTACCCACTGCAGGAAACAAATCAGTGAATATAAATTCTAAGTAAAAGAGTGCACTGAAATTAATTAGAAACTAGATATATGAGACTAAAAGAAAAATCCAGGATACAACTAAAGCAATCAACTACCATTTGCACAATAAACATGTGGTACTGATAAACCAAAAATTTAAAATAATATGCATATTCAGAATTATGTAGAAAGTGAGTGACATGTATCAAAGTTTGCATGATCATAACCTGAAGTTTGACACTTGACCACCAAACAAATTATCTTCAAGTGAAACTGTAAGGTTACGAGTTTCCTTGTACGAATCAGTTGGCATCTTGATGTAAAATAGACCTACAATCAATGTTATGAGATGATTACAAGTCTTAAAGGGGGTGAAGAAACAGAGAAAACAATTTCCTACCATCAAAGCATTGCAGAATTTGTATCTTTAGAGTTACTAGCATAAGGACAAAGTTGTGGATCCAATAACTTGTTCATTCGCAGTATACAGGGGACGTGCCAAGTTGGAAGGCTTGAAAGTGAAGGCAGAAATTAATACTGACCAAAATAATGGAAGACCTGGCATAAAACAAATTAGAGTCTGATTTAATACCTTTCAGAACCAAGCCTACACTGACTAGTCCATATTCAAGTCATCTATAAAATAGGTATTAAAAAATTAAGGCAAGAGGGGTAAAAATAGAGTAAGCTGGATTACTGTTAGCATCCAAGTGGTATTTTTAACTTCGCGAGGATTGGATTGTACGTATCGATGGTTAAATGTACATCCTGAGTGCATGTCCACTTTGTGGTCATCTCGTAGATGTGAAACCAGAGAGGGAATAGTGCCAATTACAACGCATTCTGATCCAGCATATGGGCAACTGTATGGTTAAAAACTGCATCAATCTTCGTGTTTAAGTTTGCTGTCATATGGAAATATCTCCGGACATCCTAGTGTGTAATACTTACAAGGAAGTTGAAGCAATTCTGCTACATTCTCCTGAGCCAGGCACCTGATATATCCCAGTTCTTGTCTACAAGTAGGACATCGATTATGAACCTGCACTTTACAGGTTAAACAGAAACAAAGTGTGACCGTTGGGACACAGCAAGGATGCATTCTGTGGAGAAAGGTAAATCTCTAGTACTGCCAACATTTGAGAGGAAGATAAATCATAAACACTTATAAGTGAAACAACAGTAAATTGAGTGGCTAAAGTGGTAGAAGAAATTAGAGCAACTTGCCTCTTCCATGCATGTGGATCTTAATCATACATGCACTCGTATACTCACTGAGCAGTCCAATTCTCAGTCCACAACATAGGCTTGTTGGGACCAATACACAAAGGCAGCATTCCGCAAAGCCCAGCTTTAGAAATCCAATAAATAGGTAATAGATAAAACAGAATGCACAACACCGCAACCAAAGAAAATGCAACTTTTCACATTAAAAAACAAACCTGAAATCCCCATTGCAATTAAATAAAGATTGGTCTAAACAACAAGTTAGCATTATCCACTTCTATATCAATACAAAACAATCCCAATTCAACAAAAACAATCTTTCGATATAAAAATCAAAACTTTAGAAGTTAAAATACTGATTAAATTACTGAATAACCTGACAGAAGTAGTAGAATTATCAGAAAGTTGAGGCTGTGGTGCTGATAAATTGCAAAAGTAACGACCCCTTTTACCATAATCACTAAACAACTCAGCCCTTTTCTAGAAACCCCTCTGAATTCTTCAAGAACTTATAAAATCACAAGCAAAATCAGCAAAACAATAGATACAATATACATACAAATACAGGAAATATGAATGTATATGTGTAGAAAAAGAGGGGTAAAGAATAATAGAAGTACGTGAGTGGGGAAGTAGCGGAGAGATTTAGAAAGTGAGAGAGAATTGAAGTGTGGCTCATCCTTCTTCGATTCTTAAGCAAACCCCAAGATCTTGGTTTTTAGAGTTTACAATTCTCAGTCCACAGCAGTGCCTTCCATTGCATGTTTCTATCTGAAAGTTGAAAGTTCCAGGAATTAGCACTTATTTATACAAGGCACTTGGACAATCGTATAAACACTCGGACACTTTAGGCCAAAAAGATGTAAAAAAAATAATATATTGCCCCGAGTCTGATACTTCTTACACATTCCCGTGTTTAAAAACTACTCTAACAAAGAACATTTCATATTTTGCTACTTCATATCACTGTACTTAAAGCTTTCTTCAGAACTTATAATAATAGCAAGCATCACAAATTCATATGTAAGTAATTACAGATTAGCTTTGTGAAAGTAATTCAAAGCACATTGTTAATTTGCAATACAATACAATCAGAAAGTACATTAGCTCTGTAGAAAAACACCATTTACCACATTATTACTGCAGCAGAAATGCATAATCTAGAAATCTGTAACAGACACATGTTCAGTACGTGACAATATTTCCTGCTACATCTCCTTTAGTAAAGAAATTTCTCTAAAACAGTGCTTGGCACTCCTTCATCTTCCTGCTCTAGTCGAATTTTCTTTAAAGCAATGGTTTCATTTATGACGCGGTCACGAGCCTAATAAACTACTCCATATGTTCCTTCACCAATCTTCTCAACTTTTTCATACTGCAATGTTTAAAAATTCCGATAAATATAGGAAGAGAATATTTACAAGTACAATAAGATGAATTCTATTTAAACTTTGCAAATGATAGACTGACAAGTTCTGAGTACCTTCACTTGGCTAGCCAATTCTGCTTCCTCGGCCTCTAAGAAAGTTCTTAAAATCACAAGATCTGTAAAGGCTTTTCCGAGGTCTTCACACTACAAGGAAAACAAGCTTCAACAACGGTTTATGTCCATTGTCTGATACCCTATTTTCCTGTTGACTATTGAGCCGCCGTCTGTTAGTTGGATCAGACAACGGATAAAAAACATTGTCTGAGATTATACAGACAATGATTATGGATTAAGCCCGTTGTATTACATCCAGAAAAGACAACGTTTTTTGCTTGTTTTCGTCGTAACAAGCGACATTACTCAAGGGTTCTCAGAAACTCAGAAAACTGTTGTGTAAGGTATAACATTAAAGCCAATCCTACAACACTTATTGTTGTATAAACGTTGTTGTGTATTCAGATAGACAACAAAAATGAAATTGAGCTCGTATAACTCTTGTAATAAATTTCTACACACAACAGTTTTGGATTTTAATGTATGGCATGATCAGATACATACAACTTTTTATTTGTCCAAACATATTACATGAATACCTTTGATACAATATATTAATATTATATAGACAATGGTTTACTAGTGTTGTAAAAGTTAATTTTGCACCAAAGTTTTGTGTTCGAAAGCATTGTTTTAGTATTAAAGACATGATATTTTAATGAAGCTTGGTTCTTAAAAGCGTTGTCTTACACAAAATATAACAAGTAATCAAATGAAATTAACTTTGCAAATCTAAACAAAAGTTCTAAAGTTAATCCATGATCGAAAATCACAACAACATAGTTATACAAAAGCTAAAAGCATATTGATATCACTGCCTTCATGAGTCTAAGATTTCTACTAAAAATTAAAGAAAATATAGAGTCTACAAGGATTTGATGTTGGCTACTCAGAGCTCACGTGGCCTTTTCAGGTTCTCTTCACGTTTTCTGCAAGAGCTATGTTGTCCTTGCAATATCATTACAGCTTGTGAGAGGCAATTTCCCAATCTGGAGAAAACAATCTTCAAAATAAATCAACAACCACTCTTAAGTTAATATTCTTTTCCTTCCTGCATTATTAGAAAAACAAAGTACTGGATCTCTTAATATAAAGTGAAATCAAACCAAGACGTAATAGAAAATAAACAAATGCCCATAGTGTCACCTGGCTCACTTCCATGAAGAGACTGTCAATGTCCTGCTTTGTAAAGATACCACCTTTCCTCGCAGTTTCTCTTGGTGAAGATTGGGAGGTCCTGCTTGTAACAACTTCATCTTTTCCTCTTTTGTCAACCTCCTTTTTCAAATCATCTATCCCGACAATCTGTAGAGAAAGTCGAAGTACACATAAAATTCACTTAAAATAAGATTGACAAACTACATGCTAGGTTCTCAAAATTTCCAAATAAAAGGAGGCCACAAACATATACAGAAGGCAATTTGTAAACCAGGGCACATAGATTTGTAAAGTAATCCATAATTATGCTTCTTTTTTCGTAAATAGTTCAGCTGCTTTGTAGCTAGCTGATTACCTAAAAATAGTTTCAAAAACCCTTAAAATAAACGTCCATATTTCAACATTTAAGGTTACAGACACTACTACAGAAACGTACAGTACTACTGGCATAATGTTCTCCCATCAGTACATCATTTGAAAACACCTGTTCAACACATCATCATTAGTGTTGCTAATAAATGAGTACATAGACTTCTTAAGCTACATTGTTACGTCATACCTTCACTTGTACACTGAACTTATGAAGTAAAAGCGATACATATTATTTTGCCTAAGAAATAAGAACTCTCTTAATACTATAATATAACAACTTATATTTTTCTTTCACGGATATTTTCTACGCATAAAATAAATAAATGTTATACTTTATGGGGGAACTGAACTTAAAATTCAGGGGACACAATTATGAATATTGTTAGCTGAGTGGGAGAACAATACGAACTGCAGGATGCAAAAGAGCTAGTCACACTAAATCTATATACATTATTAACAAGAATAATTTGTTATGTACATTCTCCAAAAGTGAAATATCAGGAATTCTATAAAAATGTATCCCCACGGGTGCTCATAGCTCTTAAGTCGCAATCCAGACTGCACCTTAATCAACTTATGCTCCAGGAGAACAAATAAGCCTGCTAGATTAACTATACCTACTGGTAGACACTACTAGTAACATATCTTGTTTTGTTCACTAGTTGAATAAAAAGAAACCATCTGCCATTGCAAAATCATTCAACAGTTGTCTCAAGACAGATCATTTTTATATCACAATTTCAATCTTACTAGTTACTAAATGAAGTCAACTAAGAACTAGACTATTTCTTTAATATCTTAACTGGCGAGAAAATTTTAGAAATGAATAACAAATGAAAGATACAAGTAAAGATGTGATACAGTTCAGGCCATATCATACAGTTTCGTATTTGAGGAGTTTCAGTCTCTTCCTTCTTTATTTGTCATTCTGAAATTCCTGTTTCATGACCACAAGTATAAGGGGTTTAGCATGCTAAAAGCTAATACTAATGACTGTTTTGACTTTTTATGAAGCAAATGAATAGGAGTAATGATACCGTAACATAGAAGCGGGAAGATTGAAAAAAATAAAGAACAACCGACCTCATACATTACTTTCTTATTGACTGGTGCAGTGTTGTCACAAAGAAGCCACTGAATGGTTGCTTTCAGTTTTAAGAACTCGCCCTCACTTTCGTCATCTACGGACTATAAAATTAGAATCAATCAGCAATTGCAAGATAATCTTGAAATTATAATTCAACAATAATAATAATAAAAAAGAAAAAAGAGGGTAACAAGTTTCAGACCTCCTGGTATAGTTGTGACGAGTGAGAGCGTTGTTGAGTTTAGACATTGACAATGTGTTTGACAATATCCCTGAGCCAGAGACTGTCCGTAATCTTTGTAACAAAATCTCCATTCTCTCTATCCTTAATTAAATCATGAAAAACATAATTATTTTCAACTTCAGCTACTGAGATGGTGATTTTGTTGGATAGAGATGAAGTAACAAAACGAGGAAGGGGAATGGGATAGAGAGAAATAGAAGGTGTTCCCATGGAGTAAATTAAGCACAACAAACATATAACCTAACCTTGCAAATGATAAACAGGTACTAATCAGTCATGCCCTGAGCTTGAAAGGTTTGAACTCCAAAAAATATTCCTCAAAATTGTCGCTTTGAACTTGAAAATCAAGGAGATTAGAAATTCCAACCTTCAATTTTCTAATTGAGAAGCTGAATTCATATGTAATTTTGTGAAAGAGAAACAAGATTGGGTGAGGGAGATGGTCAAGATTTAAAAACTAAAAAACCAGACAGAGAGAGGAGAGAGATGAGTTGTGGGAGAGAGATGGAAGAGTACGCAGAGAAAGAATCAGGAGGAGAAGAGGAGTCAGATCTAAGAAAGGGGAATGGGAGAGATAAGGGGGAAATGAAAATTAGAAGGAAGGGGGAAATGAAAATTAAAGGGGGGAAACCAAAAATTGTGTAAAAATGAAAAAATCATAAATTAATTTATTTATTTATATATTATAATTAAATACTTATCTTTATTTTACTTTATATTAATAGAATAATATTTATTTTAAATAATTTCACATAATTTTTTATATAAAATTATTTGAAACAAATTTGAAAAAATTTCAATTATTTTTCAATATAACTAACGTTAATATATATTAATATTATGCAAAATGATCCTGAAACCATTTTTTAAGAAAGTAATTATTTAATCAAGAAAGAGACTTATTTTTCATATGACTAAAATTGATATATCTTAACATCCGCACGGTTGGATCGTCGAAAAAATCATTTTAAAAATTAATCTTGTAAATCTGGAACGAGTCTCGTTGTCGGGAGGGGTACTTTTACCGGATTTTTCTAATCCTGACTTGCAAGATGGACTTCAAATTTTTTAATAATTTTTTCATATGACTAAAATTGATATATCTTAACATCCGTACGGTTGGATTGTCGAAAAAATCATTTTAAAAATTAATCTTGTAAATCGGGAACGAGTCTTGTTGGCAGGAGGGGTACTTTTACCGGATTTTTCTAATCCTGACATGCAAGATGAAGTTCAAAATTTTTAATAATTTTTTCATATGACTAAAATTGATATATCTTAATATCCGTACGGTTGGATCATCAAAAAAATCATTTTAAAAATTAATCTTGTAAATCTGGAACGAGTCTCGTTGTCGGGAGGGGTACTTTTACCAGATTTTTCTAATCCTGACTTGCAAGATGGACTTCAAATTTTTTAATAATTTTTTCATATGACTAAAATTGATATATCTTAACATCCGTACGGTTGGATCATCGAAAAAATCATTTTAAAAATTAATCCTGTAAATCTGGAACGAGTCTCGTTGTCGGGAGGGGTACTTTTACCCGATTTTTCTAATCCTGGCATGCAAAATGAATTTCAAATTTTTTAATAATTTTTTCTTATGACTAAAATCGATATATCTTAACATCCGTATGGTTGGATCATCGAAAAATCATTTTAAAAAATTAATCCTGTAAATCGGGAACGAGTCTCGTTGTCGGGAGGGGTACTTTTACCAGATTTTTCTAATCCTGGCATGCAAAATGAATTTCAAATTTTTTAATAATTTGTTCTTATGACTAAAATCGATATATCTTAACATCCGTACGGTTGGATCGCCGAAAAATCATTTTAAAAAATTAATCCTGTAAATCGGGAACGAGTCTCGTTGTCGGGAGGGGTACTTTTACCAGATTTTTCTAATCCTGGCATGCAAAATGAATTTCAAATTTTTTAATAATTTTTTATTATGACTAAAATAGATATATCCTAACATCCGTACGGTTGGATCGTCGAAAAATCATTTTAAAAAATTAATCCTGTAAATCGGGAACGAGTCTCGTTGTCGGGAGGGGTACTTTTACCAGATTTTTCTAATCCTGGCATGCAAAATGAATTTCAAATGTTTTAATAATTTATTCTTATGACTAAAATCAATATATCTTAACATCCGTACGGTTGGATTGTCGAAAAATCATTTTAAAAAATTAATCCTGTAAATCGGGAACGAGTCTTGTTGTCGGGAGGGGTACTTTTACCAGATTTTTCTAATCCTGGCATGCAAAATGAATTTCAAATTTTTTAATAATTTTTTCTTATGACTAAAAGCATTATATCCTAACATCCGTACGGTTGGATCATCGAAAAATCATTTTAAAAAATTAATCCTGTAAATCGGGAACGAGTCTCGTTGTCGGGAGGGGTACTTTTACCAGATTTTTCTAATCCTGGCATGCAAAATGAATTTCAAATTTTTTAATAATTTGTTCTTATGACTAAAATCGATATATTTTAACATCCGTACGGTTGGATCGTTGAAAAAATATTTTAAAAAATTAATCATGTAAATCGGGAACGAGTCTCGTTGTTGGGAGGGGTACTTTTACCAGATTTTTCTAATCCTGACATTCGAGATGAATTTCAAATTTTTTAATACTTTTTTCATGTGACTAAAATGAGTAATTATTAACATCAGTACGGTTGGATCCTCTAAAAAATCATTAAAAATTTATCTTTTTCATCAGGTATGAAAAAACTCTAGTACGAGGCAACACCCAACGGTTTTTTATGAAAAAGTCTTGTCTGAAATAAATTGTGACAACAGTTTTTTGAAAAAAACCGTTGTCTTAGATGATCAACTTTTTTAAATCTTAAGCCTGATATTAAATCTACTTTTAATCAACGGCTCTAATTACACCAACTCAACAATCCAAGTGAGTGTTTTTTCACCAATCACATGGTGCCACCTCATCACAAGCAACACTGGTTGGATCGTCGAGAAAATCATTTTAAAAATTAATCATGTAAATCGGGAACGAGTCTCGTTGTCGGGAGGGGTATTTTTTTTAATATTTAGGAACTACCACTTTAATTACATTTTCGGTAATTTCAAGCAAGATATATTTGAAAATTTTAAAATATTTTTTAAGTGAATACAAACAATATATATTAACATCAACAGTTTAAGGAATATATATTAATAAAGTCAAAAAAAATATATGGCATTAAAAATTATTGTCAGAAATTTAAAATGTGTTGTCTTAACAAAAGTCATACAACAGTTTTTAATATAAAACAATTGTCGGATGTAATATCAACCAAATAAATAGTGCTAAATTCATACAACGGTTTATAACCAAAAAAGGTTATTTAAAAACAATGTCAATAACGGTTTTCAAGCAAAAAACCGTTGTTGAATCACACAATGGTATTTTTAAAAAAGCCTGTTGTGCATAGTTTTATACGACAACGTCTGAGAAAGAAAACCGTTGTAAAAATGTGCCCATTTTTTAGCTTATTTATTCATAAATATTTATTATTTAACGTTATTAACGATCTGATACACGTTATTGGTATTATGTTATTAGTAGGTTGTAATTATTAGGTATATTTGAAATCTTAATACACACAAATTAATTTAGTGTAAGTTATTGGTTACTCGTATAAATTAATTAACGGTGGCATATAAATTTTCCGAAAAAAATTTAAAACTAGTAAAAATATAGACAACGTTTTTTTTATAAATCATGTTGTGGCAAGTTACTTTACATAAGTATTTTTTAGGAAATGTCGTTTTACATAAAGTTACTTTACATAACTTTACATAAGTTACTTTACATAAGTATTTCTAAAATCTAGATGAAAGTGGAATTAATTAGAGTTTTTTGTTTTTAAAAAATTTAAAATGAATTGTTTGGAAATTATTTTTTCTGAAATTATTACTATTTTTATTGTAATAAACTAGACAACGATTTATTTGAATATTTTGTCGTGCAACACATTTTTAAATTTAGTAAGAAAGACAACGGTTTTAAGAATTAGACTATTCTCTGATATAGGTGACATATAATATATGTAGAACACTTGTCTATCAAGTATCATTTAGACAACACCTAATTTGTACATTGTGTGATTCGAGCTTAACTAACTAGTAGAAAAAAATACTTGTCTCATTTCCACAACCGTTAAACAAGACGTTATCTCAATCATTTTCAGACAATGGATTTTAAAAATCGTTGTACGATTTTACTCATTTGCACAACATCACCTTAGAAAGGGTTGTCTGTCTCCATCAACTAGACAATGGATTTTAAAGCGTTGTAGTAATACTAAAGCCTTCCCATTCACACAATATCTTAATTTTGAAAACACTTGTCTGATTTGTTTTACTAGACAACATTTTTTTATCGCTTGTAGTAATCAACGTCAGACAATGCCAATTTTTTGGTTGCAAAAAAACTGTTGTATGAAAAATTCGGGCAAAACTTTTTTGGTCGAGTGTTGTCTAATCGGTGTTGTCTGATTGCGTTTTTCTTGTAGTGTCAGCAATCTGATAGGTCGAAAGAAGAGAGGAAAAGAGCAATACAGACCTACTGACAGTAAAATAAATGCATTCTTACCAAAGTGAATGCTTGTTCTGTGCTCACTCCCTGTGCTTGGTATTGAGAAACTTCTGCAGAAAAGCGATTCAATAGATCCCTCTCTCTCAGGCATAGAATATCCACCTGGGAATGATCAATTGTGAGCAACAAATGTAACTTAAAATTCAAAACTTCAATTTGAAACTTAAAATTCTAAAAACAAACTAATATATCAATATGCATAAAAACAGTGTAGCATACACACAAAATCAGAGAGAGGAGGAGAGGTAGGATATACATATACACACAAAATGAGAGAGAGAGAGAAGAACCACAAAAGGATATGACCCAAAATTCGCAGTAAATAAAAAATCCCCAATTCCAATTTAAAACCCTAATTTTGTTTGAAATTTGAATCTGTGAGATTTTATCGATATAAACCCCTAGCTCGAATAATCAATCTGTGAGGTAATCAATCTGTGAGGATGATTAGATTCGATTCAATTGAAAGCTTATTGAGGGAGAGACTGTGTGAGAGGAGAGAGTGATCAAGAGAGAGGGAGATTCTGGAAGCCGAGAGAGGGAAATTTTGTCTTTGTATGCGAAATTGCCGCTTCTCCAAATATTTTAAGCCGAGCCCAACATTTCTAATTTCACTTTATTTTTATTTTTTTATAAATTTTTAAATTTAAATACTGTTCAAATTTTCCGTTAATAAAAACTGTGAGTTATTATATAGTACAGTTTATAAAATTAAACAAAAAAATATAATTTATAAATCTTAGCTAATATTAATATTATTAATTAATTATATTACCAAAATAAATTAATTATGAAGTCATATAATTATATAAATTTTATTGTTTGTAAAATATTATTTTTTTATCCATTAACACCCTATTGTAACATAGTATGTTACGGTATGCAACACTTTGAAACTATAGTAACATGTTATAAATGATATGGTAACATTAAAAATACTATGTTGCAGTAGGCTAAGATGAGCATAGCTAAGGTAACATAATTTTGTAACACGCATGATTAAACCATTGTCATAGGCCATCTATGTCGTAGTGTTTAACAATTTCCAGGTAATTTTACATGATCATATAACCTATAATGATTAGTTGAAATACTGCAGCTATCTTTATTCTGAAAAAACGTACTTAAAACAGTAATGGAAGATAATTGTTAGAAATCATGCCTATCAACAAGAACATTGACCAAGGTTGAATTCTCATGCTTCTTGTATGGGAACTTAAATAAAATAAAAAAATTTCCTTCTCAAATCTAAATAAGCAAGGATTATATTCATGAAAAAATTGACTAAATACCTCAACTTGTGGTTTTAGTGATTGAACATAATTAATGATTTCATCCAACATAACTGCTTTACCACTAAACTGAAAATATCAACAGCAATCTTGAGTGAACTTCAAAAGAAGCACTTACATGTATAAGGAGCTATAGTTAACGGTTACCCAATTATTTTTTGAATAAACTAACCTTGCTACAACCTGGTACAAGATCCTGAAGAAATTTCATTCTTTCACTGATCCTCACAAATATTCACAACACCAATAGAGACCCGTATACAAATATTCACAAATCCACTAGGATTTGTATTGAAAACATCTAAAAAGTATTTTGTTCCATAGAAACTAGCATATAAATGTTGTGCAACTATTACATAAATTAACAAAAAACAGGGAAAGATAGTCAAATACGAGATCAAAAGCCGAGGTTTGCACTTGAAACCAACGCAATGTATTACTGAGATTGAATTGTTGAACCTATCAAAAAACATTGTGAAAAATAAATCAGAAAATCAAACACATAAGAATCACATAAAATATCAAACAATACTAATATATAACTTACAGCCCGAGAGAGCAGCTTGTTTAGCAGTGCAACACTCCGAAAGAACACCATTTCCGAAAGAACACACATCAACACACAAATACAGATCTGATTTGTTCACATTAAAACTTAACAGGGAAAAATGAAAAGAAAAAAAACAAGGTATTGAATTTCATAAAACTGATTGGAAGGCCTTAAAAAAATTAGAGTTCCAAATCAACTATTTAAACTAATTAAAATTAACTGATTAAAAAATTAGGGTTTTAGATTAAACCCCCTACTTCAAAAATTGAATTTTAAAGAATAACCAATTCAAGATTTGGACTCCTTAAGCTTTAAACTCCGATTTAAACTTTAAATTAACTCTGATTCTGACCTTTTTAATACTTTTTCAACCTCCGAAGAAAAGAGAGCGCAATTGGGGGGAACTGGGTTGGGGAAGGAGGTATTAGATCGATAGAGAGGAGAGAGTCGGGCACAAAGAGCAAAGAGAGTCAGTTCTCTAGTAGATAGAAATGAGTGTAGAGAGTTCTTCGATCAAGAGAGTAGAGAGAGAAGAGAGAGAGAAGAATCGAGAATGATTAGTGTTTTTATTTTTGTTTTATGTTTTTAGATAAGGGAGGGGGATATTTGGATACTTGAAATCGGGGGATTTTTAAGAGGGAACGAAATATTTGGTTAATGGGAAAATGGAGGGCGCTAAATCCTTTTTTTAAAATAGGCTTATAACATCGGTTGGGCTAAAAAATCAATGTCTATATTAACAAAAGACATCGGTTGATTAAAAATGATGTCTAAAAACCCTTTTACATCGGCTCCAGGAGCAACCAATGTCTAAGAGGCGATGTCTATTCTACTTTTTCTAGTAGTGACTTGTCAATTTGTGATGGTATTTGGTTGTATTATCCGATTTAATTTGACTTGTCCATTTGAGGAAGTATTTTTTGATTGCTAGTCTATTGGTCGGATGATTTATGATTTGTAAATTTCATGGTTGGATAGTTTTAGATTGGTTTTCTGGGGCATTGATATGTACAAGTAATTTTTTTTATTGCCATTACTCAACAGACAACGGTTACTCTCGCAATCTGTAAAATAGTCTTCAAAATGAGGTGTTCAGACAACGGTTCTATAGACTCATTATTTGAACCACATTTACCAAACAGTACTAATAACCATTGTCTATATGAGCTTTCCATTTAATGCCATTTAACAATCGTATGCAAAAATCATTGTTTGATGACTAACCATACAACTATTATAATAAACACTTGTTTGAATTACACAACATAAAGGCCAAAACTGTTGTCTCCGACTATAAAAACTTAGTTTATTAACAACAGTGTTGTGGTTAAAGACATTTTACAATAGTGCATTTTAAAACGGTTGTCTGACTTGGTAATTGAACATCAAAAACATAACACTTTCAAAAAACAGCTATAACTGTAGTTATAGAACCCATCAAACAACGGTTTTTCATGTCAAAGAAATCCACCATTGTCTGTCAATTTCAGACACCGGTGTTTTTTTCCACCGTTGTTTAAGAGGTGTTGTCTGATACCAAAATCCTAGTAGTGTCAGTAACCTTATCTTGATACCTAAAAGTTATCTATCCCTTAAAAGTCATACATGATTGCTTGATAACCCTATTCTTACTCCTAAAACATGATACCCTGTTATACTTTGAACTTATGCTCACCTTCTTTATATTTCAATACATATGTCTTATATGTCTATCCTACCAGAATTTCCCGTCTTATGAAGTAATAGCACCTATAAGAATGGATTCGAGAGCTACAACATATGGTGACTACACGAGATATTAAGAAGGGTGATAAAAAACCTAAAGAGAAGATTCATGTGTTCCGTAGAATAACTGCTACCAGGTTATATGGAGCTACTAGTAAGTATTCCACCTATGGTTATCTTATGGTGTGGGATAGATGGATTTCAAAGAAGTTTGAGAAAATTGGAAATCAAAAGTTTTCTTGGAAATAGATGATGATGTTATGACCAAGCACGATACTTATAGAAGTAATGTGATGTGATATTAGTCGACCTTGTTTAATAAAATATATTGGATGGTTATTAGACAGACTTGTTATACTCAATAATCGTAAGAGATAATGATAAGAGTGTTACTAGTATGGAAGACTGGAAGTGAAGTTATGAATAAGATAATATGCAACGGTAACTTGAGTTTTTGTCGACCAATAAAGACAAAATGAACACAATAAAGGGTAGAAGGTATATGGAAAGGAATGAGCTCATATATGAATATTTCCTAATTTGATACTTGGTAGTGGATGAGAAGGACTGCAACCAACTCATATAGTAATGACGACCAGGCGTGTGATTTCCAAAATTTTAAACAGTTTTCAAAAGAGATTTTCTTAACAAAATTTTTCTAAAAGTCCTTTAAACAAAACAAGTTTTGAAAACTTGGTTGTCAAACTACTAATTGAGTTTCTTGTTTGCTATAAGATTCAGATTATCCAGAAGAATACTTGATCTAAAAGTTAGAATGCTTCATTTAGCAATCCAAGTGGACCCGCTATTATTGAGAAGATTTAATTGTTCCTAACAGGAGTACAAATATTGCTTGATAAGTTTAACGACGGAACCAATGTACGGAGAAACTATTCATCCAATTTCTGAGACTATTAAAGTTCAAAGAATACGTCAATTTACAAGAAGCCGATATGTTGAGAGAATCTCCAGACTTTTCTAAAGGAAGAATGTTATTAGCAAATGAGTCGATATGTTGAATGATCGGTAGCATAGGAAAAATTTTAAGTTATGATTGTAAATCTCGTAAGAGTGCAAATAGGGTCGAATTATAAAAATATTAAGCACGGAAGCGTGATGTTAAAGATATAAGACCTAATGAATGGGAATTTATTCTAATGATCAATTAAAGTAGGTATTTCAGTGAACTTTCAAAAGTTAATATACGACTCGGAATAGGATCTATTGATCGGACAAGCGTTGAACCTGTAAATAGATGAAATGTGGATGGTGACCAATGATATCATTCTTTTCTATACTAATATATATTCTTATAAATATTGAATAAAGTATGAACTTCTTTCATGATCAGCTCTATGAGGTGATAAGGAAATTGTTGTATTTCTTTCAAAATCATTTTTCCCTCAAATTTTATTTTCTGAATGAGATAAGTAGTGTTATGAT
The DNA here is from genome assembly GCF_009905375.1 of Apium graveolens. NCBI lineage: Eukaryota > Viridiplantae > Streptophyta > Magnoliopsida > Apiales > Apiaceae > Apium > Apium graveolens. The sequence goes on from NC_133653.1 coordinate 200,858,966, forward strand.
GTGACACTTTGTTGAAATGACGAGGAGTTTGGTGGGACGCCACCTAATCATGTGTTGTATGCCATATATTATGAAAGACTGGCCATCTTGAGTACAAATATGGTTGTCTAACTCATATCCAAATCATCATTTATTCCTTCCAATTATTTTCTTGTACTCTTATTCCTTACAAAAAGGGTTTCCGGTCAGAATCATATACACAAATTCCTTCATGTGTAAGGTCTATTCTTTGAATATTTTAAAAGGAAGTTAAATGAACCCGTATAGGAGCTGGAGTTATGTGGATAATTGCAAGCCAATAAAGGGTGGACATTTATGTGCAAAGAAGAACCATTATGCCGATAATGTGTTTGTTATGAGGACATCAAATCAGAAGCGGAAATCTTTATACATGATACGTTGCAAGTATGAGATTTTTGCTTGAATTGGAGTAATTAACGAACCATATGAGGTAAATTAACTAGAAGAATAAGAAAGTGAAGTTGCGTATATCGGATAAGGAAAAGAATTGATTGGACAACGGAAGCGAATGAAGAAATTCTTAATAATAACAAGATAATCGATTAATACATTATGAAAATGAAACATACCTCAATCATGTGAGAGATATTTTTCTTGAAGATTCAAGATCGAAGAAGTTCTAGTTACGAATAAACTTCAAGGGTATTCTTCAAGGAATGGTTGGGTTTTCCCACTAAAGTAAATGAGTTATGGAAAATTTGATACTCATAACTGAACCGGTGAAGGAAGTTCAGTATAAAAAGGCATAAGTGGAGGATGAAGGTATGGTGGTTTAACTGTAATAATTTTTAAGAAATAATGTTTTAACACCAAATAAATTCTTTTATAAAATCATGATAGTTGAGACCATGTGTTGGTTATCAAAAGTTGAACAAGTTAACAAATAAGAATAAGTGTATGTTTTCAGAGATGGATAAATTGTTAATTAGAAAGCTTGAATCGAAACACGAACTAGAAGGATTCTAGAATAATTTATAATAGTACTCAGTAGTGATATTTTGTTATAATCAGAAGATATGAGAAAATGTATGGTATAATAAGAATTGTTCGCTATAATCTTAAGTTGAACTAAAGATATGAGTTATACGGGTTAGTATTATGTATGGTGGTGAAATGGTGAGTTTAGAAGGCGGCAGTTGATTGGTCTACTTCTGGATTGATTGTTGGTTGTGTAATTGATTGTTGGTGTCAGTTTGAGTCCGACTTGTAGTCAATAATATAAAGGAGATGTTGCCCAAATTTTCATAAAATACCCTACTCTTAAAAATAGAAAGTATACTTCCATGTGTTATTGATATTCATGTTGATACTCCAAACAATTGTGATCTCGGCTCTTAAAAAAAGGGTAGTTATAGCAAATTTGAATATATATAATTGGTCTTTGATTTCATTTAGCTAGTCATCACTTGGTGTAATTGATCAATTAAGTGAGATAATTGGCTAATTTTACCAATTAATGGTAAGTTAGATGGAAATCGATTCCAATTAGATTAAGTCAAATTTTGATATGACTTTCAAATTCGAAATCAAAGCAATGAGAAATTTGGAGAAAGTAAGGAATAAGTAGAATTCGTACATTGCTACAAGTGCGTGAAGCTTTACTTGATTGAATATTCCCTTTTTAATGGACAAGAGAAATGAAAAGTTATTTGAATGGACAAGAATGGACAACTGAGAGAAATGTTCTCAAGAACTAAAGGTTTAAAATAGAGCAAAGAGAATGAAGGAATGAAGGAAGGAAAGGAAGAAGGGAGGTGGAATAAACAAGAGATTAATAACTACACCAATACGGATTTTATTAGACAATCAAAGAGATTTTATCATCTGTAATAAAGTTTATTAAAGGACGTCATGTTTCTAAATTGTTTTGGTAATCATACAATAAATGATTTACCAAGTATTTCTGTTTTGGATAAAATGTGAGATACAATTTTAATTCAGTTTCTTATTGATGTTGATACTTAGGTTGTTGTTAAATATCGAAAGTGGTATTAATATAGGTGATTGATGTTTACTTTAAAATTGGATATTGTGAGCATCAAAGTTCGTATTGATATCTAATTTAATATGACAAAATTTCACTAAGAGCGTAGTGTGAAATTTAGAATTAAGTTTAGTTACACTTTATTTATTAAAGTAATCAAGTTCAAATGATTGAAAATTCTTGAAATTTTGGGTTTAACATTTTTTTCTAACCATTTTAACATATGCACAGTTGGATCATTCTCTATCTATTCCGAATAAATGGACCTTTCACTACACCATAGATTACATTAAGTAACCCCATAATTGTGTTGCTATATATAGGACCAAAAAAATGTTGCTAAAGACCCAAAAAGGGCTAAGGAAACAACAAAGCTATGTTGACTAGTAGCTAATTAATATAGATATCTATAGCAACATAGAAACTACTCTATTGCAACATACTAATCTCTGTTACAATAGATCTCAATAGAAACATATTTTGGACTCTATAGTACCGTACTTCGTGTGTTGCAAAAGATCTTAGAATTTTTTTCAGAATTATGGGGCTCATTGGGGGCCTACTTGCGGGGCCTATCTGTGGGGCCCATATGTGTGACCTATATGTGCGGCCCACATATGGACCTAGTTATTTACCTATGGCAACACACCTGAAAAATAATTGAAATACACCTCCAGAATATTGCATTTCCTAAAATATATATCAAGCAATTTCAAGGAATATTCATTCATACAACCAGTTATACACATCAAATTTACTAGTACAAAATCAAACTTTAATGTCTCCTAATTTCTGTCGCTCATAGAAGAATCCGACGTATATAAGACTTCATACATCAGGTTTTTTAAAAAGGCGACGTATATTAACTTTCTGAAAGTACCATTTATGTTGGTTCAGTAAACAACCAATATATAAGGATGACATATACGTAGTCTCTAAATTGGTCTACGTATAAAAACTCATTTACATCAGGTTCGGTTCACCATCGTATAAGATCATTACAAATACTTAGCATATACGTCGGTTTTTGAGCACTCGATATATATGTGATTGAATATATGTTGGCCGTCTCTAATCCGACGTAAAATAAATATTTTAATTATTAAAAAAATTGTTTAACTAAAACTTAATAGTGGTCGGGCCTATTTTAGTCTATTCTTCATTCATCTATCAGAGCAATTTCCTAACTTACATTTTTGGTATGAAGTATGTCAATACTTACGATTGAATATGTATACATAAATAGCCATGTAACAAATTTTTTCTTGTTAATTTTCCCATCAGTTCTACCTAGACCTGGAAATTCGGATAACCGATTCGGTTTCAGATCAGATCAATTTTGGATCGGATCAATTTTGGATCGGATCTACTTTCGGATTATGATATATTTTAAGATCATTCAGATCGGATCGGATGTGATTCAGTTCGGGTATAATTCAGATTAAAATCGGATAAAATTTGGATTAAAATCGGACAAAATTATGTTCGGATTAAATTCGGTTTGGATATTTTCTGATCATAACTTATTTATTTTTTTAATTTTTGAGATTTAAAAAAATATATTTTTTATTTAATTTACTATTTTTAATATAATATAATATACTTTTACAAAAGAATATGATTAAATAAGTATGTTATCATAAACATAAAATAGTTTAAAGTATAAATTTTGCTTATTTCGGGTCATATTTGGTTCGGGTAATATAATATTCGGTTTTAATCGGTTCCAAGTTATAATCAAATCTTGTATTTCAGATCATTTTCGGTTAAATTTTCGGTTCAGATATTTTTCAGATCGGTTAAAATCAGTTTTCGGATAATTATCGGATTGTATAATTCGGATCTCGGATCGAATCTCGGTTTCATGAATTTCAGTTCAGTTCTTCGGATCCAAACCCATTTTTCGAGGTCTACCTAATTGGGTTTGTTAACTTCTTTATCCTAGACCGTTGCACTCGTTGTTGGTAATCTCCCTTCCCCCTCTCTCCCACTCCCTGTCTCCCTTTTTTCTCTTCTCTGCTCTTCCTTTACCTTCCCATTCCCGTCCCTTTGTTTTCCCGAATCTAATTATGTTACAAACAAATATATTTGGGTGTTGATTAAAATTTGATATGTAATCCTTATTATTTTGACACAATAACGAGTTGTAATACGGAGTTGTAGGAGTAAATAATAAATTTATTATTTAGTTGGATCATTCATTATCTAGCGTGGACCTAGTTTCTAGGGATATCAACTCCTAAATTCAATTTTGTATAAATAAATAATATTTGTATACTTAAATTAGTTGATTTTTTCCGGTAAACTCTTTACTTTTGAGAATAATCACATCCATACCCTAAATTCTAAATTCTAACTCTAATCCATACCCTAAATCTTAAATCCATAACTAGTAAATTATATATCTAAATTCTAACTCTAATCCATACCCTAAATCTTAAATCCATAACTAGTAAATTATATATCTAAGAATACTAACTATTCATATGTATCGATTTAAGAACAACTTTATTATTAGGTAAATAATTCTTTTCTAAAAAAATTATAGTGCATGAAGCACATAGATTTGAAACTCTAGAAATTTTTCTTAATTTTTCAAATATATTAAACAAATATTTAAACTTTAAAATGTTATCAAAACAAAATGAAAATTCTCCTATAATATATGATATTGTTTAACTTTTTAAGTTTTTCTGTGTTTTTTGTTCACTAAATACAAGTGCTTGCAATCACTTTTATTAATTCAACAGATTTAGGTTGAAATCATTTTTTTACATTTGGCTGTTTCTTTTTTCCCTTTTCACCAAATTCAAACAAAATAGAAAATTGGACATCTTTGGTTTAGTAGTCACACGCCATACTCTAAAGACTACTACCTTCTCTTGTTGAGTTTAATTTTCATTTATTTTTACTTTCAATTTTTTTATGAAACACTATTTTAGTAAATATACATAACCAGAAAACACAAGCAGGTGGATGCACACATGTTTGCAAAGACTAAAAACATCTCATAAACAAACAAAATTTAAAAACATTTGTTTGAAAATGGTGTATCTTATAAAGTTTGTTGGACATGTTGTATTTTGAAAAAAAATGCTGAAAAATGATATAATGTGATTATGTTGTATGGTTTTATGACAAATTTACTTTTGCTCTATTGATATTGACTTAGTATTTAAGTTATTATTGGTAAACACATGTTTTAGTACATTCTAAGTTAAAATTTTTGACTAATTTTCAAAGGGGTTAAGCAAGGATTTAATGCTTGATCAACTATAACATATCACATATTTGTCTATTTTTTTATTATCATGGCATGGTGGAGTAAGCCATCTTATAATATAGCCAAAGTAAACTGTAAAGGTGTGTTTGATAGGAATAAAATGAGCTTCTATAGGTTGGGCGATAAGAAAAAGTGGAGGGGAATACATTAAGGGGGCTAGGTATGGTAGTGCCACTCTTTGTGGAACTTTGGTCCATATTTTATGGGATAAAGTTGGCTTGTGATATAAGTGATACAAAAACATGTTGTCCTACAATTTGGTTCTCAAAAGGCCGTAAATGAAATTAATAATATGAATCCAAAATTTTGCCTTACGGAATTTGGTGGTGTTGATCAAAAATCTAGAGAATGAGGCTTGAGAGTCATGTCACATTAAGCATATTTCCAAAGCTAAAAATGAGGTTATTACTACTCTTGTATGAGAATGCTCTCAACTTGATGTTAAAGGTGGAGTCATGGAGCTTGCTAGGTGTTGTCCCTGCTTTCATATAAAAACCATTTTTGTTGTTGATTTTGCTTTATTGCCCTACTTATCCTTGTTTCTTCGTGCCCTATTTGTTAGTTTACGTTTCATTCTAAGTCTCTGATATGGTGAAACAAGATTGGAGTGGTGTTTTGTTAAATATAATCTATTATCATTTCTGTTATTAATTAACTAAATCTATTCCACACTCAAACATACTCGTACATTTAACATGACCATGGTTATAACATTATGAACTAGATAATTTCATGTTTTTTAATAAATGTATTAATGTGCACAAATGAGCATATTATAACAATAAATAAGGAAATTACTCCTTTACACTTAGCCTATATATCTCAATCTTAGCCATTGAATCTTAACCGTTTCAACCTCGAACGTTCATTTCAAAAGTGCCCTAAAAGAAGCTTCTTTTGGAACCCAAATCCATTTTGGGCCCCTATGTAAAGAGTCACACTACACTCTTTTTTTTTGTTTTTATCATTTTCCTGCAACTAAACACAAACAACTTGTAACGCCAAAGAAAAATTCTAGGAAAAATATTGTTGATATAGTTATTGTTGATATAGTTAATTTGTTAGATAAGGGATCATCATCCCGCAACTAGTATGACGATTGGGGTTGAGTAATAAATAATGTTGTTTCCCATATTATTTAATGAGTCCAGAATCTATTATTTTTACTTATGGGACTCAAATGAATATTCAACTCGTATGGTTAATTTGATAATTGACTAGTGCTATTTTAATAAATTCAATTGTTATGTTAATTGTTCTAATTTTTTTAGCTTTTACGTAATAAAGGGTGTATATGTAATTATAATTAGTACTTTCTACATTTAAAATTTTAGTTGACATTCCCTTAAGTAGTAAATTAATTCTTTAAAGTGATAAGAAGTATTACATTATTCTTTTGAGAAAAAGCATAATAGAGGAATAATTTGGCATAAGTATAGATACACAATCTTGTCATCATTTTATTTTATTTTATTTTATTTTATTTCAACCTTTTTATTATCAAATTATTCAATTTTTTTTTAAAAAAAAATAGTTTTCAAAAATTTATAAAGTCTTTATTTAATAAAAATATTTCCTAAATATATTGGGACTTTAGTTAATTTTCTTAAAAGGTGAGTATTTAATTATTTTCGTAAATTGTATTTTCTTTTCTATTAAATGAGTAAATAGGAAATTATAGGTAAATTATAATTAATTAGAAAACTCTAGATTTATGTAGGGTGTTGTAGAGAATACTAACCTCTATGGTTAGCCATTAGATTAATGTTAACTATAGTTAAATTTGTGTGTAAAAATGTGGGACTCCATACCCATTTCACTTCTCTTATAATCAAATTTTAAAAAAAATTAGTAATATAATTATCATAAGTAAAGTGTAGATTGGGTAAAAGACAGGAAATAATTAAGTGAAGTGTTAGCTATTGTGTTGGGTGGTGAAGTAGATTCTATAAGATGTTGATAATTCGTTCTTGTAAAGGTAATCCTAATCTCCTTGATTTCATTTTCGTTTGTTTTATTTATTTATTTTAGGTATTTATTTGTAGTAATTAAATCACCTGATTTACTACGACATAAGTGCGCATAGGCAACCCCTACTGTACAGTTGCATAAGACCTAAATGGTGTTGCATAAGGTAATAGGCAACACCAGGAAGGGGTTGCCAATGTTGACGTGGCCGTAGAGCCCTAAGGCAACGAATTATGCAACACCAAAAAGCGTTGCATTATGCATCTTTTGCAATAGTAAAAGCTTACAATGACAACAACACTTAGTGTTACATAAAATAAAGCCACATCACCACTGTGTCCTATGTGGCAAGTGACACATCATTTTTCCACATCAGCAGCGGCCCTTACTTTGACACGTCAGGAAGGGGTCCCATATTTGCCAAATCAGCAGTGGACTCTACTTTTACCATGTCAGAAGTGGGTCCCACAATATGTAATACAACACTGATTTTAGTCATTTGCAACACCATTTTTATTCATATGTAACATCATGTTTAGTCTTATACAATACCATATAGAGTCAAATGCAAAACTTCAAAAATTAAAAAAATTGACATAGTTATACTGCTTTTACATTATTCCTGCCAAACAAGGCATCCAACAATCAATACAACAAACATCCAATGAAATTTAAAACTTACTAAACTATTTCTAAAGTCTTATTAACAAGCATTTGGTTCTAACTATCGAAGTACCAACTTCTAACTTTAAATATGGGTTGAACAAATAACAACAACAACAGCTGTAGAGCCAACATGTTCAGTAATATATTCCTCTGTATTAACATTATGCCAGTCGCATGCATAGACTCCTGCAACCTCCATATCAACTTTGCTGAAACATCTCAGAAAGGCGTTCTCCAACTGCTCCCACTAATTATTCCCAACATCTTCACATTTTAAATGCTCTTTTGCAACATTAAACTCCGCCAACTACATGTATTGCGATTTCCATCCCATCAACCTCATCATTTTTAATCAATCGAACAAAATATAATATAAATCGGAAGATAATCACCTGCAGAAAGTTCAATAAGAATTATTGGTTATTAGATATAACTGACAAAAATAATTACATAAAAAAGGCACATATATAGGAGTACAGACCAAAATATTTGAGTACAGACCAAAGTAAAAATTTAAGCTTTCCATTATCCCCTATTTTCAGATTTTCGAGCCATATTAAAATCTTGTTGTAGTTATCCGTTGTAGTAAAATACCAGAGAAGGGACTAAAGCAATATTAACTTCAAGTCCTGAAAGAGGGTAAAGTTTCTTGACTGCATCCATTTTAATGATCTGTCAAATTAAGTATCATATGATTGTAACGCCCTCCAGACCTGGGGTATAAGTCTGAGGGTTACTAGCTAATCACCAAACCTGGGCAATCTGTATAATAAATAATAAAAAAATGTATCTAATCCCCTTTAACACTAACCATGATCTTTTTCGGTTGAAGTATGAAAACAAGAACGACTAACTACTTTATTACAAACAAAATTCAAAATCTTACAAACTCTCTTTATTACAAACCATTGTCTAACCAGTTTTAAACTACTTTCATCTTTTATTCAAACACACACACTTAACTATCTACACTCCACCTGTTCGGGCAACTCAAAGCTTTCTTCCTGGATTGGGATCAACACCTTGGGTATGAGAGGATCCCGAGGCTTGACCCGCTTCTTTACCACTCGAGTCCTGATGGGTTTCATATTCCTTCTTAACTGAAAATAATAAGGTGAATAACAACAAAAAGGGGTGAGCCAAAAATTGCTCAACAAGTCCGCAAAATATATACAGTATTAAAGCAGTATAAATGAATCGGTAATCTGGATATATCTGCAAAGATATCACCCCGTGCGAATAAAAAGAAGGCCATTGCTGGTGAGTACAAACGAACTAACTGGACACATCGCATCTATACCCTGCTGATCAGCCAGGATACAGTCCATGGAGTAGCAACCGGAATAATCGGTATGCTTTGATATATTCTAATCACCAGAATATACCAATGTGTATGCGTAGCAATTGAAATAAGGGCAATGAATTCAAAGGAAAAGGCGAAATCAAGAATCGAAATAAAATATGAACAAGAGAATAACAAATGTGTATCAGTGTTTATGAACAAGAATTAAAAGAGTGCAGCATGACATGAATCTAAAGAAATATCACTATTCTGAAATTAGAATAGGGGAAAAACTTGCCTTCTGTGTGACTCACTTCAATTATATCACCTTCGTCTATCACCGACTCAACCTGCCTTGCTGGCTTAGCTTCTGTTAGAGAAATAGACTAGTTTAGTCAATTCGTACTTCAATTGCGTCTTGAATCGACTTCACATCGTTCCTATTGTCTACCCATGAGTTATGACTGACTCATATATCATTTATTAACAAGTAAGACTCGATTAACCACGTAATACACATAAGCACATAAACACATAATCATTTTTATAGTTAAAATAATTTTTAGAATTAAAATCGACTCGCTGATCGCTCAACTGATCATTATCTGACTCGTTTCATATTTTTCGGGATTTATCAGACTCTTCTCGGCACGCGATCCGGCTGATAATCAAACAAATAATTAGGTTTTAATATATTTTTTATGAAAATAATTTATTTTTCTGAGTCAAAGGGCTTTTGTTTCGCTCGAATCAGACTAATGGTCTAATTATTATCAATTAAATATAGATAAATCAACTTATTATTCAATATAAATAATTATTACAAATTTTTAAACCCTAAAATAATTTTTAAATAATTGTTTAAGTAAAAATCAGAATTAAAATGAATTTATTATGATTTATTGAAAATAATTTAATTAATTATCAAAATAATTAATCATTTTTAAATAATTAATAAATAACAATCTCCGATCAAACCGACTTAACTTTCCGGCCAAAATCCTATCTTTTGATTCTGTACATGAAACTTGATGATTTATAGTGCAAATTAAAGCTAAAGAACAGTATAATCAAACCCCTAACATATCAGGAACCAAAGATTCACCAAAATCACGAAGCTATGTTTCGAAAATCAAGCATAATCCCTAGTAATTGAATATTACTATCCAAACATCGTTTATGCAATAAAACACCATGAATCGATTGCAAATAACATCATGAAGCTATATCAATCATAAAAATAACATAATAACCCTAGAATAAAAAACGATGCATTAAATCATGAAATTGATGCTAGAAACAGAAAGAACATATCAAAAACTTTGATTTGGGTACTCGAATCACTTGATTTGATGCAGTAATCTGCTCGAAATCACCGGTTTAATTCTTGACCCGGCCGTGTTCTTTCCGACCCGATTTGCAAAGAATTTTGTAATTTTCTGATTTTTAATTACTTAATTAATAATAATTAAATAAAAAATTAGGCTATTTATAGTAGTAAAATTAATACTCCTGGTTAAAATTAAGGCCCTAATTCTACATCTTTTAAAATTAATAAGCCCCTATTTTTATAATTTTTGAGTATTAAAATTTAATTTATAAATATTTTATATATAAACAATATATATGCTAAAATTTCCCAAAAATTGTGAATAATGCAAAAATACAAAGAAATGGTACAAATGAAAGTCCTATAATTTTGTAAAAATAAAAATGTGAATTTTGTGGGGTTTTTAACACCCAATGAGGCCCGAAAAAGTCATTTTTTGCGAAACGAGAAAATTTGTAAAATGCGTAGATGTTCAGAATAACGCAATGGTAAAAGTCTTTTGATGAAAAATATGGCCCATTATTTTATTTGAAATATCACCTATAAAATCATGATTCGGGTCGTAAAACTTTTGAAATGAAAGTTATGAATGCAAAATAAAATATCTGAAAAATATCTTAAAAATACCGAGACGACAAAGAATGAACGTAACACCTAGCATAGCAATTAGGGTTTGACAGTTAATTACACATATATGACACATTAACACACATAATTCATTATAAACATGTTATAATAAAGACGTAATTTCCTAAACGTTACACATGATGCTGGCGAATATAACGATATAGTATCTACTCCTGCTCTGTTTAAAAAATCAACTCAAAATTTCATGGTTGACATGACCAAACCTGACAAGGTGGCCTGATCTGTGTCGCTTGTAGACATGCCACCTTGATATTCTTTATATATTAAGACCAGCTTGCCACTTGGCCAGATATGCGTTGTCCTTAAATTGATCATGCAGCAGATCTTATCAACACCACAAATGTGCCACCTTGCAGAGGTATTTACTACGCAAAACTATAGGGGTTGTTGGAATAATCTTAAATTTAGTTATTAATTATTTGTTTATTTAATTATTAGATATTTAACAATAGATTAATTATTAGAGAAAAATATTATTTTATAATTGTTTAGTAGTGGGGTAGTGGAGTTATGGAGTAAATTATGGACATGTAATTTACCCATTAATTAGTAGTGGTTAGTTTTAGTAGTAGTTAGTTTTAATATGTTTGTAAAGCCTATATAATGGCTAGTTTACCTTGAGTTTTATAAGAAGGAAAAAAAACAAGAGGAAAAGAAAACAAGAAATATAGCAGTACATGTAGGTGTCTTTTTTCTCTAAGTTTTTCAACATGGCATCAGAGCTATATGTTCTAGGGCTTGTGAGACTTTTATAAAAATACATAAATTTATATATATATATATTAAGTATTTATGTGTGATTTCGAATGACATTAAAAATTTCTCCATATATATTTAGTGAAGTATCAAGATGAAATGATAGGTGGAAAAGAAAAGAAAAGCAAGAGATCAATGAGGGAGGAAGAAATTGGAGGAAAAAATGAGGGACTGCTATTAGCTAAAGGTTTATCCTCAAAAGGCACAGGTAACAAAGTTCAATGCAACCATTGTCATAAGATGGGACATGAAGAGAAATACTGCTGGTACAAAGGAAAGCCACAATGCTACAAATGCAAAAAAAATATGGGCATCTGTCAAAGAATTGTAGATTTGGGAATGATGAAGAAAGGATGGCACAATTGATCGAGGGAGAACCACTCCTTTAGAGTTGTGGAGAGAAAGTGCTCCAAAGTGTTTTTGGAGAGAAAGTGCTCCAAAGTGTTTTTGATGAGATAGTGCATCAAAATTGATGGTGGTGAGAAGTGCATCACATGCGAAGAGAAAGTGCTTCGTAAATTTAAGATTATGGGGGTGAATGTTGGAATAATCTTAAATTTAGTTATTAATTATTTGTTTATTTAATTATTAGATATTTAACAATAGATTAATTATTAGAGAAAAATATTATTTTAGAATTGTTTAGTAGTGGGGTAGTGGAGTTATGGAGTAAATTATGGACATGTAATTTACCCATTAATTAGTAGTGGTTAGTTTTAGTAGTAGTTAGTTTTAATATGTTTGTAAAGCCTATATAATGGCTAGTTTACCTTGAGTTTTATAAGAAGGAAAAAAAACAAGAGGAAAAGAAAACAAGAAATATAGCAGTACATGTAGGTGTCTTTTTTCTCTAAGTTTTTCAACAGGGGTTTTATGTTTTCTGAACTCAGGAATCACAAATAGCCTTACTCCGAAGGAAGTGTGAAGAAGTAACATTTTAGTGAGGATCGAGAACATGGGTAATTATCACAAGCTTCAAATTTATGCAATTAATCATATTTTGAAGAAAATAGCTTACTAGAAACCATTCTTTCGTGGCAGGATCAGGACGGTCACGTCCTCCACTTGGTGTAATCCATTTGATTTTTAATCCACTCCTGCAATTTGAATTTAATAAGAACATGTCTTTGGAGTAAACCTTGGCACTGAATAAACTATTCCCTAATCTTTTTATATGTTTAAGATCATGAATTCAGTAAGTAAATCTCGACCATTTCATCATTTATTAAACTGCAGCGTTCTTGTTGATATAATAAATTAATAATAAAAGTATGTAAGAACTACAGTTTGAAAGTAACAAAAACAAGAAAGTATTCAAACTAATTCCCAACCGAAAGTACCAAAATACACTCTACTCCCCTAACCAACGGAAACTCCTGCTTATTTTGCAGCACATGAGTAATCGCAGCAGCCCTCGGAATTCTAACAGTGTGCATTAATATAAGCAAACTAATACCAAGTAAAAGATAACAAACAAATAATAGTTAGTTTAGGACTCTACAAAAATACACACAAAGCAACATTATACAAAAAACTGTAAAGTATGTGCTAGTGTGAGTAGTTCTAGGTAATAAGAAAAGCACCTTACTTTTCGCTCTTCTTTTCATCATTCTTCGCTACTTTCTGGACCTTGGCTTCTTCAACGGCCTTTTCAACATGAACACCTTTTGAAATCTTTTCGAGCTTCTCAACCTTTCCGTTATCATCAACAAGTTTCTGTCCACCACCAAACCTCCATCCACGGTAACACACCGCGTCGCGCCATCGACAGACTTCATCTCCACCGGTTCCAACAATCCGGGTTCGAGTGACGAGGTGGAGAAAGTGGTAATGAACCCGAATTTCTGGAACGGGTCCTTTTCTCCATGTCAGGTTGAGAGGGGCTTCATCGTCAACAATCAGATCAAACTGAATGGTGGCCTGTTTGGGTTTGAAAAGAGAATCTCGTATTTAGGAAAAGGCGAAAAACTTGATTGTAACAGTGGGTTTATTGTAACAGTGGGTCTGTAAATAAGGTATATGAACCAGGGTCAGCATTTCCCCAAATTGTGCTTCTTTAAACGGATTAGATGGTCCAGATTAAAATTGAAATGGGTGATCCGCCTGATACATTCATCATCCAATACTCTTTTGCCACTTAATGAGCTAAGGGGCTGATTTTCTATTTTCTATTTACTAAATTAAAGACTAATTAAAAATCAATATAAAATAGCTAGAAAGTTTTAAAAATTCCACAAAAAATACTATACACTTAAACAATTGGCTAGATAATTATAAAAATTAAAATCATATTTTTATTTTTTTTAACCATTTTTTCAAAATCTGTCAAAAAATCTAATATATAATTTAAACATTTAGAAAATAAATATTACATAAATAGAAATAGTTAAATATAAAAAATGGATTTATTACGAAATAAAAATAGGTCTTAACAATTTAGGGGGGAATATACCGCCTATATTTTAACTTGGGAGGAATATGCTTCCTATATTTTTATACAAAATTTTCTTTTTTAATATATTTACTACATTGTTTTTTGTTATGATACGGCACAAACCGGGAAATATATTTTTTTTATTATTTTTTCCCAACACTAGAAGGCTATTTAATATCATATGTACGGTTGGATTTTCAAAAATTCATTTAAAAAAATAGAATCACCACCAGGGACAAGACTTGGTTATAGGAACCCGTGTTGACCATAATTTGACTATAATAAAACATATGTTATCAAATCTAATTTTTTTTAAAAAAATTTACACATCTCTAAAATTAGTAGATAACATCATCCGTATGGTTGGATCATCGAACAAGAATTTTAAAAAAATAGAATTATCATTCGGGACAAGAGTTGGTAATAGGAATCCATGTTGAACGGAATTTGACTTTTAATAAAACACGTGCTATAAAATCTATTTTTTAAAAAAAATTACAAATCTCTAAAATTAGTATGTATCATCATCCGTACCGTTGGATCGTTGAACTAAAATCACCACTCGAGGAAAGACTTGGTTAGAGGAACCCGTGTTGACGGGAGCAATTTCCTAACTTACATTTCTGGTATGAAGTATGTCAATACTAACGATTGAATATGTACACATAAATAGCCATATAACAGATTTTTTCTTGTTATTTCCCATCACTTCTACCTAATTGGGTTTGTTAACTTCTTCGATCCTAAACCGTTGCATTCGTTGTTGGTAATCTCCCTCACACCCTCTCTCCCTTCTTTTTCTTTCCTGCTCCATGTTCTCTTTTCTTTACCTTCCAATTCCCGTCCCTTGTTTTCTCGAATCTAATTATGTTACAAAAAAAATATTTGGGAGTTGATTAAAATTTGATATGTAATCTTTATTAATTTGAGACACCATTTTTATATTTTATTATGAAACATAATCGGAGTAGAATTACTAATTATATGATTTATTCTCTGGTCAATAGTGTGTCTGCTGCTGCAAATTCGGTTGCAAAGAATGTCAATGGTGTAAATAATTTTTTCTTTCGGTACACATTCGGTTTATGGGATTCTTTCTTTCGAGCATCTTTAACGTAATAATTTTCCGCCATGTTTGTGATGAATTCACATGATTGTGTAATGATTATTTGTTTCGTATGTTTGAGTGTTCTGTTTCATGTTAACTACTAGCATATTCGATGATATGAAATAAAGTATAATAAGGTATATTTTTTAATGTATTGACCAGTGGATCGATTAATATACTTCTCTGCTCTTTTTTGTATCTAGATATTTACTTAACAATTTTTTTGAATTTAGCCATCTTTTTTGAAAGATTTAAATCACAAAAAAAAAATATATGGGTTCCAATATATATTGCACATATATGGGTTCAAATTGTTGGGGCTTTTAATTTATATGCTATAATTTGCTCATCTTTTGCATATACAATAACTTCAAATAAAAGTTCATTTTGAAACTAAAGTGAAAGTTATGCTCAAACAACATGTGTGGTACTTATTGTAAATATATTTATAATAACTGAATGATATGAATCTAAGAAAACCAAAACATAGCTTGCCAGAAAAACACATTTTCTTATTTCTGCAAATTGAGGCAATATAAAAGAAATACAAGGAAACTACGAAACTGAAAATGCTAAAAAATAGGACACGATCACCTGCCTACAACCTACACTAACTCAACTGCCTTGACTCAATCAAAACTCCTAAAATAACGGACCTGAAAACAAACACTACACAAAATAGACGTTGACAACTCTTTATTTGAAAATAACATATAACCAAAGTTTTAGATGTCCACTACTCATATGCTCCAGAACAATGTCTCATCTCTCAATACATTCTCTTATGAAGTGATACCTAATATGTATGTGTTTTCTACTGCCATGAAATACATAATTATTTGCCAAATCAATAGATGATTTATTATCGATAAATAATACAACTGGTCCAATGTAGTATGATGTTATCTGACTTAAAATATCACAAATCCATATAGCCTGGCAAGTTATTGCAGTTGCGGCCATAAACTCCACCTCACAAGACGATAAAATAACAAACCTTTATTTCTGGGACATCGAGATGGCGAACTTCCAATTCGTTCTTAGCAACCAAAGCTAATAGAAAATGAACCATTTCAGGCCTTGTCACAGGAGCAAAAACTTCGTCAAAATCAACTACACGCTCTTGAACATAACCTTTGGGTATTAATCTTGCTTTATGCTTCACAATTCTTCCCTCAACATCATTTTTTAACTTGAATATCCATTTCAGGCCTATAACTTTCTTCCCAGGTGGCAGTTTAGACAATTTCCAGTTCTGATTTTCTTTAATTGACTGCATCTCTTTCTTCATGGCTAATTTCCAATTTATGTCCTTAGCTGCCTGTAAAAAATTCATAGGTTCCTCGATTCCCATAAGGTATAACTCCTCGTCCAGTTGATGCTATTCAGTCTCATTATAAATTTCACTTAAATTTATGATTCTGTTTAGTTTTGAACTATCATCGTAATTCTTCGTGTTCAGTTGTTGCACAGGTGATTGCAGTATTGGAGACTCTGCTGACTTGTTACTTTCAATGTCACTTTCACTAAAATTAGTTTTAACACTTTATGATTCCCTTCCTTTTACCTCAGCCATACCCTCAATTATAAACATGGAAGCTTCGCTAACATCATTTATCTCCCAAGACCACGAATTATTTTCGTCGAATATAACATCTCGGCTCACGAAAACCTTGTTACTATTGGGATCATAAAGGCGATAAGCCTTAGTTCCCGGTTCTTTACCCAGATTCACCATCGGTTTACTCCTGTCATCCAGTTTGCTCATTTTCTGACTTGGAATTCTCATGTAAGAAATAGACCCAAAGACCTTGATAAATCCAACTTGTGGCTTTTTCTCATTCCATGCCTCATATGGAGTTATTCCTGACAGAGCTCTCATTGGAAGCTTGTTCAGCAAATACACAGAGTGTCTAACAGCTTCACCCCACATAAAAGAAGGGAGTTTCATCTCTTTTAAACAAATCTTGGCCATCTCCACAACAGTCCGATTTCGACATTCCATAACACCATTCTGCTGTGGCGTATATGGTGCAGTGTAATGTCGTGTTAATCCATCCTTTTCATTAAACTTCTTAAATTCGTTAGACCCAAATTCACCACCCCGATCAGTTATCATGACTTTAACCTTTCTTTCTGGACCTGTTTCAACGAAAGCATAAAAGATTTTGAAAGCCTCCAATGCTTCATCTTTGTTTTTTAAAAAATATACCCACATATATCAACTAAAATCGTCCATGGAAAGAAAAAAAACCTGTTACCAGATGCAGTTTCAAGATGAAATAGGCCACAAAGATCCTCATGAATCAGTTGCAGAACTTTTGTTACATTATTACTTGCCTTCGAGGGAAATTGCTTTCTAGTTTGCTTCGATATCAGACAACCCTTACATACCTCCTCTGGCTGATTGATCTTAGGCATTCCGTTCATCATTCGATCCTTGTTCATTAGTGACAAAGCATGATAATGTACGTGTCCCAAACACATATGCCACAATTTTGATAACTCATCTTATTTTGACAGTAAGCACTTCGAATTGGCAGTATTAAGAACAATTTTATAAATTCTATTTTGAGATCGTTTTACCTTCATGAGGAGTGAGTCTGTTTTGAGATCGCTTTACCTTTATGGGGAGCTATTTTATTTCCTTCCTCCGACCGTTGTCCAAGACTTATTATATTATTCCGAAGAGTAAGGATATGTTATACATCGTCCAGGATTCGAACTTCTCTATTTTGAGTGAAAGATAGAGAACCCTTTACCTCTATCTTCATAGTAGAACCATCCCTAAAACTCACCTATCCAGTAATCTTCTCATATAATTCTGTGAATTTTGATTTGAAACCCGTCATATGACTACTGGTTCCGTTATCCAAATATCAAATGTTCGATTTATTTTGAAATTTTATAAATTGAGAGGGCATTACCTACTTTTCACATAGGCGTGTAGCATCTGCATCGTCATACTTTTCCAAGAGAAGAGTTGATTCCTCATCTTCATTGGCCTTGGCCATTTTATAACTTCCTTTAAATCTCTTGTACGCCTTGGTTTATGACAATCAGCAACAAAGTGACCATAGGCAGAACAGTTGTAACACTTCAAAGCACTTTTATCACGACCTCCACGATTTATAAAACTTGACGATTAGTTATATGTGTTGATGCGATTATTTATTTTTAGCCAATGTTCACGAGTCAACAACAATTTCCCATCACTACTCTCACATTTCTGCCATTCTTCCTCGGTGAGCATGAGCACGAAGCACATAGGCTTCTTTCATTTCTTCCCTGAGTGCTCTTATATTAGTCACCAACCCATTCAACCTCAGGTAGAAGTGATCGAGCTGTTCGCTGTCTTTCATGCACATTGATTCAAACTCTAGTCTCAATGTGTGAACCTTAGCCTTCATCATGCGTTCTGCACCTTGACACATAGTTTTCAAGGACTCTTAGGCCTCTTTTAGTGTTCCTTTTTCCGTAATTGAGGTAACATATTATCTGGCCGACCCTGATACAAGTTGTGTACTTATTCTTGGCCAGTGTTAGATAGCTCAAACCAATCGACCCTCCTTGTTTGGCTTTGTTTATATCCATTACTGATATTTCCGACTTTCACCGAGAAATCCTAAGCTCTGATACCAAATATTGTCAATATATTTATATTAACTGAATGATATAAAACTAAGAAAAGCAAAACAAAGCTTTCAAAAAAAATACACCTTCTTATTTCTGCAAACTGAGGCAATATAAAAGAAATACACTAGGAAACTGAAAATACTAAAAAATAGGACACGATCACCTGCCCACAACCTACACTAACTCTATTTCCTTTACTCAGTCAAAACTCCTAAAACAACGGACCTGAAAACAAACACTACACAAAATAGAAGTTGGTAACTCTTTATTCGAAAATAACGTATAACCCAAAGTTTAAGAGTACTTTCATGTTTCTTTGGGTTATCTTTGTTGTAGTATTATCCCTTATTGTTGGCTATACTATATGCTCATCACGCTTTTCTCATGGGGATATTCGAATTTATGTATACATAGTTTATTTTTCCTTTATATGTGTATTCTAATGGCTTACAATTTGTGAGAGAAATCCATGCTTATAACGAACAAGGACAATACTATTATCTGCACATTCTTTTTTATATGACAACATTAAACATAATATATTATATAAATAGTTTATTATGAGATATATAGCTAAACCCATATATAATGTACTTTTCATTTACCTGCCATGTTTAATCCTAACACCATAGTGGTACATGTTAGTATATTTGAGATACCAGGAGATTGTTGGTACCCTTAAACCCCCACTCCCCCTCTCCCTCTCTCTTCTTGTAATTTTTTTTAGGTTTTTTCTTAAATTCAATTCTGATGAAAAACTACGTACATTTGGGTATTGTTTATAATTTTCTACTATATCTGTTTTAATTTGATGCAATCTATTTAGATGTCTCTATATATAAATTTGTTGGTTTTTTATAATTTTTATGACTTTATTTGTTAAGTGAATGATCCACACTATGAATGGTTGGATAGTGCTAAGGAGATACCTCATCTTCCTTCGGATGTTTCTACTAAAACTGCTTCACTAGCAGCTTCTACTCCTTAAGCAAGTACTAACTCTTTCTATATATTTGTATCTCTTTATATATACTTATACTTTTGTATTTGTCTCCTTATTTCCTTGAAGACTCATTATATATGCTAACTTTGCAGGTAGTTAAGGTAATTGACAGGGTTGAAGCCACTTTTATTTAGCATTTTTTAAATTCTATTAGAAAGAAAGGGCTTAGCATTCTAAGACCAAAAGCTCAGAAGGAAAGACATAGAGTAACTTTCTCTTTAGGTACATGTATATCTCTAGTTTTTTCTTTTACATTTTTGCTATATATTCCTGTTTCCTTCCGACAGTTTTATATCTTGGTATATAATTCATCTCCATACAACTACCACTACAGGTTTCTTTGTCGGGTGCACAAAAATGTTCATTTCTGCTCTTGTTTTTCTCATTCATGCTCACCATCTTCTAAACAAATAAGTCCAAGTACAGTATATGATAACAATGTTTCCTTTGTATAGGTCATTTAGAGCTCAATTCCCTAGTGTTAATCTGATCTTATTAAGCTACCAAGTCCGTGTAACTAACAAACATATTTGTTTACTTTCTTCCTCTGGAGCTTGATTTTGTCATATCTCATAGCGGAATCATACTTACATGTGCATTTCATTGCATCAAGTAACTATTTAACGGACGTAAAAGATCAGTTTTGTACTCGTGAAACCACATCAACTAACTAAAAAATATTGCTTAAGCATACAAGTCTTCCGAATAACTTAAAACGTAATCTACTACAAAGCATGTTCTTTTTGTAACCAACCATATAATAATGTCTTAAGGTGGATAGCAAAAGCTTAAGTCGGATTACCATCAGCTCTGTGTCGCTTGAATAGGAGTAATTTTCTCTCTTGTTGGGGAAACATTTTTAGGTGGTTGCTCTTCCTTCGGTACCTGGGGGCAGGCAACTTGCCAGGTAAAAATGTTTTAAAAGAATTCTTTCTTGCCTCAGCTTCCTCTGATGCAAACATACGAGCTGCTTCAATTCACTCCTGTCATTAATAATATATACTAGTTAAAAGCGTTTCCATGAAAACATTTATACTACCAATTAACAACATATGTGTATATGCCATAAAAATATAAATATTAACGCAAATGCAATCACCGGGCTAAAAGAGAATCTATACTATCATATATGTCAAAAATATGAAGCAAGCACAAGAACATTAAAATTTTAAACCACAGAACACATAATTCTCATAGTATAAGTATAGAGGCTCCAACTATAGGAAGATAACTTTTTGTTACATATAAAAGTTACTCTAACCTGTGTCAATAAAAACAACCACTCAATTAATTGGTAAAAAAGGACTGACCTTTTGTTAAACTTACTTGAAATCCAACACACACAGTGATTTGAGTTTATGGATAACATACAACCGATAGTTAGGTTTCTTGGTAATGTTGTTATCGATCAGACGAAGGAACATGAGCTTCAAGAGATATGCAAGCGGAGTTAACATTCTATTCCATTCCGCCGAACAATATAGCAATAAATTATTGTTGTCACTAACTATCCAAATGTTTTAGCGACAGTAAGATGTAAAGAAAAATTGGATAATAACATATATGTAACATAGTGGCATAAAAAAATAAACAATCATGAAAAGAACATTGTAATCTATAAAAATAATTTAAAGGTTTATATCAAATTAGTGCTACTAGAGATATTTCTCCTCTGCTGCTAATTCTGCAGGGTGTTTGTTGTACCTGCCATTCTCGCATTAATTCATCAATGAGAGCTTGTCCATAGGGACAGCTTCTGTTTAATTTCCCTGAAGGCTTAACAATACGAGAAGTCTGACCAATTGCTTTTCTGATCTCCTTAGGTTGTATGTCAAATTCTTCAGCTGCAAAAAGTAAGGCGACTCTGATTTAGCAAAAAAAGTAAGGAGACATTGAACTAAAAACCATATTTAGATAAAAAATATTATTAAAGAAAGAAAATTAGAAGTCTAACCATCATCTTCAATGTCAATGATGATAGTTTTACCCTTGTCTAAACAAGGTTTTTTTCTGCTTGTCCCACAGTATTTGTTGTCGGTTCCGGCCTCCTCCAAGTTACACCCTTAGGCAGAGTTGTCACAGCCTCTGGAAAGTTCACAATCAACCAACTTTTAATTCTTTCCCAACATCTTCCAACTGGTAGAGCCAGTGACCAAGGATACATAGCAAACTTGGAGGAAGAACTAAAATAAATTAGTTTTCACAAAATTAAATTTCTTGAAATATTTCTTCCAGGTAGATTTTGGAGCATTTTCTTCATTGTTTAATTATTAAAAAAAGGATACAAAGAGTAGATATAGTAAATATATATATTACTGAATACTCCATAAGCATAACATTAGAGGAAAAATTACTAGATTGGATTTGGCCCAGAAATAACTATTTGGGGTTTCAAGGGGAGAGAGAAAGAAAGGGATGCTTTTTAAGAAAACAAGAGGCTCTACACCTTCAGTAAGGATAAAAGAGGCTTTATAAGGGGAGGGAAGGAGGGCTAGGACAGGGGAAGAAGGAGGCTAGGAGAAGAAGGGGGCCCTTTGAACTTTAATGGACCGTATAGATTAAAACCCTAATTTAATAGACCGCCTAGACTAAATAATTTAAAAAATCCCTAATTCCAATGGCTGATTAAAATCCTAATTAAAATTTACAACTCACATATCTAGCAAATTCACTGGTCCAAAAAAAAATCAATCATATCATATTTCTGCAAATAAAACTTTAAATCATGAAAAATAATTAATAAATACTAGAACATTTTTTACCAAGTTAATATTATATTTTTTAGTAAATATTATATTTAAGAGATTGCAAATTATTTTTCTTAATTTTGATGTTGATTATTAATAAAAAAATATTTAATTTTGGAATATATTTTAGTTTTTACTATTAATTTATTATATGGCACTAAAATATAAAGTTTACTTTCTCTTTACAACATTGCTCAATAAAAAATATTTTTTAAAAATAGGAAGTGATATATTTTATTTATTTATGAGGCATGCATATAAATATTATCTTTTCTTAATTCTATTATATGATAAAAAAAATTATTTTTCTTTTTACGAAATGAATATTATTTTATACTACTATGATACAATGTGATTCCAATATAATAATTTTTTTTATGCAAATCACATTTATCTATGTGGGTCTTGTGTTTATATTTTAAAATTTATAAAATTTAATTTATTTCACAAATTTCTAATGCAAAATATTGAAATTTAAGAAATAATATAAATAAAATGTATTGAGGAATTAAATTATTTCTTAATTTAATGTATGGACTTATAAATTAAAATATACTTAAAAAGGAATTAAAATGAGTATCTTTTAATTGTTAATTTTAGATATTTTTAACAACATGAACGATAAATGTAAAAGAATATAAATAAAATTCGTTATTATATAAATTTTACTACTTTAGTGTACCGTAACTGTAATATCCTGGATATCATGTAAAATTATTTTTATCAATAAATGAATTATTATATTATTATTATTATGTGAATTTTGGTGAATTATTTGATGATTGATATTTATATTTACATGTTTATATTTGATAAGATATGAGTATATTAAATATACTATGCCCAGAATAAAATATAGATAATTGTGATATTTTTCTGGTAATTTTTGGATCATTATATGATTTTATAATGATTTATAGATTTAATAATTATTTTTTGAATAATTATAAAAATTACATTATAAAGTAGGGAATCGTCCAATCTCAACCATTTTTACATATTTACAACCCGAAACTCTTCAGAAAACTCCTTCCTAACCTAATCTGGTAATTCCGGATATTTTCCGTGTTTTGACTTTTTCGATCCGGATTACGGTTTAACCCGTACGCATCCCGGTGTACAATATTCGATACGCTAATTATTTCGATATATCAACAAAATCTGTATTCTTGAAAGATGAGGTAATATTACATTATCTTCGTATAAAGTGTTTTATAAAAAGCCCGGTTTGGATAATTATCCAATATGGGTATTAAATCATATGGTTTTTTACAGTTACTTAGCAGCTAATAACTAATTTATCGATCCAAAATGATCCAATACGAACCAATATTCCATAAATATATGAAGCCCTTTTATTATTTCATTTTATTCGTATAATCGTAATGGATGAGTAGAAATATAGAATTTACAGTGAAAAACCCCAAAAACCGTCACGTTCTTCATAATCAAACGCACAAACGAAGGCGTTATCGAACTCCGATTTAAGCGTGCAATATATCAAATCGAAGTGTTGAAAGATTCTTTCTGAATCCACCATCTATTCAAGTGTAGAAATCAAGGTATTTTTCTTATTTAATTATTTTAATTCGAATTATTTATTGATTAAATTAGGAATTTTTATTCTTGATGTTTTTGATGTGATTTGATGGCATAATCTTGTAGATCTTTTCTTCCTGGTCATTTTGGTATATTATATGATGAATTTGGAGTGCAATAACATGTGGAAATTGATGTTTGATTCTCGGATTTTAAAATTAAGGTTCATGATGTGAATGTTCTAAAGGTTATTGATGTATTGGAAATGTATTTTGTTTTATTAAAATTGGTGTTGTTGACATAATTTATGTATACATATTGTATTTAGAGGGTATTCTAGAATATATTGAAATGTGACATAAAAGTGTTGGTGGGTTAATTTGAGATTTGTTAGTGAGTAGTAAATAGCGGAAAATCATATTAGTTTTAGGATAAATTAATTCCATTATATAAAAGTAGAGTAAAATTTAATTGCAAAGTGAATCGAAGATTTGGTATCGAAAAGAATAGATATTATTTAATAAATCTATTTTATAAGCACAAATATGAATTGATAAATAGAATTAATTTTAAATCAATTAATATGGAAAATGATTAGTATACGCTAAAGGAACATTATTAAATTTTATTAAAATATGAAGTGAAATGTTTGTTCAATTTATGTAATAATTTTTCAAAGTGTAATTATTGATCTAGTAGTCAATATTTATGAATTATTAAACTATTAAATAAAAATAGTATAAGAATTTTATACTGAAATATTTTGTGTGGATTATTATTTTTAGAATTTCTCCACGCGAGAAGTATTTAAGTAGGAAGAGGTGAGATTTCTTGAGTAGTGAGCTAATAAACTGAAATATTGCAAGTTTTATCTCCTCCCTTTCCTAATTTTGATGTTGGTAATTGTTGTGCCTCTTTTAAATTAAAATTTACAAGTTTATTATTTGAGCTTTATTCGCGATTATATATAACACGAAACATTTTCCCTCGTTCGAGACACCCGGTTAAAATGCCTTATTTATATTGACCATATAAATTTATTTTCTTACGTGACTATCCTATTGTTTAGGACAATTTTTTTATTTCCTATTGATGGACATAAATTTCTATGTTCGTCAAATTTATTTCAAAGTCTTGAATCGATAAATTTTCTGGATCAATTTTTTAATTTCTATCAAGTTTTAAAATAATAATTTATCAATTCATTAACCCTTCCAAAACTCATGAATCATAAATCGATTACTTTTTCTACCTTATTTTTTCAGATATATATATACTGGTCAACGTGGGGTTTGACCTCCGATTATATATATATATATATATGATTAAAGTTCTACGGAGTCCACCGTTTGATTGAAGTCCTCTGAGTCCATCTATATTTTACAAATAAAATATTTTTAAAACATGTTATCTTGAAAAACATGTTTCACAAATATCATTATTTCAATAAAATTATACAAATCTCATACATTTACAAGTACAATATATTTGTTCTGCAACATGACCATTTATTTTCTACAAACTAAACGTATTTTGTAAAATAATATATTTTGTAATATTATACTTGTAAAATGTATACAATGTTCAAGATTTTCAAACAATCACTACTAGAAATAGTGCCTACAACATCACCCATTTAACATCGGTTAGAAATGTCACCGATGTTAAAAGCAGTTTTAACATCGGTTACTTTAAAACCGATGTTAAAGGTGTTGTAAGACATCAGTATCGAAACCAACCGATGTCTATAATCATTTTTTTAAATAAAATAAAAAACGCCCGCTTCATTTTTTCCCCCGTAGATATACCAAGAAATTCCCCGTTAACCAAATTTTTTATTTTCAGTTTCCCCCTATTAACCAAAATAGTTTCCCCCCTCTCCCTCTCTCTCAGCTCTCTCATTCTCTCATCTCTCTCTCATTCTCTCTTCTCCTCTCTTCTCTCTTCTCTCTCACTGTCTTGTCTCTCTTCTCTCTTCTCTCTCATTTCTCACTGTCTCTCTTCTCACTCACTCTCTTTAACCTAAAACCCCTAAAATTTATATGAATTAATAAACTCGATTAATTCATAAATCGAGGTTGATTGGTGCTGAAGAGCCTTGAAGGAAGTCTGGACCACTCGATTTGTGTGTGAAAAGTATGTTTTTTCGAATTTTATTTCAAATTTTATGTTTTGATTTTAATCGAGTTCGTTTTTTCTATTTTATGTTTTTTCGAGTTTGATTTTAGGTCTCTGGAGCTGGGTTTGGTTAATCTTGACGTGGGGTTGCTCGATTAGGTAAGATTTCACACGCATTTGTATATTTTTTTACTTTTATAGATGCATGTGTTCCTCTTTGTTCTTGTTTAATTTTAATAGACGCATGTGTATGGATCCTGTTTAGTTTATGTTCAGTATGTTCTTGTTCTTGTTATGTTTAGTTTCTGTTGTTTATTTTGTGTTCCTCACTGTATGTTTTTATTCTTGTTTATGTTCTTGTTTATGTTCTTGTTTAGTTTAGGTATGGAATTGTATATGCGTAAACATGTGTAGCTATAATAATTAATTTATATGTTTAATTATGCGTGTTACAAGCATTCATATTAAAAGCTTGACGAGGACGATATGTATTATGTTTTATTGTTATATATCTGATTTGGCATACATCATTTGACAAATTTTGTGTGACAGGAGTGCTTACTGGGTCTTCTGGAGTCGAAGACAGTGATTTATGTAACTCATCAAGTTGAGTTTCTACCTGTTGTAGACCTCATCCTGGTGAGCTAGACTTCTTTTTTGTCTCTTTCATCATTTTATGTGATCATATATTTTGAGATAATTCCATCTTATTAGGTTATGAAAGATGGTCGGATCACACAATCCGAAAAATATGGCAAATTACTTGATTCAGGGAATGACTTTATTGAACTTGTGGGTGCACATAAGACAGCTTTATCTGCACTCATCTCTTTAGATGCTGGGCCAGCTTTCTAAATCTTCTAATCTCGGTGAGAATAGAGTACAGGGAGTTTTCGGGCCTCGTAACAGACTGTAGATGTTCAGAGCACTGAACCACCGGATGAAACATTAAGAACGAAAGGACAGCTTGTTAATGAAGAAGAAAGGGAGAAAGGGAGAGTCGGTTTCTTAGTCTACTGGAAATATGTGATAACAGCATATCGGGGTGCACTCATACCCGTTATTCTGTTGTCACAAGTTTTTTTTCAAGTACTTCAGATTGGAAGTAATGTTCTAAAGGTTATTGATGTATTGGAAAGGTATTTTGTTTTATTAAAATTGGTGTTGTTGACATAATTTATGTATACATATTGTATTTAGAGGGTATTCTAGAATATATTGAAATGTGACCTAAAAGTGTTGGTGGGTTAATTTGAGATTTGTTAGTGAGTAGCAAATAGCAGAAAATCATATTAGTTTTAGGATAAATTAATTGCATTATTCGAAAGTTGAGTAAAATTTAATTGCAAAGTGAATCGAAGATTTGGTATCGAAAAGGATAGATATTATTTAATAAATCTATTTTATAAGCACAAATATAAATTGATAAATAGAATTAATTTTAAATCAGTTAATATGGAAAATGATTAGTATACGCTAAAGGAACCTTATTAAATTTTATTAAAATATGAAGTGAAATGTTTGTTCAATTTATGTCATAATTTTTCAAAGTGTAATTATTGATCTAGTAGTCAATATTTATGAATTATTAAACTATTAAATAAAAATAGTATAAGAATTCGTGGTTTAATTATTTTATACTGAAATATTTTGTGTGGATTATTATTTTTAGAATTTCTCCACGCGAGAAGTATTGAAGTAGGAAGAGGTGAGATTTCTTGAGCAGTGAGCTAATAAACTGAAATATTGCAAGTTTTATCTCCTCCCTTTCCTAATTTTGATGTTGGTAATTGTTGAGCCTGTTTTAAATTAAAATTTACAAGTTTATTATTTGAGCTTTATTCGCGATATATATAACACGAAACATTTTCCCTCGTTCGAGACACCCGATTAAAATGCCTTATTTATATTGACCAAATAAATTTATTTTCTTACGTGACTATATTATTATTCAGGACAATTTTTTTATTTCCTATTGATGGACATAAATTTCTATGTTCGTCAAATTTATTTCAAAGTCTTGAATCGATTTATTTTCGGGATCAATTTTTTAATTTCTATCAAGTTTTAAAATAATAATTTATCAATTCGTTAACCCTTCCAAAACTCATGAATCATAAATCGATTACTTATTCTACCTTTATTTTTTCAGATATATATATACTGGTCAACATGGGGTTTGACCTCCGATTATATATATGTATATATATGATTAAAGTTCTATGGAGTCCACCGTTTAATTGGAGTCCTCTGAGTCCGTCTATATTTTATAAATAAAATATTTTTTAAAACATGTTATATTGAAAAACATGTTTAACAAATATCATTATTTCAATAAAATTATACAAATCTCATACATTTACAAGTACAATATATTTGTTCTGCAACATGACCATTTATGTTTTACAAACTAAACGTATTTTGTTAAATAATATATTTTGTAATATTATACTTGAAAAATGTATACAATGTGCAAGATTTTCAAACAATCACTACTAGAAATAGTGCCTACAACATCACCCCTTTAACATCGGTTAGAAATTTCAACGATGTTAAAAGCAATTTTAACATCGGTTACTTTAAAACCGACGTTAAAGGTGTTGTAAGACATCAGTATCGAAACCAACCGATGTCTATAATCATTTTTTTTAAATAAAATAAAAAACACCCGCTTCATTCTTTCCCCCGTAAATACACCAAAAAATTCCCCGTTAACCAATTTTTTTATTTTCAGTTTCCCCCCATTAACCAAAACTATTTCCCCCCCTCTCTCTCAGCTCTCTCATTCTCTCATCTCTCTCTCATTCTCTCTTCTCTCTTCTCTCTCACTGTCTTGTCTCTCTTCTCTCTTCTCTCTCATTTCTCACTGTCTCTCTTCTCACTCACTCTCTTTAACCTAAAACCCCTAAAATTTATATGAATTAATAAACTCGATTAATTCATAAATCGAGGTTGATTGGTACTGAAGAGCCTTGAAGGAAGTCTGGACCACTCGATTAGTGTGTGAAAAGTATGTTTTTTCGAATTTTATTTCAAATTTTATGTTTTGATTTTAATCGAGTTCGTTTTTTCTATTTTATGTTTTTTCGAATTTGTATATTTTTTTTACTTTAATTGATGCATGTGTTCCTCTTTGTTCTTGTTTAATTTTAATAGACGCATGTGTATGGATCCTGTTTGGTTTATGTTCAGTATGTTCTTGTTCTTGTTATGTTTAGTTTATGTTATTTATTTTGTGTTCCTCACTGTATGTTTTTGTTCTTGTTTATGTTCTTGTTTAGTTTAGGTATGGAATGGTATATGCGTAAACATGTGTAGCTGAAATAATTAATTTATATGTTTAATTATGCGTGTTACAAGCATTCATATTAAAAGCTTGACGAGGACGATATGTATTATGTTTTATTGTTATATATCTGATTTGGCATACATCATTTGACAAATTTTGTGTGACAGGAGTGCTTACTGGGTCTTCTGGAGTCGAAGACAGTGATTTATGTAACTCATCAAGTTGAGTTTCTACCTGTTGTAGACCTCATCCTGGTGAGCTAGACTTCTTCTTTGTCTCTTTCATCATTATATGTGATCATATATTTTGAGATAATTCCATCTTATTAGGTTATGAAAGATGGTCGGATCACACAATCCGAAAAATATGGCAAATTACTTGATTCAGGGAATGACTTTATTGAACTTGTGGGTGCACATAAGACAGCTTTATCTGCACTCATCTCTTTAGATGCTGGGCCAGCTTTCTAAATCTTCTAATCTCGGTGAGAATAGAGTACAGGGAGTTTTCGGGCCTCGTAGCAGACTGTAGATGTTCAGAGCGCTGAACCACTGGATGAAACACTAGGAACGAAAGGACAGCTTGTTAATGAAGAAGAAAGGGAGAAAGGGAGAGTCGGTTTCTTAGTCTACTGGAAATATGTGATAACAGCATATCGGGGTGCACTCATACCCGTTATTCTGTTGTCACAAGTTTTTTTTCAAGTACTTCAGATTGGAAGTAATGTTCTAAAGGTTATTGATGTATTGGAAAGGTATTTTGTTTTATTAAAATTGGTGTTGTTGACATAATTTATGTATACATATTGTATTTAGAGGGTATTCTAGAATATATTGAAATGTGACATAAAAGTGTTGGTGGGTTAATTTGAGATTTGTTGGTGAGTAGCAAATAGCGGAAAATCATATTAGTTTTAGGATAAATTAATTGCATTATTCGAAAGTAGAGTAAAATTTAATTGCAAAGTGAATCGAAGATTTGATATCGAAAAGGATAGATATTATTTAATAAATGTATTTTATAAGCACAAATATAAATTGATAAATAAATATGAAGTGAAATGTTTGTTCAATTTATGTCATAATTTTTCAAAGTGCAATTATTGATCTAGTAGTCAATATTTATGAATTATTAAACTATTAAATAAAAATAGTATAAGAATTTGTGGTTTAATTATTTTATACTGAAATATTTTGTGTGGATTATTATTTTTAGAATTTCTCCACGCGAGAAGTATTTAAGTAGGAAGAGGTGAGATTTCTTGAGCAGTGATCTAATAAACTGAAATATTGCAAGTTTTATCTCCTCCCTTTCCTAATTTTGATGTTGGTAATTGTTGTGCCTCTTTTAAATTAAAATTTACAAGTTTATTATTTGAGCTTTATTCGCGATTATATATAACACGAAACATTTTCCCTCGTTCGAGACACCCGGTTAAAATGCCTTATTTATGTTGACCAAATAAATTTATTTTCTTACATGACTATCCTATTGTTCAGGACAATTTTTTTATTTCCTATTGATGGACATAAATTTCTATGTTCATCAAATTTATTTCAAAGTCTTGAATCGATTTATTTTCGGGATCAATTTTTTAATTTCTATCAAGTTTTAAAATAATAATTTATCAATTCGTTAACCCTTCCAAAAATCAACTCATGAATCATAAATCAATTACATATTCTACCTTTATTTTTTCAGATATATATATACTGGTCAACATGGGGTTTGACCTCCGATTTTATATATATATATATATATATATATATATATATATATATGATTAAAGTTCTATGGAGTCCACCATTTAATTGGAGTCCTCTGAGTCCGTCTATATTTTACAAATAAAATATTTTTTAAAACATGTTATATTGAAAAACATGTTTCAGAAATATCATTATTTCAATAAAATTATACAAATCTCATACATTTACAAGTACAATATATTTGTTCTGCAACATGACCATTTATGTTTTACAAACTAAACGTATTTTGTTAAATAATATATTTTGTAATATTATACTTGTAAAATGTATACAATGTGCAAGATTTTCAAACAATCACTACTAGAAATAGTGCCTACAACATCACCCCTTTAACATCGGTTAGAAATGTCAACGATGTTAAAAGCAGTTTTAACATCGGTTACTTTAAAACCGATGTTAAAGGTGTTGTAAGACATCAGTATCGAAACCAACCGATGTCTATAATCATTTTTTTAAATAAAATAAAAAACGCCTGCTTCATTCTTTCCCCCGTAAATACACCAAAAAATTCCCCGTTAACCAAATTTTTTATTTTCAATTTCCCCCCATTAACCAAAACTGTTTCCCCCCTCTCTCTCTCAGCTCTCTCATTCTCTCATCTCTCTTCTCTCACACTGTCTTGTCTCTCTTCTCTCTTCTCTTTCATTTCTCACTATCTCTCTTCTCACTCACTCTCTTTAACCTAAAACCCCTAAAATTTATGTGAATTAATAAACTCGATTAATTCATAAATCGAGGTTGATTGGTGCTGAAGAGCCTTGAAGTAAGTCTGGACCACTTGATTAGTGTGTAAAAAGTATGTTTTTTAGAATTTAATTTTAAATTTTATGTTTTGATTTTAATCGAGTTTGTTTTTCTATTATATGTTTTTTTGAGTTTGATTTTAGGTCTCTGGAGGTGGGTTTGGTTAATTTGACGTGGGTTTGCTCCATTAGGTAAGATTTCACACACATTTGTATATTTTTTTACTTTAATAGATGCATGTATTCCTCTTTGTTCTTGTTTAATTTTAATAGACGCATGTGTATGGATCCTGTTTAGTTTATGTTGAGTATGTTCTTGTTCTTGTTATGTTTAGTTTATGTTGTTTATGTTGTGTTCCTCACTGTATGTTTTTGTTCTTGTTTATGTTCTTGTTTAGTCTAGGTATGGAATTGTATATGTGTAAACATGTGTAGTTGTAATAATTAATTTATATGTTTAATTATGTGTGTTACAAGCATTCGTATTACAACATTGACGAGGACGATATGTATTATGTTTTACTGTTATATATCTGATTTGGCATACATCATTTGACAAATTTTGTGTGACAAGAGTGCTTACTGGGTCTTCTGGAGTCAAAGACAGTGATTTATGTAACTCATCAAGTTGAGTTTCTACCTGCTGTATACCTCATCCTGGTGAGCTAGACTTCTTCTTTGTCTCCTTTATCATTATATGTGATGATATATTTTGAGATAATTCCATCTTTTTAGGTTATGAAAGATGGCAAGATCATATAATTCGGAAAATATGGCAAATTAATTGATTCAGGGAATGACTTTATTGAACTTGTGGGTGCACATAACACAGCTTTATGTGTACTCATCTGTTTAGACGCTGGGCCAGCTTCTAAACAAATTATCTTCAAGTGAAAGTGTAAGGTTACGAGTTTCCTTGTACGAATCAGTTGGCATCTTGATGTAAAATAGACCTACAATCAATGTTATGAGATGATTACACTACAAGAATAATGTCAATAGATATCACACATTAGACATCGGTTAACTTTGCCACTGATGTTAAAACAAGTATTCACATCACCCCGTGATTTTGTGATGTCTTTGTTCTTTGTAGACATCGGTTATAA
This sequence comes from Apium graveolens, assembly GCF_009905375.1. Lineage (NCBI taxonomy): Eukaryota > Viridiplantae > Streptophyta > Magnoliopsida > Apiales > Apiaceae > Apium > Apium graveolens. The sequence continues at coordinate 200,892,396 of NC_133653.1, forward strand.
TTAAACCGATGTCTAAAATTCACCAAAAAAATAAAATTCGCGCCCACCTTTTGTTTCCCCCCGTTAGTGAAATTTTCATTCAGATTTTAGTTCTACATTCCCCCCAATCAAAAATTCTCCCCCCTTCTACATTCCCCCAATCCCAAAATTCTCACCCTCTCCCATCTCTCTCTCCCATCCCGCTTTCTCCCCTTCTCTCTCTCATGAATTTGAATAGATATATAGGTGGTGAAATGGCGCTGGTTTCATCGAATTCAAAAGATTCATCTTCACTTCCTTCTGGATCCAGAGAATCCAATTACTACCGCAAACAGAAATCTCTTGGTCTCTTATGCTCAAAGTAATCTCTCTCCCACCTCCCTTTGTATACACAACATCCTTAATTTAATTCTATATGCATCTGTTTTTTTTAAATTTTATTATAGTTTCTTGATGATGCTGTTGCCCGTCTAGGTATTCTTCCTGATACCCCCTTTCTTTATTTTATTTCTCGATTTAAGTTTTATTAAATTAATTTAGAATAATTTTTTTGATTTTTTACTTTAATTGGAGAGGTCTTGTGTGTTGAATTGTGTAATTTTTGTTTATATGTGAATTGTAATATATATCGTGTTGATTTTTTTTGTAATTGGTTTAATTTTAGGTGTTGAGAAGCGAAGGTCTATGGTATTATTAATGTTCTTGAAAGCATTGGTGTAAGATATATAGTTCCTCGCCTTTTCTTCCATTTATATTATTTGGTTTAGGGGAATTTTCTGATTTTGATATTGATATGCAGCTTCTTACCAAGAAGACCAAAAATCGTTATTCATGGAAAGGGTTTGGAATCATTCCAAAAACTCTACAGCTGCTTAAGGTGTTTACTTTATCCAACTTGTGCTTTTATAAAGAACTTGATTATTGAACTTGGTCGAATATCCTTTGATTGTATACTTATATGTAATAACGCGGTTTGTATTTTAGGCGGATGAAGTCTCCAACCCAACCAAAGAGCAACTGGTTGATGTACTTCAGAGGCATTTCATGATGATGGTAATTTATACATTTTCTGTAATAATCTTTTTAAATTGCAAACTTGTTAACTGTCATTATATAAATAATATAAATATTGTCCCAAAACTCTCCTCATGTTTAAGAGTGTTGAGATTTAGACCAGTCATAAAATTGTTCCGGCAACTGATATATAGTGTATGCTCGATTTTTCTAACCAAATAATAACTTGTTAGTTACTGCTACTCTTAGTATATTAGTTTTGGCTTTCTGCCTTTTAAAGTTCTAGTAATATACTACATATATGTATTGACTTTAAACAATTTATATGTTGTTGGTGAAGCAATTGGACGAGTTGCAACACTACACCAGAAACTGAATCAGACAACACCTATTACACAATGGTGGCCAATAAAACTGTTGTCTCAAAAAATCAGACAACGATTAATTGGTAGTTGACCAAAAAGCCTTGTATCATTCTGTTTCACACAATGGTGATTTAACTTATTGGAAATTGTTGTCTAAATGGTGCCCCTGTGCTCCAATGAGACAATGGTTGTATTTATCCTTATTGTGTGACATCTATTGGTACAAGTGTTGTTTAGGTCACAATAAACCGGTGTGCTTTCTATGGTTTTACACAATGGGTTTTAAGGACTGTTGTGCAACTTAGACAACGGTTTTTCGGTACCAATGTGTTATTTATTTGAGACAATAGTGTAGAAAAACCAATGTTAGAAACAAAGCATAACAGACAATAGTTTATCACCCCTGTTGAGTAAAAGAGTTTCAGACAATGGTGTCTTACTCGTTGTCTGAATCACCTGCATTAGAAAATATGTTACAACAACTTTTATGAAAAACCGTTGTCTAATTTTCAGAGGGTTTTAATAAAATTGCCTAAAACATAAATCTTTAGACAAAAAGCAAACCAAATGCTTTAAGAACATTGTCAAATAAATGCTTCCAACAAGTTGTCAAACCAGATGTACAAAAAACTTCTCAACCTAACTGAAAGGTACAAATTACTTATAACAATTCTTGGATAAAAATCAAACCAAATCCTTCAAGAACAATGCCAAAACAAATCTTACAATAAACTGTCCAACCAAATTTGATTTAGTACAAATTATAAGCAAAGGGGATAACATAGGCACTTATAGGCAACATCTGATCAGTTGATATAATTATGGAAGTTGAATCATCTCTTCTTCCTCCTGCATGTAACTGTTATCTTCTTCCTCGACTTCATCAACAGTTGGGAACATGGTGACATCTACCTCATTTTCAAGTTCAATTTCTACGAATCCCTCATTTTCATCATCACTTTGATCATCGAACTTGTTTGGTAATTTTAATACAACTGACGAGAATTTTTCAAGAGGGTCGTCAATGTAACAAACTTGCTTGACATGTTTACCTAACACAAAAGGGTCATTCTGAAAACCTAACTTGTGTAAATTAACAACTGTATATCCTAAATCATCTATCTTAACCCCTTTGTTCATATCTACCCAATTACACCGAAAGATAGGGACTCAAAAATGGTTATAGTCCAACTCCCAAATACTTGTGATTACTCCATAAAATGTATGTGAAATATGCTCAATGTTCTTATCCTTATCCTGCACGAGCATTGTATCAGCATGAACACAAACACCGTTGCATTGAACTTGTCGTGTATCATCACGATCTTTTGTGCTGTAGGTAACACCATTAACTTTGTAGCCACTGAATGTAGGGACATACTTGTTAGGCCCTTCTGCAAGCCACATTACCTCCTTAGATACCATACTTTTCACATCAAGCAATTCTAACGAAATATGTCCAAAAAATAAAATACTAAAGCAATTAGACATTTACTTGATTTCTTTAAATTAGAAAAAAATTATTGTCTAGCTATTATCTTCTTTTGAAACCAATTAGGGAATGTTTCATTTTGCTTGTTCTTAAGCCATTCTTCATCATTTTCATGTAATGGATATCTTGCCACCAAGAAGGCCATATGTTCACTGTGAGTAAATCAATTTCAGCTTTTGTTGAAAAAATTCATAAAATCATGGAACAAAAAACAGATGTATTTATTACTGAAAAATCAGAAATCTAAATAAAGAAACTTACTTGAAATATGGGGTCAATTCACTACTGTTTTGAAGAAGACACAGATGTGCTTGGTGTAAATCCTTGATGCTCGGCTTTATCATTGTTGCACCAGATAAGGGTCTGTATTTCTCCTTATTCTTATCCCTTCCCAGTAACCCAACTGTTGGTTCTTCAAAATTAACTAAACACTCAACCGCCTCTTCTGCAATATAGGCCTCAGCGATGCAACCTTCCGGATGAGCCCTGTTTCGAACATATCCCTTGAACGTTTTCATATATTTCTCGAAATGATACATCCAACGTAGGAAGATAGGACCACAAAGCTCAACTTCTCTTACAAGATGAACTGAGAGATGGATCATTACATCAAACAAGGAAGGGGGGAAGTGCTTTTCTAGCTGGCATAAGGTCTCCACCAATTGAGACTGCATTTTTTCTAATTTATCGACCTCAATGACTTTACTACAAATTGCCTTAAAAAAAAGGCAAAACCTGATAATAGTGCACCTGACCTGTTTTTGAAGTACTGACCGAAGTGCGATGGGGAGCAAGTGATGCACCATTGTGTGACAGTCGTGAGATTTCATTCCAACAAGTCGTAGAGTGTCCATTGATACTATACCCTTAAGGTTCTAACAAAAACCATCAGGTAACTTCATGCCAATCAAGGACGAGCAGACAATCTTTTTTCTTTATGCAATAAGTTCCAAGATGCCATCGGTAACTTCTCTTTTTTTACAGAATTTTTTGGACTCAGCTCCATTCTTATTCCCATTTCAGCCATATCAATATGAACAGATTCTCTATCTTTTGTCTTCCCGGGAATATTTAGCAATGTACCAGTTAAAGCCTCGCATATATTTTTTTCTATATGCATCACATCGAGGGTATGGCGAACTGGCAAAAACTTCCAGTACTCATGCTGAAAAAATATAGACATCTTTTTTCAAATTGGTCGAGGTTCCCCTTTTTTCCACCGAGGTTGGTTTTGTGTCTTACCATAAACATGGTCCGCTAGTGGTAGTACCCTTTCTAACACCTCCTCTCCAGTTAAAGGAATAGGTTCTGATAACTTCTCCATGGTGTTATCAAAGGCTGATTTTTGCCTTCGATATGGATGGTTTCTGGGCAGCCATCTACGATGTCTCATAACCACCGTCTTTTGGTAAGTAGCCAACCTGGTAGCTTTTGTTTTATCAACACAAACTACACAAGCATTATATCCTTTAATGATGTTACCCGACAAGTTTCCTAAGGCTGGATAATCACTAATTGTCCACAATAAAATTCCTCTTAGTATGAAAGACTCTTTCTTAAATGCATCATAAACTTGTTTCCCATGCCACAATTTCTGCAAATCTTCTATAAGTGGTTGAAGGTATACATCAATATCATTTCCAGGCTGATTTGGTCTGGATATCAATAGACTTAGCATAATGTACTTTCTCTTCATACAAAGCCAATGTGGGAGGTTGTAAATTGAAAGCAACATAGGCCATGTTGAGTGATCACTTCCTGGTCCATGGAAAGGATTAAATCCATCGGAGGATAAAGCTAACCGAAGGTTCCTAGCCTCTGCAGCAAACTCAGGCCACCTTTGATCGACATCCTTCAATATCTTTGAGTCATCCGGATGTCTAATTTTACCATCATTTTATCGCTCGGTTTTATGCCAAGTCATGTCCTTTGCAATCTGAGCTGTATTAAACAAATTTATCAATCTTGGTATCAATGGAAAGTACCATAGAACCTTAGCAGGGATCCCTTCCAATTCTTCTCCTTTCTTGTTTAACTTCCATCTAGATGCCCCACATATTCGGCAAATCGTCTCATCTTCATCCCTCTCACCGCGGTATAAGAGACAATCATTCGGACACACATGTATTTTTTCATAATCCATGCCTAAAGTACATAAAGTTTTCTTGGCTTCACCAAAAGATGAAGGCATACTGTTGCCTTCCGGAAGCATTGATGCAAGCAAAAGAAGGACATCGGAAAATCATTTATCAGAAATACCATGTTTTGCTTTTAAATTATACAACTTGACTAAAGCTCTTATTTTTGTAAAACTCTCGCATCCAGGATAAAGTGGTTCATTTTCACCTTGAACATGATTCATAAAATCAGAAGAATCTAACGAAATATCCTCATCATCGACAATATCCTGCCCCATTCTCATGTTTGTAAGATCAACGGATGATTCTGAAGTTTCCTGTTCAGAAACTACATGACTCTGTACATAATTTGACTCTCCATGCCATATCCAACACGTATAGGTTTGATCAATACCATATTGATAAAGATGATCCTTAACAGTCTGAGCATTCCAAGATTTACTATGAGCGCATCTTAAATATGGACAACTAATTTCATGTCGTGTATTCAAAATCCAAACACAAATACTAAATTATCGTGGTGTGTTAAAAATTGTCGGGTGTAGCTTATATAAACAACTTTTTAGATACACTTAATTTATACATGACCTCGTTTACTTACTAATTCATTGCCTTTTTCTAATTTTTGGAAAATTACCTTCGAGCATGATACTCAAGATTCCTGGTATGTTATGAAATATTCCCTAAATTTTGCCAACATACCAGGAGAATATTTCATAACATACCACGATTCTTGAGTATCATGCCCGAAAGTAATTTTCCAAAAATTAGAAAAAGGCAATGAATTAGTAAGTAAACGAGGTCATGTATAAATTAAGTATATCTAAAAAGCTATTTATATAAGCTACACCCGACAATTTTTAACTCAACATGATAATTTAGTATTTGTGTTTGGATTTTGAGTACACGACATGATAAGGACGACACAATAAGGTACACGACACGAGATACACAACTGAGAAAATTCAAAATTATGAATTAATTAATATCGAAATTATTTAGAAAAAAAATCAAAATGTTACTTCAAAATTTTCCCAATCGTAGATTAAGGATAGATTTAATAGTAACCGTTGTTTAAAAAATATTTAATATTCTCTTCTTTTCAATTAATTTCTAAAAATTATGAATAATTCACTCATCAATCAATTAAAATACACCGTTGGTTTGGTAAAATACTAACAATCCAAGCCGTTGGTTTATTCCCCAAAATTATTTCACTTCCCCCTCTTTTCATTTTCATTCCCCCCTTTTGTTCCCCCCTTTGTGATTTCTCTTTTCTTACCCGATAATACTTCATTCCCCTCTTTTATTTCTCTTCCATTTTCTTTTCTCAATTTCTAATCGAAGCAAATCTAAGAAAGGTAATTGCATGTTTTAATCTATTCAGTTCTTGGTTGTTGTTGCATGTTACTTTATTAAGCTTGTTCTGTTCAGTTCTTGTTTGCTCTTGCTTGTTCTTCACTGGTTATGTTCAGTTCTTGCTTGTTCTTGATTTGTAATGTTTTTACTTGTTTGTTTTGATTCTTATGCTCTTCTTTTCATTTTCATTCCCCCCTTTTGTTCCCCCCTTTGTGATTTCTCTTTTCTTACCCGATAACACTTCATTCCCCTCCTATTTCTCTTCCATTTTCTTTTCTCAATTTCTAATCGAAGCAAATCTAAGAAAGGTACTTGCATGTTTTAATCTGTTCAGTTCTTGCTTGTTGTTGCATGTTACTTGATTAAGCTTGTTATGTTCAGTTCTTGTTTGCTCTTGCTTGTTCTTTATTGGTTATGTTCAATTCATTCTTGTTCTTGATTTGTAATGTTTTTACTTGTTTGTTTTGATTTTTATGCTCTTCTGCTGTGATTCTTTTATATTTTGGTTCGATTCTTGTGAAACCCTCGTATGTTATGTAGTTCTTGTTGGATTTTTATAAAACTCTCATATGACTTGTTTCTTTGGTATTTTTTTATTTGTTGTTACTTGCTACTGATTTAAATGGTTCACTTTGATGATGTCTTGGTTAGTTATTAGATTTTGTTTCTCATAAAACCCACATTATTAGAGATTTTTTTGTGGTTAGATTTTGTTTCTCATAAAACCCATATAATTTCTTAGCTTGGCAAATCCTTCCTTTTAATGGTTTGTGGTACACAGATTATGGCTCCTCCAAAGAAGAAGACACAAGCTTCTCATAAAAAAGCAAAGTCTTCTCCAAACAGAACAGCGATGAGAGTTGTGAAGGCTATAAGGAAAACACAATCATTGAACAAAGTTAACCCCTCTTGTTCTTCTCCTATATCTGTCAAGAAGAATCCGATATCTGAAAATTTAAAGAAGAAGTTGTCAAAGAAGAAAAAACAAGTGGATTCTAAGAAAAAGCAAGTGGATTCTAAGAAAAATCCAGAAATACCGGAAGGACTAAAACTATTGAAACGTGGTTGTGTCACGATGCACAGAATTCTGAGACGGAAGATAATGAATCAAAAGCTTACTGTGACATTCAATGCAAAAGGGGAGCCGTATGGTGATGAAGCTGGAGAGATGCAGTCGTACATTGGAGTTTTGGCAAGGACCAAAGTCCCCATTTGGCATGATAGTTGGAAGCAAGTTCCTGAGCAGACAAAGAATAAAATTTGGGACTGTGTGCAGGTATAGTAAATTGTCTACACACACATGCCTATCTTTCTCTTTGATATTGGTTTTTTTCTTTTCTTTCTATAGATTTTGTTCATTCGTTAACTTGCATATTTGAATTTTTTTGTTTCTTATGTACGTAGATGGCCTTTATTGTACCTCCGACAGCAAGGAAACTGGTATGGGAATCCGCTTGTCAAAAGTGGAGAGAGTTCAAATCCCGGCTCACGACAGAGTACATCCTTCCACACCGGAATCAACCAGAAAAGCTCACTTTTCCTCCGGTTGACTACACGTTCATAGAAAAGTCGCACTGGGAGATGTTTGTTGCTGATCGTCTCAGAGATGATTTTAAGGTAAACTTTTTATTATTTTTATTTATTTATCAATTTCAATAATTGGATAGGTATTTAGCGTGATGTTTTAACCTTGTTGGTGCTTTTTTCTACTGAAAATTCATGAAGAACAGGTGAAAAGAAGCCGGATGAATGAGTATCATCATCTAATGTCTCGAAAAGGTTATGCCAACCTAGAAATGGAATGGGTTAGTGATGAGAGCCTTAATCTACTTAGTCTTTGTATATATTTTGTGTGGTAAATATGAATTTGTATCTTTGAATCATTAATAAAACATGTCGTACATGCAGTTGAAAAAACATCCAGAAGAACCGATAGATCGATCGGATGCCTGGGTCCTTGCAAGGAAAGACAAAGATGGTAATTTTAAAAATGAGAATGTTAAAGAAAAAGCTGAGAAAATAGTAAGTTATTCATTTATATTTCAACCGAGAATATTCATCATAGTTCCAATTTGATTTATAACTTCTTCTATACTGTGGTGTTTTTAGGAGTTGCTCAAGAAGAAGATTAAAGAAGGGAAATTGGTAGAAGAAGGTAGAAATGATGTGTTAACCATGGCGCTCGGTAAGCCTGAGCATGGAGGCAGAGTACGTGGGCAGGGGAGCCACGTGAAACAGTCTATCTATTTTGATCTGCCGAGACAGAAAAAATCAAGGACTATTGAGGAGAGGATACATGAGGGGGTTAAAAACTTTATGGCTGAGGAGACTCCGAAAATTATAAAACAGAGAGATGCATTTTGGACTGCTGAAATTGAAAAGATCATAGCAGAATTGAAAATGGCTAAAGGTATTGGTGAAAAGGGTAGCCCAATCATTGATTCCCAACAAGGAAGCTGCTCAGATTTAAAGGGCGTGCCTCAGTTCGTAAACGAGAATAATAGGAATGATATTGTGAGGAAAAAGCTGAACGTGGAATCTGGGGATGAAGGTTCAGATCATGGTGATGAGAGGAATATAGAATGTTTTTCTAAGGACAATATTGGATATAAAAATATTGAAGAGGAGAATGAGCATAATGTTTTTTTCAAAAGTGAGGAGGCCTTTATGGTTGACGCTGATAATGAGTTTGTTGAAATTGAGAATCATCCTAAAGGTTTGAAGTTGGATGGTTTATCCGGTGTTTGTCAACTGGTAATAGGATCAGTAAGCAACATCGTAGCATATGGCCGGGTTGATGAAATCCCTCTTGCTGAAGGATGTGAGCCGACTCTTCACGGAATATGCCTTTTGAAGGAAAATGCAAGAGTGTCCATTTCTTATGCAATTCAAGAGGATGCTAAGATCCCATTTCCCGTAGGAGATGGAATTGTAACTGTGAAACAAGCAATAGGTTCTTTTATTGCATGGCCAACGGATCTCGTGGTGGGGAACACAAGCAGTACCCAAGTTTTGTCTACTCCAAAGGTAAATATTGATGATAGTGTGTGTGTAATTGATATATTTTGTTATGTTTTTAATGTGTTGACGTGCATGTTTTTATTTTCAGAATGTCAAAAAGCGTGGTGCGAAGAAAGTTGGTTCCAAGAAAACAAAGAAGCATGTAGTGATAGAAACTGATGATGTGGAGGATGAGCTTCATGTAGAGATGGGTGTAAATTATCCATCATCTTTAAAACGGTTGTGGATGTGGGCAAAGGATGCTTTAAGCGATGGAAGAACCGTAAGTTTTCAGTTATATGAACAAGCATTTGCTGTCACAAAGAAGCAGGTGATCTTTCTGCAAGATATACATTCCCTATGTGGTAGAGGTGAAATATCTGGATCGATCATTACCATATTCATTCAGTAAGTTTCCACGTACATTAGCTTTTTCAATTTGTTGTTAATTATCTTGAATTAAAAATGAGTGCATTCTTATTTTAATTGTTCTCTAAATAAAATTAAATTAGATTCCAACTATTGTTTAATTTGTTTACAGCTTCTTGTATGAGTTTTTGAGAAAGAATAAAATGACGAATATGATTGCTTTTGTGGATCCGGGTATGGCTGGAGCCATTGGTTGTGGCAATTTAGGGGAGATGTCACGTGCGCTTGCCAACCGTTTTATGAATGTTAAGGAAGGACAATGCTTTCTTATTCCTTTCAATGACGTGTAAGCATTTCTCACTTTATAAGTACACTTCATATTTTATGATCTCATTAAGATGTTTAAGTACTTGTAATTTAATTTTCTTTTTTTTTTATTTTTTTAGTGAATTTTAGAAATTTGTAGAATATATTTGTATGGATGGAACTTTAAATTTGGTAACTTGTAAATTAATTTGCTAACTTGTAAATTGTTAAATATATAATTAAATGAGATATAAGTAATTTATTTAATTATTTCTTCAAGTTACCTTTGGTTATTTTTGAGGTAACATCTAACTGCATAATTAAATTTCTGAATGACACATCTTCTCATGCTTTGATAGGAATCACTGGTCACTAACCGTTGTTGTTCCAGCGACGGAGGTAGTGTACCACATGGATCCTCTTAAGCGTCGTATTACAAGCGATGAATGGGTAGAAGTTGTTGATAAGTGAGTCAATATTTTTAATTGCTTTAGGTAATTTACGCAAAATGTTTTTTGTTGACTTGTACTACTTTCTAACAGTTCGATAAAGATGTACAAAGAGAGGCTGAATAAGGTGAATAAGGTTGCCAGGAAGAAAATTTGTTGGGAGAATATGGCGGTAATAATATTTTTTTATAATTTCTCATATATGCAAGTAAAATATGTGATTAATTTTATTTTCTATTTTTTTTCAGGGAGTTCCTTTGCAGACAGGGGTCCGGGACTGTGGCCTTTTTGTCATGGGATATATGAAAGAAATTTGTTATGACAAAGAGCTTCAATTTGCAACTAAGGTATGATTTTTTCTTGTTTTTAATTTTAAATTACAACTTTATGTCGGCTGGTACTTTATTTTCACTATCAACACAGTGGCTTACAAAACTGTCAAAACTTTATTTAATTTTCAGTGGATTCGTAGAGGCAATCTGGCTTACAATGAGGATAACTTAAACGTGATCAAGATGGACTTCACCAAATTCTTCATGAAGTTTTATTCATGTTAAGTTAGTCTCGCGAATAGTTTATATGTAATTTGTGATGGTAAGATGAACTAGTTTAAGTTATATTGACGTTGTTGGTATGGTGTTTAAGTGGAGTTTTTCTGAACTTTTTATGGTTGTTGAAGTTTGGTGGATGTATGTACTTATGGTTGAAGTGGATCTTTGGTGTAGTTGGTAAATTATGAATTTTATCGGATGTTATGGTATTTATCGCATGGTACATTTGGTTTTTGAATGGTTTGGTATTTGATTTTGCAATTTGTATTTGTAAAGGCTTTATTTATAAATAGAATAGGTATAGAACCATTGCTATGTTTAATAGACAATTGTTTAGTAAAATAAAAATATCTATTGTGCTAACTTATACTAGACAACAGTTGGTACATAAGTAAACCATTATCCTAAGCTATATCAGACAATGTTTGGCACAAAAGTAAACCATTGTGCTAAAGATATTCGACAATGATGTTTTAAAAGGCATACACTTGTATGAACCAAACTTATACAACTGAATAGTAGAACTTAAACATTGTGCCTTAATGATTTGCACAATAGATCAAATTATTAACACCATTATATGTACAAATCCTAACAACACTCTGGGATCACTACATACCATTGTTAGATTAGCTTCTAACAATATCTTGGTCATTACAAAAACTGTTGTGAGCATTGCTAAAACACAATACCCAAAAACAAAAAACTGTTGTCTAAAGTATGTCATACATTTGTTTTCTTAATAAAAACCATTGTGTAACTAGATGAAATAAATACATAAACCGTTGTAGGAGTCAATTCACATAACACTATTTTTAACTATTGTGCCTCTACATTGTTACAACAGCTAGAAAACTGTTGTTTGTAGAATATTAGAAAGGGTCATATGCGTTGTGTGAATAAAATGAGATAAAGGCTTTATATTCAGTTGTGTGATGTATTTGTTACAATGGTGTATAACCATTATATGAGTACCAAACACACCGCCCCCGGATAGACAACGAAATATTCATCTTTTAGACAACGGTGTAAAACCATTGTCTGATTCAATATTTCTTATAGTGCAAGTCATACCGGGGTTTGTGCACTCTGCTAAGCGATTGAAGATGGTGTGTAAATGACAACTAATATTGTCTCTTCCAGTAAAAAACTTTGGTTTGTTTACAAGATTTGAATACAGGAAGCTCTAAATATCTTGACGATAGTCCTAAAGAGATTTCAGGTAATTGTTGTCTAAGCAACAAGCGTTAAAATACTCATGTACTGATCCTTAAATCCCTTGTTCTACACATTGAGTTTGAGGTTTAGCCATAAAGATCCAGATTTTTGTCCACCAAAAAAAGCAGTTTGGTAGGTTTCGCGTGTAATATAAGCAGCTTACTATTTAAGGTGTCCTTAGTGATACCCATTGGCAATTTTTTTTTGGTAAGAGCAGCTCAACATTTTAGTTATTATCTTTATCCATTGTTTAATCAACATGGTAGCCTAAATATATTGTGAAGCCATTAAGGCTAACATTCTATTTAAATTCCCTACTAACTGGTCTAGTTGCAGAGCTATTGCTTCTTTCTATTTAAATTTGTTGAGTTTCTCTATTCTTTAATAGTCTATTCACAATCATGATTTTGCTTTCTCAGGAAGGAAATTATGGAAAGATAAACAAGTGTATTACTTTCCCAGAGATGTTGGATTTGATTTCGTTTATGACTGTATCAGATGATATTACATTACCTATAGATATGCTTAATGCATCTTTCTCCGGGAATTACATTACCTACTTAATGTAAGGTCATTTTTTTCCAATACTGTGAATCTTTGACGCAACAGTTCTCCAGTATCAGAATCAGAAACTTGTTTAGCAGTTAGACGTGCAGAAGCATGAGTTGCACAATCTTGAAGGCAGAATAAGAGAACTTAAGGACAAACAGTCCACATATGATGAGATATTAATCACAGTGAACCAACAATGGAATCAGGTTGCTTCATCTTTTGCACGTCTCATTATTCTGCTGTCACTATATAATTTATGTTATTATTATTTTAACTATTTTCCTTGCTCTTCTGATGTAGTTGGTTGATGATTTTATTTTTCTTGGCGCACTTGTTGGGGCTGGAAAAAGTACAATACGGATGTTGGATCGTGCATAACGTGTGAGAGGTTTTTAACGATATTAGTTTACTTTGCATAATACTGGTGATCCCATAAATGCATTGATTAATTATATCTTATCTGTAATTTAGGTTCAGTTCCATCATGTCCTGCAGAGGAGATGTTTCTTTGTAGAATATTAGAATTGAGTTGTGGAAAGAGACAAAGCTGAAAGCATAAGGCAGGTTTTGCATGGGAAGCCATCCGGAGAAGGTCGGGAAACTTGCCTATTATTAAGTAATACTATATATAAACATTGCTTATTATTATTATTCGCTAGATTATGGAACTCCTCTTGTTGCTTTCCGGCTATCTGCTCTATTACAATCTTAGATATTGTTGTTCTTTATAACCATTTAACATTGACAATGTGCTCTGTTACAATCTGGAGTATGCAGATACTGTTGTGCAGTTGTCTAAGATTGACAATATGATGAAAGAGGAGGCTAATAATCTGCATGAGGTGATTGAAATTCTACATTTGAAGCATAAAGAATATGATGAAGATATGCAAGGCAGTTGGTTCAGGATAGATGACACTGAGGTAATGAGTCTCTTCTGAATGGATCATATATTCACAATATTGGAAAAAAAATTGATCTTATCCCTTGTTTATCATTCATGACTAACTGTTGCAATATTTTTTGATAAAAGTCGGTTATTTTCTATCTTTATACATATAAAGAACATTAATAGATTTTAAAAACATGTAATTTTTAGATTTTTTATTTACAAGTAGGTGGCTGTATCTTCTTCGTGAGTGTAAATTGGGTATAACAATGATAGCATGTCAATAGACAAGTTTATAGGAATGTTTATTAGTTGATACGAAAAGAGTGAATATTGTGAGGATTCAAATCATGTTCCATTTTTTGAACTTGTAAGTTTGTGATTTTTTTCTTAATGTAGTGTAATATACATGATTATAAAAGATCATAAAGTAATGTACTTCAGAACTATATTAGAGCTCACTACAGAACAGTACATTAGAAGGGTTTACTTGATATTCAATAATCATAATACTGAAATCTCAAGCTGCATAAAATTTCAGTGGTACTTTTTGTTTGGAAAGTAACTCTTAACTGTCACCCAACTCACGTCTTTTAAACTTACTGCTTTTAGGAAAATTAGATTGTAGTGTTGTAAAGTTTATAAATTTCTGTTTCCTTTTACCCTTTTGTTATCGTGCAGGTTGAATCTCCCTTTCCACCTTTTGATAAGATAGGCATCAACTCAGTACAAAGGGAGGTTGAAGAAATTATTCTCGATATTTATGTTAGCAGGGATGACTTAGCAAACATATAACAATAGTTTGCTTTTGAACGATTCTGTAATAAAAATAGATACTTGATATTTATGTTGCTGAATATAAGTGTTTAGTTAGTTCATTATTTAAATACTTTCAATGACTAAATACTAATGTCAAAAAAATAATTGTACATCACTTTTAATATATAAATATTGATGTCTTAAATGCAATTGTACATCAGTTTTAGTGAAGAAAAACTGATGTCAAAAAAGTTGATATACATTGCTTTTTCCTAAAAAACCGATGTCAAAGACTAACATGTTCAACTCTAAAAGGAACATAGACATCACTTTGTTTGGGATACAACTGATGTCTAAGTGCCAACATAGACATCACCTTTTACTAAATAAATCGATGTTTAATATCAGATTTTACATCACCTATATGAAAATATTTGATGTCTATGTGGAAAAAAACATAGCCCATTATATGTTTAATTTGTTGTAATAGGTGTAATTTATTTATTAAATTATTTATTTCTAACATTTTTTTGTAAAAAATAATGCATGGACATCACTTTTTTTCCCAGAAATGATGTCTAATTAAGTAAAGACATCGGGTTATGGCCGATGTGTAGAATAGACATCACCGACATCAACATCGGTTGCCAAACAACATAGACATCGGCCAAAAACCGATGTCTATGGGCATTTTTCTTGTAGTGTTACAAGTCTTAAAGGGGGTGAAGAAACAGAGAAAACCATTTTCTACCATCAAAGAATTGCAAAATTTGTATCTTTAGAGTTACTAGCATCAGGACAAAGTTGTGGATCCAATAACTTGTTCATTCGTAGTATACAGGGGACGTGCCAAGTTGGAAGGCTTCAAAGTGAAGGCGGAAATTAATACTGACCAAAATAATGGAAGACCTGGCACAAAACAAATTAGAGTCTGATTTAATAGCTTTCAGAACCCAGCCTACACTAAATAGTCCATATTCAAGTCATCTGTAAAATAGGTATTAGAAAATTAAGGCTAGAGGGGTAAAAATAGAGTAAGCTAGATTACTGTTAGCATCCAAGTGGTGTTTTTAACTTCGCGAGGATTGGATTGCACGTATCGATGGTTGAATGTACATCCTGAGTGCATGTCCACTTTGTGGTCATCTCGTAGATGTGAAACCAGAAAGGGAAGAGTGCCAATTACAGCACATTCTGATCCAGCATATGGGCAACTGTATGGTTTAAAACTGCATCCTTCTTCGTGTTTAAGTTTGTTGTCATATGGAAATATCTCCGGACATCCTAGTGTGTAATACTTACAAGGAAGTTGAAGCAATTCTGCTACATTCTCCTGAGCCAGGCACCTGATATATCCCAGTTCTTGTCTACAAGTAGGACATCGATTATAATCCTGCACTTTACAGGTTAAACAGAAACAAAGTGTGACCGTTGTGACACCGCAAGGATGCATTCTGTGGCGAAAGGTAAATCACTAGTACTGCCAACATTTGAGAGGAAGATAAGTCATAAACACTTATATGTGAAACAGCAGTAAATTGAGTGGCTAAAGTGGTAGAAGAAATTAGAGCAACTTGCATCTTCCATGTATGTGGATCTTAATCATACATGCACTCGTATACTCACCGAGCAGTCCAATTCTCAGTCCACAACATAGGCTTGTTGGGACCAATACACAAAGGTAGCATTCCGCAAAGCCCAGCTTTAGAAATCCAATAAACAGGTAATAGATAAAACAGAATGCACAACACCGCAACCAAAGAAAATGCAACTTTTCACATTAAAAAACAAACCTGAAATCCCAATCAGTTATCACGACTTTAACCTTTCTTTCTGGACCTGTTTCAACCAAAGCATAAAAGATTTTGAAAGCCTCCAATGCTTCATCTTTGTTTTTTAAAAAATATACCCACATATATCAACTAAAATCGTCCATGGAAAGAAAAAAAACCTCTTACCAGATGCAGTTTCAAGATGAAATAGGCCACAAAGATCCTCATGAATCAGTTGCAGAACTTTTGTTACATTATTACTTGCCTTCGGGGGAAATTGCTTTCTAGTTTGCTTCGACATCAGACAAACCTTACACACCTCCCCTGGCTGATTGATCTTAGGCATTCCGTTCATCATTCGATCCTTGTTCATTAGTGACAAAGCATGATAATGTACGTGTCCCAAACACATATGCCACAATTTTGATAACTCATCTTATTTTGACAGTAAGCACTTCGAATTGGCAGTATTAAGAACAATTTTATAAATTCTATTTTTAGATCGCTTTACCTTCATGAGGAGTGAGTCTATTTTGAGATCGCTTTACCTTTATGGGGAGCTATTTTATTTCCTTCCTCCGACCGTTGTCCAAGACTTATTATATTATTCCGAAGAGTAGGGATATGTTATACATCGTCAAGGATTCGAACTTCTCTATTTTTGCAAGTGAAAGATACAGAACCCTTTACCTCTATCTTCATAGTAGAACCATCCCTAAAACTCACCTATCCAGTAATCTTCTCATTTAATTCTGTGAATTTTGATTTGAAACCCGTCATATGACTACTTGTTCCGTTATCCAAATACCAAATGTTCGATTTATTTTGAAATTTTATAAATTGAGAGGGCATTACCTACTTTTCACATAGGCGTGTAGCATCTGCATCGTCATACTTTTCCAAGAGAAGAGTTGATTCCTCATCTTCATTGGCCTTGGCCATTTTATAACTTCCTTTAAATCTCTTGTACGCCTTGGTTTATGACAATCAGCAGCAAAGTGACCATAGGCAGAACAGTTGTTACACTTCAAAGCACTTTTATCATGACATCCATGATTTATAAAACTTGACGATTAGTTATATGTGTTCATGCGATTATTTATTTTTAGACAATGTTCACGAGTCAACAACAATTTCCCATCACCAGTCTCACATTTCTGCCATTCTTCCTCGGTGAGCATGAGTTGTCCTCCATTTGATTCACCTTTCTTACCCCCTTTCATTCGTTCTTCATGAGCTTTCCGATATCCTACTACCTCTTCCACATATAGAGTTTCTAAATTTCTAAAATGCTCAAAAGTCAAAACAATTTGTAGTAATTTGGCTGGCATTGCACGAAGCAGTTTTTTGACCACATAGGCTTCTTTCATTTCTTCGCTGAGTGCTCTTATATTAGTCACCAACCCATTCAACCTCAGGTAGAAGTGATCGAGCTGTTCGCTATTTTTCATGCACATTGATTCAAACTCTAGTCTCAATGTGTGAATCTTAGCCTTCATCATGCGTTCTGCACCTTCACACATAGTTTTCAAGGCCTCTTAGGCCTCTTTTAGTGTTCCTTTTTCCGCAATTGAGGTACCATATTATCTGTCCGACCCTGATACAAGTTGTGTACTTATTCTTGGCCAGTGTTAGATAGCTCAAACCTATCGACCCTCCTTGTTTGGCTTTGTTTATATCCATTACTGATATTTCCGACTTTCACCGAGAAATCCTAAGCTCTGATACCAAATATTGTCAATATATTTATATTAACTAAATGATATAAAACTAAGAAAAGCAAAACACAGCTTTCCAAAAAAATACACCTTATTTCTGCAAACTGAGGCAATATAAAAGAAATACACTAGGAAACTGAAAATACTAAAAAACAGGACACGATCACCTGCCCACAACCTACACTAACTCTATTTCCTTTACTCAATCAAAACTCCTAAAACAACGGACTTGAAAACAAATACTACACAAAATAGATTTTGGTAACTCTTTATTCGAAAATAACGTATAACCCAAAGTTTAAGATTCACCAACAGTACTTTCATGTTTCTTTGGGTTATTTTTGTTGTAGTATTATCCCTTATTGTTTGCTATACTATATGCTCATCACGCTTTTCTCATGGGGATATTCGAATTTATGTATACATAGTTTATTTTTCCTTTATATGTGTATTCTAATGGCTTACAATTTGTGAGAGAAATCCATGCTTATAACGATCAAAGACAATCCTAATATCTGCCCGTTCTTTTTTATATGATAACATTAAACATAATATATTATATAAATAGTTTATTATGAGATATATAGCTAAACCCATATATAATGTACTTTTCATTTACCTGCCATGTTTAATCCTAACACCATAGTGGTACATGTTAGTATATTTGAGATACCAGGAGATTGTTGGTACCCTTAAACCCCCCCCTCCCCCTCTCCCTCTCTCTCTTCTTGTAATTTTTTTTATGTTTTTTCTTAAATTCAATTCTGATGAAAAACTACGTACATTTGGGTATTGTTTATAATTTTTTACTATATCTGTTTTAATTTGATGCAATCTATTTAGATGTCTCTATATATAAATTTGTTGGTTTTTTATAATTTTTATGACTTTATTTGTTATGTGAATTAAAGTGAATGATCCACACTATGAATGGTTGGATAGTGCTAAGGAGATTACTCATCTTCCTTCGGATGTTTCTACTAAAACTGCTTCACTAGCACCTTCTACTCCTTAAGCAAGTACTAACTCTTTCTATATATTTGTATATCTTTATATATGCTTATACTTTTGTATTTGTCTCCTTATTTCCTTGAAGACTCATTATATATGCTAACTTTGCACGTAGTTAAGGTAATTGACAGGGTTGAAGCCACTTTTATTTAGCATTTTTTAAATTCTAATAGAAAGAAAGGGCTTACCATTCTAAGACCAAAAGCTAGGAAGGAAAGACATAGAGTAACTTTCTCTTTAGGTACATGTATATCTCTAGTTTTTTCTTTTACATTTTTGCTATATATTCCTGTTTCCTTCCGACAATTTTATATCTTGGTATATAATTCATCTCCATACAACTACCACTACAGGTTTCTTTGTCAGGTGCACAAAAATGTTCATTTCTGCTCTTGTTTTTCTCATTCATGCTCACCATCTTCTAAACAAATAAGTCCAAGTACAGTATATGATAACAATGTTTCCTTTGTATAGGTCATTTAGAGCTCAATTCCCTAGTGTTAATCTGATCTTATTATGCTACCAAGTCCGTGTAACTAACAAACATATTTGTTTACTTTCTTCCTCTCGAGCTTGATTTTGTCATATCTCATAGGGGAATCATACTTACATGTGCATTTCATTGCATCAAGTAACTATTTAACGGACGTAAAAGATCAGTTTTGTACTCGTGAAACCACATCAACTAACTAGAAAATATTGCTTAAGCATACAAGTCTTCCGAATAACTTAAAACGTAATCTACTACAAAGCATGTTCTTTTTGTAACCAACCATATAATAATGTCTTAAGCTGGATAGCAAAAACTTAAGTCGGATTACCATCAGCTCTATGTCGCTTGAATATGAGTAATTTTCTCTCGTGTTGGGAAACATTTTTAGGTGGTTGCTCTTCCTTCGGTACCTCGGGGCAGGCAACTTGCCAGGTAAAAATGTTTTAAAAGACTTCTTTCTTGCCTCAGCTTCCTCTGATGCAAACATACGAGCTGCTTCAATTCACTCCTGTCATTAATAATATATACTAGTTAAAAGCGTTTCCATGAAAATATTTATACTACCAATTAACAACATATGTGTATATGCCATAAAAATATAAATGTTAACGCACATGCAATCACCGGGCTAAAAGAGAATCTATACTATCATATATGTCAAAAATATGAAGCAAGCACAAGAACATTAAAATTTTAAACCACAGAACACATAATTCTCATAGTATAAGTATGGAGGCTCCAACTATAGGAAGATAACTTTTTGTTATATGTAAAAGTTACTCTAACCTGTGTCAATAAAAACAACCACTCAGTTAATTGGTAAAAAAGGACGGACCTTTTGTTATACTTACTTGAAATCCAACACACACAGTTATTTGAGTTTATGGATAACATACAATCGATAGTTAGGTTTCTTGGTAATGTTGTTATCGATCAGACGTAGGAACATGAGCTTGAAGAGATATGCAAGCGGAGTTAACGTTCTATTCCATTCCGCCCAACAATATAGAGCAATAAATTAACGTTCTATCCAAATGTTTTTGTGACAGTAAGATGTAAAGAAAAATTGGATAATAACATATATGTAACATAGTGGCATAAAAAAATAAACAATCATGAAAAGAACATTGTAATCTATAAAAATAATTTAAAGGTTTATATCAAATTAGTGCTACTAGAGATATTTCTCCTCTCCTGCTAATTCTGCAGGGTGTTTGTTGTACTTTCCATTCTCGCATTAATTCATCAATGAGAGCTTGGCCATAGGGACAGCTTCTGTTTAATTTCCGTGAAGGCTTAACAATACCAGAAGTCTGACCAATTGCTTTTCTGATCTCCTTAGGTTGTATGTCAAATTCTTCAGCTGCAAAAAGTAAGGCGACTCTGATTTAGCAAAAAAAGTAAGAAGACATTGAACTAAAAACCATATTTAGATAAAAAATATTATTAAAGAAAGAAAATTAGAAGTCTAACCATCATCTTCAATGTCAATGATGATAGTTTTACCCTTGTCTAAACAAGGTTTTTTTCTGCTTGTCCCACAGTATTTGTTGTCGGTTCCGGCCTCCTCCAAGTTACACCCTTAGGCAGAGTTGTCACAGCCTCTGGAAAGTTCACAATCAACCAACTTTTAATTCTTTCCCAACATCTTCTAACTCGTAGAGCCAGTGACCAAGGATACATAGCAAACTTGGAGGAAGAACTAAAATAAATTAGTTTTCACAAAATTAAATTTCTTGAAATATTTCCTCTAGGTAGATTTTGGAGCATTTTCTTCATTATTTAATTATTAAGAAAAGGATACAAAGAGTAGGTATAGTAAATATATATATTACTGAATACTCCATAAGCATAACATTAGAGGAAAAATTACTAGATTGGATTTGGCCCAGAAATAACTATTTGGGGTTTCAAGGGGAGAGAGAAAGAAAGGGATGCTTTTTAAGAAAACAAGAGGTTCTACACCTTGAGTAAGGATAAAAGAGGCTTTATAAGGGGAGGGAAGGAGGGCTAGGACAGGGGAAGAAGGAGGCTAGGAGAAGAAGGCCGCGCTTTGAACTTTAATGGACGGTATAGATTAAAACCCTAATTTAATAAACGGCCTAGACTAAATAATTTAAAAAATCCCTAATTCCAATGGCTGATTAAAATCCTAATTAAAATTTACAACTCACATATCTAGCAAATTCACTGGTCCAAAAAAAATCAATCATATCATATTTCTGCAAATAAAACTTTAAATCATGAAAAATAATTAATAAATACTAGAACATTTTTTACCAAGTTAATATTATATTTTTAGTAAATATTATATTTAAGTGACTGCAAATTATTTTTCTTAATTTTGATGTTGATTATTAATAAAAAAATATTTAATTTTGGAATATATTTTAGTTTTTACTATTAATTTATTATATGGCACTAAAATATAAAGTTTACTTTCTGTTTACAACATTTCTCAATAAAAAATATTTTTTAAAAATAGGAAGTGGTATATTTTATTTATTTATGAGGCATGCATATAAATATTATCTTTTCTTAATTCTATTATATGATAAAAAAAATTATTTTTCTTTTTACGAAATGAATATTATTTTATACTACTATGATACAATGTGATTCCAATATAATAATTTTGTTTATGCAAATCACATTTATCTATGTGGGTCTTGTGTGTATATTTTAAAATTTATAAAATTTAATTTATTTCACAAATTTGTAATGCAAAATGATTGAAATTTAAGAAATAATATAAATAAAATGTATTGAGGAATTAAATTATTTCTTAATTTAATGTATGGACTTATAAATTAAAATATACTTAAAAAGGAATTAAAATGAGTATCTTTTAATTGTTAATCTTTAGATATTTTTAACAACATGAACGATAAATGTAAAAGAATATAAATAAAATTCGTTATTATATAAATTTTACTACTTTAGTGTACCGTAACTGTAATATCCGGGATATCGTCTAAAATTATTTTTATCAATAAATGAATTATTATATTATTATTATTATGTGAATTTTGGTGAATTATCTGATGATTGATATTTATATTTACATGTTTATATTTGATAAGATATGAGTATATTAATTATACTATGCCCAGAATAAAATATAGATAATTGTTATATTTTTCTGGTAATTTTTGGATCATTATATGATTTTATAATGATTTATAGATTTAATAATTATTTTTTAAATAATTATAAAAATTACATTATAAAGTCGGGAATCGTCCAATCTCAACCATTTTTACATATTTACAACCCGAAACTCTTCGAAAAACTCCTTCTTAACCTAATCTGGTAATTCCGGACATTTTCCGTGTTTTGACTTTTTCGATCCGGATTACGGTTTAACCCGTACGCATCCCCGTGTACAATATTCGATACGCTAATTATTTCGATATATCAACAAAATCCGTATTCTTGAAACATGAGATAATATTACATTATCTTCATATAAAGTGTTTTATAAAAAGCCCGGTTTGGATAATTATCCAATATGGGTATTAAATCAGATCGTTTTTTACATTTACTTAGCGACTAATAACTAATTTATCGATCCAAAATGATCCAATACGAACCAATATTCCATAAATATATGAAGCCCTTTTATTATTTCATTTTATTCGTATAATCATAATGGATGAGTAGAAATATAGAATTTACAGTGAAAAACCCCAAAAACGTCACGTTCTTCATAATCAAACGCACAAACGAAGGCGTTATCGAACTCCGATTTAAGCGTGCAATATATCGAATCGAAGTGTTGAAAGATTCTTTCTGAATCCATCATCTATTCAAGTGTAGAAATGAAGGTATTTTTCTTATTTAATTGTTATAATTCGAATTATTTATTGATTAAATTAGGAATTTTTGTTCTTGATGCTTTTGATGTGATTTGATGGCATAATCATGTAGATCTTTTCTTCCTGGTCATTTTGGTATATTATATGATGAATTTGGAGTGCAATAACATGTAGAAATTGATGTTTGATTCTCGGATTTTAAAATTAAGGTTCATGATGTGAATGTTCTAAAGGTTATTGATGTATTGGAAAGATATTTTTTTTTATTAAAATTTGAGTTGTTGACATAATTTATGTATACATATTGTATTTAGAGGGTATTCTAGAATATATTGAAATGTGACATAAAAGTGTTGGTGGGTTAATTTGAGATTTGTTAGTGAGTAGTAAATAGCGGAAAATCATATTAGTTTTAGGATAAATTAATTGCATTATTTGAAAGTAGAGTAAAATTTAATTGCAAAGTGAATCGAAGATTTGGTATCCAAAAGAATAGATATTATTTAATAAATCTATTTTATAAGCACAAATATGAATTGATAAATAGAATTAATTTTAAATCAATTAATATTGAAAATGATTAGTATACGCTAAAGGAACATTATTAAATTTTATTAAAATATGAAGTGAAATGTTTGTTCAATTTATGTAATAATTTTTCAAAGTGTAATTATTGATCTAGTAGTCAATATTTATGAATTATTAAACTATTAAATAAAAATAATATAAGAATTCTTGGTTTAATTATTTTATACTGAAATATTTTGTGTGGATTATTATTTTTAGAATTTCTCCACGCGAGAAGTATTTAAGTAGGAAGAGGTGAGATTTCTTGAGCAGTGCGCTAATAAACTGAAATATTGCAAGTTTTATCTCCTCCCTTTCCTAATTTTGATGTTGGTAATTGTTGTGCCTGTTTTAAATTAAAATTTACAAGTTTATTATTTGAGCTTTATTCGCGATATATATAACACTAAACATTTTCCCTCGTTCGAGACACCCGGTTAAAATGCCTTATTTATATTGACCAAATAAATTTATTTTCTTACGTGACTATCCTATTGTTGAGGACAATTTTTTTTTTCCTATTGATGGACATAAATTTCTATGTTCGTCAAATTTATTTCAAAGTCTTGAATCGATTTATTTTCGGGATCAATTTTTTAATTTCTATCAAGTTTTAAAATAATAATTTATCAATTCGTTAACCCTTCCAAAACTCATGAATCATAAATCGATTACTTTTTCTACCTTTATTTTTTCAGATATATATATACTGGTCAACGTGGGGTTTGACCTCCGATTATATATATATATATATATATATATATATATATATATATATATATATATATATGATTAAAGTTCTATGGAGTCCACCGTTTAATTGGAGTCCTCTGAGTCCGTCTATATTTTACAAATAAAATATTTTTTAAAACATGTTATATTGAAAAACATGTTTCACAAATATCATTATTTCAATAAAATTATACAAATCTCATACATTTACAAGTATAATATATTTGTTTTGCAACATGACCATTTATGTATTACAAACTAAACGTATTTTGTTAAATAATATATTTTGTAATATTATACTTGTAAAATGTATATAATGTGCAAGATTTTCAAACAATCACTACTAGAAATAGTGCCTACAACATCACCCCTTTAACATCGGTTAGAAATGTCAACGATGTTAATAGCAGTTTTAACATCGATTACTTTAAAACCGATGTTAAAGGTGTTGTAAGACATCAGTATCGAAACCAACCGATGTCTATAATCATTTTTTTTAAATAAAATAAAAAACGCCCGCTTCATTCTTTCCCTCGTAAATACACAAAAAAACTCCCCGTTAACCAAATTTTTTATTTTCAGTTCCCCCCCCATTAACCAAAACGGTTTCCCCCCCCTCTCTCTTAGCTCTCTCATTCTCTCATCTCTCTCTCATTCTCTCTTCTCTCTTCTCTCTCACTGTCTTGTCTCTTTTCTCTCTTCTCTCTCATTTCTCACTGTCTCTCTTCTCACTCACTCTCTTTAACCTAAAACCCCTAAAATTTATATGAATTAATAAACTCGATTAATTCATAAATCGAGGTTGATTGGTGCTGAAGAGTCTTGAAGGAAGTCTGGACCACTCGATTAGTGTGTGAAAAGTATGTTTTTTCGAATTTAATTTCAAATTTTATGTTTTGATTTTAATCGGGTTCGTTTTTTCTATTTTATTTTTTTCGAGTTTGATTTTAGGTCTCTGGAGCTGGGTTTGGTTAATATTGATGTGGGTTTGCTCGATTAGGTAAGATTTCACACGCATTTGTATGTTTTTTTACTTTAATAGATGCATGTGTTCCTCTTTGTTCTTGTTTAATTTTAATAGACGCATGTGTATGGATCCTGTTTAGGTTATATTGAGTATGTTCTTGTTCTTGTTATGTTTAGTTTATGTTGTTTATGTTGTGTTCCTCACTGTATGTTTTTGTTCTTGTTTATGGTCTTGTTTGTGTTCTTGTTTAGTTTAGGTATGGAATTGTATATGTGTAAACATGTGTAGTTGTAATAATTAATTTATATGTTTAATTATGCGTGTTACAAGCATTCATATTACAAGCTTGACGAGGATGATATGTATTATGTTTTACTATTATATATCTGATTTGGCATACATCATTTGACAAATTTTGTGTGACAGGAGTGCTTACTGGGCTTCTGGAGTCGAAGACAGTGATTTATGTAACTCATCAAGTTGAGTTTCTACCTGTTGTAGACCTCATCCTGGTGAGCTAGACTTCTTATTTGTCTCCTTCATCATTATATGTGATCATATATTTTGAGATAATTCCATCTTATTAGGTTATGAAAGATGGCCGGATCACACAATCCGAAAAATATGGCAAATTACTTGATTCAGGGAATGACTTTATTGAACTCGTGGGTGCACATAAGACAGCTTTATCTGCACTCATCTCTTTAGATGTTGGGCCAGCTTCTAAATCTTCTAATCTCGGTGAGAATAGAGTACAGGGAGTTTTCGGGCCTCGTAACAGACTGTAGATGTTCAGAGCGCTGAACCACCGGATGAAACAGTAGGGACGAAAGGACACCTTGTTAATGAAGAAGAAAGGGAGAAAGGGAGAGTCGGTTTCTTAGTCTACAAGAAATATGTGATAACAGCATATCGGGGTGCACTCATAGCCGTTATTCTGTTGTCACAAGTTTTTTTTCAAGTACTTCAGATTGGAAGCAATTACTGGATGGCTTGGGAAACTCCTGTGTCAAGGAGTGTGGCTGCTGCAGTTAAAGTTTCTACGTTAATAATAATTTATGTAGCCTTGGCAATCGAAAGTTCTTTTTGCATACTTGGAAGATCCCTATCTTTTGCAATCGTTGGATACTAGACAGCAACACTACTCTTCTACAAAATGCATGCTTGCATTTTTCATGCTCCAATGTCTTTCTTTGATTCTACTCCAAGTGGACGCATCATAAATAGAGTAAGTGCATTGAACGGATGGTACATTTAATACAAAAACAGGATGTCTCATGTAAACTTCAGTGTTGGTATAGAAAATATTCAGAAGCATACAAGTTTCGAGCATAATTGTATTTTCCATAGTAACTTGTCCTTTATCCTGAGCTACATGTCATATTTTTATACTGCAGCAATATTATCTACCTTCAGCACGTGAGCTGGCTTGTTTAGTTGGAGTGCGTCAAGCTCCAGGTATACAAAAATTTTCCGAAACAATCTTAGGATCAACCACGATAAGGAGTTTTGATCAAGAAAGCATATTTCGGGAAACAAATATGAAACTAATCGATGGAAGCTCCCGGCCAAAGTTTCACAGTTTTAGTGTAAGGGAGTGGTTGAACTTTCACTCGGATATATTGTCTTCTCTAACATTTTTATTCTCGTTAGTTTTCCTGATATCTATTCCTCATGGAACAATAAATCCAAGTATGTGGTTTGATTCTTGGTACTTCTCTATAGCACATAATTTTTATTTTGCATCTGATTTTGCTCCTCCATATTCTCAGTTTTTTCGCCGACGTTGGTGACATATCGGTTTGCAGTCATAGCATGCTTAGTAGTTACTTATGGCCTCAACCTAAACCAGTTACAAACTTGGGTAATATGGAGCCTCTGTAATCTCGAGAATAAAATTATATCAGTTGAAAGGATGTTCCAATACACTTCCATACCAAGTGAGCCTCCTCTTATCTTGGAAATCAAATAGGCCAGTTGATCACTGACCATTGGATGGTAAAGTTGATGTCTACAACCCACTACGCCATAGATGGCCTATAGCAATAGCAAGAAAATGTTACAATAGAACTAAAAAAATGTTACCACAGCCAATAAAAGCCCTAAGGTAACATAAAAATTAAGTTACTTTTTTTCGAGTTACCTTTTGCCCCTAAGGTAACATTCTTTTGCCCTGTTGCAACCTTGAATTTTATGTTACAATAAGCTTCAAAGGTAACATCAAAGTATGTCTATAGTATCACACTATACATGTTACCTTTGCAATTAAAATTTGAAAAAAGGGCCCCACATGTAAGGCCAATGTGGGCCCCACATGTAACGCCAATGTGGGCCCCACATGTGGGTCACCAAATCATTATAACAATTTTTTCCCTACTGTAACAGGTTTTAAATGATTTGTATTATATTATACTAACTTGTTTGTAATATTGAAGTACCTAATCTAACATATTTCTCAAAAAAAAAAATTTGACATGATTGGTTTGTAAATTGAACATGCCATAAACCTCTTTTTCATACAAGTCAATAAAATAAACAATTCAAACCACCAAACTTCAAATCGGTACAAACCCCCGCCAAATACTGTTTCAATTTTCACACAATCACCATCAACTCCACATAATCCAAAAAATAGGTACATAGTCTATAATCTAGGACGATATCAACTAAAATTTGACGATCAGTTTGACAATAATTTAGCAAGGCACGAGCTATTCTGATCTGTTCCTGCTTATCATTATTTTCTTATTCAGAGGATAAAGTAGCATCCTGTTTACCCACTGCAGGAAACAAATCAGTGAATATAAATTCTAAGTAAAAGAGTGCACTGGAATTAATTAGAAACTAGATATATGAGACTGAAAGAAAAATCCAGGATACAACTAAAGCAATCAACTGCCATTTGCACAATAAACACGTGGTACTGATAAACCAAAAATTTAAAATAATATGCATATTCGGAATTATGTAGAAAGTGAGTGACATGTATCAAAGTTTGCATGATCATAACCTGAAGCTTTGACACTTGACCACCAAACAAATTATCTTCAAGTGAAAGTGTAAGGTTACGAGTTTCCTTGTAAGAATCAGTTGGCATCTTGATGTAAAATAGACCTATAATCAATGTTATGAGATGATTACAAGTCTTAAAGGGGGTGAAGAAACAGAGAAAACAATTTCCTACCATCAAAGCATTGCAAAATTTGTATCTTTTGAGTTACTAGCATCAGGACAAAGTTGTGGATCCAATAACTTGTTCATTCGCAGTATACAGGGGACGTGCCAAGTTGGAAGGCTTCAAAGTGAAGGCAGAAATTAATAGTGACCAAAACAATGGAAGACCTTGCACAAAACAAATTAGAGTCTAATTTAATAGCTTTCAGAACCCAAGGATTGGAAATAGAGTAAGCTGGATTACTGTTAGCATCCAAGTGGTGTTTTTAACTTCGCGAGGATTGGATTGCATGTATCGATGGTTGAATGTAGATCCTGAGTGCATTCCAGTTTGTGGTCATCTCGTAGATGTGAAACCAGAAAGGGAATAGTGCCAATTACAGCGCATTCTGATCCAGCATATGAGCAACTGTATGGTTTAAAACTGCATCCTTCTTCATGTTTAAGTTTGTTGTCATATGGAAATATCTCCGGAAATCCTAGTGTGTAATACTTACAAGAAAGTTGAAGCAATTCTGCTACATTCTCCTAAGCCAGGCACCTGATATATCCCAGTTCTTGTCTACAAGTAGGACATCAATTATGAACCTGCACTTTACAGGTTAAACAGAAACAATGTGTGACCGTTGTGACACCGCAAGGATGCATTTTGTGGCGAAAGGTAAATCACTAGTACTGCAAACATTTGAGAGGAAGATAAATCATAAACACTTATAAGTGAAACAACAGTAAATTGAGTGGCTAAAGTGGTAGAAGAAATTAGAGCAACTTGCCTCTTCCATGCATGTGGATCTTAATCATACATGCACTCGTATACTCACTGAGCAGTCCAATTCTCAGTCCACGACATAGGCTTGTTGGGACCAATACACAAAGGCAGCAGTCCGCAAAGCCCAGCTTTAGAAATCCAATAAATAGGTAATAGATAAAACAGAATGCACAACACCGCAACCAAAGAAAATGCAACTTTTCACATTAAAAAACAAACCTGAAATCCCCATTACAATTAAATAAAGATTGGTCTAAACAACCAGTTAGCATTATCCACTTCTATATCAATACAAAACAATCCAAATTCAACAAAAACAATCTTTCGATATAAAAATCAAAACTTTAGAAGTTAAAATATTGATAAAGTTACTGAATAACCTGACAGAAGTAGTAGAATTATCAGAAAGTTGAGGCTGTGGTGGTGATAAACTGCAAAAGCACCGACCCCTTTTACCATAATCACTAACCAACTCAGCCCTTTTCTAGAAACCCCTCTGAATTCTACAAGAACTTATTAAATCACAAGCAAAATCAGCAAAACAATAGACACAATAAACATACAAATACAGGAACTATGAATGTATATGTTTAGAAAAAGATGGGTAAAGAATAATAGAAGTACATGAGTGGGGAAGTAGCAGAGAGATTTAGAAAGTGAGAGAGAATTGAAGTGTGGCTCATCCTTCTTCGATTCTTAAGCAAACCCCAAGATTTTGGTTTTTAGAGTTTACAATTCTCAGTCCACAGCAGTGCCTTCCATTGCATGTTTCTATCTGAAAGTTGAAAGTTTCAAGAATTGGCACTTATTTATACAAGGCACTTGGACAATCGTATAAACACTCGGACACTTTAGGCCAAAAAGATGTAAAAAAAAAATATTGCCCCGAGTCTGATACTTCTTACACATGCCCGTGTTTAAACACTACTCTAACAAAGAACATTTCATATTTTGCTACTTCACATCACTATACTTAAAGCTTTCTTCAGAATTTATGATAATAGAAAGCATCACAAAGTCAAATGTAAGTAATTACAGATTAGCTTTGTGAAAGTAATTCAAAGCACATTGTTAATTTGCAACACAATACAATCAGAAAGTACATTAGCTCTGTAGAAGAAAACAATTTGCCACATTATTACTGCAGCAGAAATGCATAATCTAGAAATGTGTAACAGACACATGTTCAGTACCTGACAATATTTCCTGCTGCATCTCCTTTAGTAAAGAAATTTCTCTAATAACAGTGCTTGGCACTCCTTCATCTTCCTGCTCTAGTCGATTTTTCTTTAAAGCAATGGTTTCATTTGTGACGCGGTCACGAGCCATATAAACTACTCCATGTGTTCCTTCACCAATCTTCTAAACTTTTTCATACTGCAATGTTTAAAAATTCCGGTAAACATAGGAAGAGAATATTAACAAGTACAATAAGATGGATTCTATTTAAACTTTGCAAATGATAGACTGACAGGTTCTGAGTACATTCACTTGGCTAGCCGATTCTGCTTCCTCGGCCTCTAAGAAAGTTCTTAAAATCGCAAGATCTGCAAAGGCTTTTCCCAGGTCTTCAGCAATCTGATAGGTCTGAAGAAGAGAGGAAAAGAGCAATACAGACCTACTGAGAGTAAAATAAATGCATTCTTACCAAAGTGAATGCTTGTCCTGTGCTCACTCCCTGTGCTTGGTACTGAGAAACTTCTGCAGAAAAGCGATTCAATAGATCCCTCTCTCTCAGGCATAGAATATCCACCTGGGAATGATCAATTGTGAGCAACAAATGTTACTTAAAATTCAAAACTTCAATTTGAAACTTAAAATTCTAAAAACAAACTAATATATCAATATGCATAAAAATAGTGTAGCGTACACACAAAATCAGAGAGAGGAGGAGAGGTAGGATATACATATACACACAAAATGAGAGAGAGAGAGAGAGAGAGAAGAACCGCAAAAGGATATGACCCAAAATTCGCTGTAAATAAAAAATCCCCAATTCCAATTTAAAACCCTAATTTTGTTTGAAATTCGAATCTGTGAGATTTTATCGATATAAACCCCTAGCTCGAATAATCAATCTGTGAGGTAATCAATCTGTGAGGATGATTAGATTCGATTCAATTGAAAGCTTATTGAGGGAGAGACCGTGTGAGAGGAGAGAGTGATAAAAAGAGAGGGAGATTCTGGAAGCCGAGAGAGGGAAATTTTGACTTTGTCTGCGAAATTTCCGCTTCTCCAAATATTTTAAGCCGAGCCCAACATTTCTAATTTCACTTTATTTTTATTTTTTTATAAATTTTTTAATTTAAATACTGTTCAAATTTTCCGTTAATAAAAAGTGTGAGTTATTATATAGTACAGTTTATAAAATTAAACCAAAAAATATAATTTATTAATCTTAGCTAATATTAATATTATTAATTAATTATATTACCAAAATAAATTAATTTTGAAGTCATATAATTATATAAATTTTATTGTTTGTAAAATATTATTTTTTTATCCATTAACACCTTATTGTAACATAGTATGTTACGGTATATAACACTTTGAAACTATAGTAACATGTTATAAATGATATGGTAACATTAAAAATACTATGTTGCAGTAGGCTAAGATGAGCATAGCTAAGGTAACATAATTTTGAAACACGCATGATTAAACCATTGCGATAGGCCATCTATGGCGTAGTGTTTAACAATTTCCAAGTAATTTTAGATGATCATATAACCTATAATGATTAGGTGAAATACTGCAGCTATCTTTATTCTGAAAAAACGTACTTAAAACAGTAATGGAAGATAATTGTTTGAAATCATGCCTATCAACAAGAACATTGACCAAGGTTGGATTCTCATGCTTCTTGTATGGGAACTTAAATAAAATAAAAAAATTTCCTTCTCAAATCTAAATAAGCAAGGATTATAGTCATGAAAAATTTGACTAAATAACTCAACTTGTGGTTTTAGTGATTGAACATAATTAATGATTTCATCGAACATAACTGCTTTACCAGTGAACTGAAATCTTGAGTGAACTTCAAAAGAAACACTTTACATGTATAAGGAGCTATAGTTAACGGTTACCCAATTATTTTTTGAATAAACTAACCTTGCTGCAACCTGGTACAAGATCCTGAAAAAATTTCATTCTTTCACTGATCTTCACAAATATTCACAACACCAATAGAGACCCGTATACAAATATTCACAAATCCACTAGGATTTGTATTGAAAACATCTAAAAAGTATTTTGTGCCACAGAAACTAGCATATAAATGTTGTGCAACTATTACATAAATAAATAAGAAACAGGGAAAGAGACTCAAATACGAGATCAAAAGCCGAGGTTTGCACTTGAAACCAACGCAATGTATTATTGAGATTGGATTGTTGAACCTATCAAAAAAAATTGTGAAAAATAAATCAGAAAATCAAACACATAAGAATCACATAAAATATCAAACAATACTAATATATAACTTACAGCCCGAGAGAGCAGCTTGTTTAGCAGTGCAACACTCCAAAAGAACACCATTTCTGAAACTAAAACTGCATCGTTTCATAAACACAATCAACACACAAATACAGATCTGATTTGTTCACATTAAAATTTAACAGGGAAAAATGAAAAGAAAAAAAAAAGGTATTGAATTTCATAAAACTTATTGGAAGGCCTTAAAAAAATTAGGGTTCCAAATCAGCTATTTAAACAAATTAAAATTAACTGATTAAAAAATTAGAGTTTCAGATTAAACCCCCTAATTCAAAAATTGAATTTTAAAGAATACCCAATTCAAGATTTGGACTCCTTAAGCTTTAAACTCCGATTTAAGCTTTAAATTAACTCCGATTCTGACATTTTTAATACTTTTTCAACCACCGAAGAAAAGAGAGCGCAGTTGGGGAGAACTGGGTTGGGGAAGGAGGTATTAGATCGATAGAGAGGAGAGAGTCGGGCATAAAGAGCAAAGAGAGTCAGTTCTCTAGTCGATAGAAATGAGTGTAGAGAGTTCTTCGGTCAAGTGAGTAGAGAGAGAAGAGAGAGAGAAGAATCGAGAATGATTAGTGTTTTTATTTTTGTTTTATGTTTTTAGATAAGGGAGGGGATATTTGGATACTTAAAAAATTTGAAGGAAAAATCGGGGGATTTTTAAGAGGGAACAAAATATTTGGTTAATGGGGAAATGGAGGGCGCTAAATCATTTTTTTTAAAATAAACTTATAACATCAGTTGGGCTAAAAAATCAGTATTTATACTAACAAAAGACATCGGTTGATTAAAAATGATGTCTAAAAACCCTTTTACATCGGCTCCACGAGCAACCAATGTCTAAGAGGCGATGTCTATTCTACTTTTTCTAGTAGTGACTTGTCAATTTGTGATGGTATTTGGTTGTATTATCCGATTTAATTTGACTTGTCCATTTGAGGAAGTATTTTTTGATTGCTAGTCTATTGGTCAGATGATTTATGATTTGTAAATTTCATGGTTGGATGGTTTTGGATTGGTTTTCCGGGGCATTAATATGTACAAGTAATTGTTTTTATTTCCATTACTCAACAAACAACGGTTACTCTCATAATCAGTAAAACAGTCTTCGAAATAAGGTGTTTAGACAACGGTTCTATAGACTCATTGTTTGAACCACATTTACCAAACAATACTAATAACCATTGTCTATATGAGCTTTCCATTTAATACCATTAAACAATGGTATGCAAAAATCATTGTTTGATGACTAACCAGACAACTATTATAATAAACACTTGTTTGAATTACACAACATACAGGCCAAAACTGTTGTCTCAGACTACAAAAACTTAGTTTATTAACAACGGTTTTGAAGTGTTGTGGTTAAAGACATTTTACAATAGTGCATTTTAAAACGGTTGTCTGACTTAGTAATTAAACATAAAAAAGACAACACTTTCAAAAAACAGCTATAACTGTTGTTATAGAACCCATCAGACAACAGTTTTTCATGTCAAAGAAATCCACCATTGTCTGTCAATTTCAGACACCGGTGTTTTTTTCCACCGTTGTTTAAGAGGTGTTGTCTGATAGCAAAATCCTAGTAGTGTCAGTAACCTTATCTTTATACCTAAAAGTCATATATCCCTTAAAAGTCATACATGATTGCTTGATAACCCTATTCTTACTCCTAAAACATGATACCATGTTATACTTTGAACTTATGCTCACCTTCTTTATATTTCAATACATATGTCTTATCTATCTGTCCTACCAGATTTCCCGTCTTATGAAGTAATAACAGCTATGAGAGTGGATTCGAGAGCTACAACATATGGTGAGTGCACGAGATATTAAGAAGGGTGATGAGAAACCTAAAGAGAAGATTCATGTGTTCCGTAGAATAACTGCTACCAGGTTATATGGAGCTACAAGTAAGTATTCCACCTATGGTTATCTTGTGGTGTTGGATAGATGGATTTCAAAGAAGTTTGAGAAGATTGGAAATCAAAAGTTTTCTTGGAAATAGATGATGATGTTATGACCAAGCATGATACTTATAGAAGTAATGTGATGTGATATTAGTCGACCTTGTTTTATAAAATAGATTTGATGGTTATTAGATAGACTTGTTATACTCAATAATCGTAAGAGATAATGATAAGAGTGTTACTAGTATGGAAGACTGGAAGTGAAGTTATGAATAAGATAATATGCAACGGTAACTAGAGTTTTTGTCAACCAATAAAGACAAAATGAACCCAATAAAGGGTAGAAGGTATATGGAAAGGAATGAGCTCATATCTGAATGTTTCCTAATTTAATAGTTTGTAGTTGATGAGAAGGACTGCAACCAACTCATATAGTAATGACGACTAGGCTTGTGATTTCCAAAATTTTAAACAGTTTTCAAAAGAGATTTTCATAACAAAAAATTTCTAAAAGTCTTTTAAACAAAACAAGTTTTGAAAACTTGTTTGTCAAACTACTAATTGAGTTTCTTGTTTGCTATAAGATTCAGATTATCCAGAAGAATACTTGTTCTAGAAGTTAGTATGATTCATTTAGCAATCCAAGTGGACCCGCTATTATGGAGAAGATTTAATTGTTCCTAACAGGAGTACAAATATTGCTTGATAAGTTTAACGACAGAACCAATGTACGGAGAAACTATTTATCCAATTTCTGAGACTATTAAAGTTCAAAGAATACGTCAATTTACAAGAAGCTGATATGTTGAGAGAATCTCCAGACTTTTTAAAAGGAAGAATGTAATTAACAAAGGAGTCGATATGTTGAATGATCGATAGCATAGGAAAAATTTGAAGTTATGATTGTGAATCTCGTAAGAGTGCAAATAGGGTTGAATTTTACAAATATTGAGCATGGAAGCGTGATGCTAAAGATACAAGACCTAATGAATGGGAATTTATTCTAATGATCAATTAAAGAAGCTATTTCAGTGAACTTTCTAAAGCTAATATATGACTCGGAATGGGATCTATTGATCGGACAAGCGTTGAAGCTGTAAATAGATGAAATGTGGATGGCGACCAATGATTTCATTCTTTTCTATACTAATATATATTCTTATGAATCTTGAATAAAGTATGAACTTCTTTCATGATCAGCTCTATGAGGTGATAAGGAAATTGTTGTATTTCTTTTAAAATCATTTTTCCCTTAAATTTTATTTTCTGAATGAGACAAGCAGTGTTATGATGTGACACTTTGTTGAAATGACGAGGAGATTGGTGGGACGCCACCTAATCATGTGTTGTATGCCATATATTATGAAAGACTGGCCATCTTGAGTACAAATATGGTTGTCTAACTCATATCCAAATCATTATGTATTCCTTCCAATTGTTTTCTTGTACTCTTATTCCTTACAAAAAGGGTTTCCAGTCAGAATCATATACACAAATTCCTTCATGTGTAAGGTCTATTCTTTGAATATTTTAAAAGGAAGTTAAATGAACCCATATAGCAGATTGAGTTATGTGGATAATTGCAAGCCAATAAAGGGTGGACATTTACGTGCAAAGAAGAACCATTATGCCTATGAGGACATCAAATCAGAAACGGAAATCTTTATACATGATACGTTGTAAGTATGAGATTTTAGCGTGAATTGGAGTAATTAACGAATCATATGAGGTAAATTAACTAGAAGAATAAGAAAGTAAAGTTGCGTATATCGGATAAGGCAAAGAATTAATTGGACAACGGAAGCGAATGAAGAAATTCTTAATAATAACAAGATAATCGATTAATACATTATGAAAATGAAACATACCTCAATCATGTGAGAGATATTTTTCATGAAGATTCAAGATCAAAGAAGTTCTAGTTACGAATAAACTTCAAGGGTATTCTTCAAGGAATGGTTGGGTTTTCCCACTAAAGTAAATGAGTTATGGAAAATTTGATACTCAAAACCGAACCGGTGAAGGAAGTTCAGTATAAAAAGGCATAAGTGGAGATGAAGGTATGGTGGTTTAACTGTAATAATTTTTAAGAAATGATGCTTTAAAACCAAATAAATTCTTTTATAAGATCATGATAGTTGAGACCATGTGTTGGTTATCAAAAGTTGAACAAGTTAACAAATAAGAATAAGTGTATATTTTCAAGGATGGATAAATTGTTAATTAGAAATCTTGAATCGAAACACGAACTAGAAGGATTCTAGAATAATTTATAATTGTACTCAGTAGTGATATTTTGTTATAATCAGAAGATATGAGAAAAGGTATGGTATAATAAGAATTGTTCGCTATAATCTTAAGTTGAACTAAAGATATGAGTTATACGGGTTAGTATTATGTATGGTGGTGAAATGGTGAGTTCTGTGGCTATTCAATCCAATGAGGATAACTGTGCTAGATGCTGACCTAGTAGTCTTTAACATACTAGAAATTCTATGTTTGAATTAGTTGTTTATGTGGAAACTCATTAACACAAGCAGATTCTGATATTGAGCATAGTCAAGTTTACTTTGTATATCTTATTACTAATTCACAAACTAGATTCTTGTTTCTTATCTGTCAAATTCTGATGTCAGTAAATCATTAGAATGAACTAAGTGCTGATAAGCCTCACTTATCAAAAGAAAAGAAAAGAAAAGAAAAGAATAAAATTCAGGTACTCCTTTGAGATTGAGAGTAAAAATGTTGAAGGGAAGACCCAAGTGCATTGTTGGTATTAAGTAATATGTATTAGAAAAGCAAAAAAAATTCTTGGTGACTTTTCACACTCTATGATTACTGGAGAAATACTCTGATAACATCATAAATTCTGATAAGCAGGCGTGACTCACTTACACTGAGTGTAATAATATAAAGGAGATGCCCCTACTCTTAAAAATAGAAAGTATATATCCATGTGTTATTGATATTCATGTTGATACTCCAAACAATTGTGATCTCGGCTCCTAAAAAAGGGTAGTTACAACAAATCCGACTATATGTAATTGGTCTCTAATTTCATTTAGTTAGTCATCACTTGGTGTAATTGATCAATTAAGTGAGATAATTGGCTAATTTTACCAATTAATGGTCAGTTAGATGGAAATCGATTACAATTAGATTAAGTCATATTTTGATCTGACTTTCAAATTCGAAATCAAAGGAATAAGAAATTTGGAGAAAGTAAGGAACAAGTAGAATTCAGATTTTGCTGCAAGTGTGTGAAGCTTTACTTGAATGAATATGCCCTTTTTAATGGACAAGAGAAATAAAAAGTTATTTGAATGGACAAGAATGAACAAGTGAGAGAAATGTCTCGAGAACTAAAGGTTTAAGATAGAGCAAAGAGAATGAAGGAAAGAAGGAAAGGAAGAAGGGAGGTGGAATAAACAAGAGATTAATAACTATATCAATACGGATTTTATTAGACAATCAAAGAGATTTTATCATCTGTAATAAAGTTTATTAAAGGACGTCGTGTTTCTAAATTGTTTTGATAATCATACAATAAATGATTTACAAAGTATTTCTGTTTTGTATAAAATGTGAGATACAATTTTAATTCAGTTTCTGATTGATGTTGATACTTAAGTTGTTGTTAAATATTGAAAGTGGTATTAATATAGGTGATTGATGGTTACTTCAAAATTGGATGTTCTGAGCATCAAGGTTCATATTGATATCTAATTTAATATGACAAAATTTCACTAAGAGTGTAGGGTGAAACTTAGAATTAAGTTTAGTTAGACTTTATTTATTAAGTTTAGTTTAATTTAATATTTTTTTCTAACCATTTTAACATATGTACAGTTGGATCATTCTCTATCTATTCTGAATAAGTGGACCTTTCACTACACTATTGATTACATTGAGCAACCCCATAACTGTGTTGCTATATATAGGACCAAAAAAATATTACTAAAGACCCAAAAAGGGCTAAGGAAACAACAGAGCTATGTTGACTAGTAGCTAGTTAATATAGATATCTATAGCAACATAAAAACTACTCTATTGCAACATACCAATATCTGTTACAATAGATCTCAATAGAAACATATTTTGGACTCTATAGTAACATACTTAGTGTGTTGCAAAAGATCTTAGAATTTCTTTCAGAATTGTGGGGCTCAAAGGGGGTCCACCCGCGAGGCCTATCTGTGGGGCCCTTACGTGGGACCTATATGTGGGGCCCTTATGTGGGACATCTTTTACCTATGGCAACATACTTGTAGCAACATCTTTTATCTTACAAAAGGTTAATGATTTACAACAGATTTAGTACCTACTGCAACATAGTTTCAGCCAAAAAAATAATTGAAATACATATCCTGAATAATGCATTTCCCAAAATAAATACCAAGCAATTCCAAGGAATATTCATTCATACAACCAGTCATAGACATCAAATTCACTAGTCAAAATCAAACTTTTATGTCGCCAAATTTATGATGCACATAGAAGAATCTGACATATATAAGTCTTCATGCATCGGGTTTTTTAAAAAGGCGACGTATATTAACCTTCTGAAAGTACAATTTAATTTGGTTCAGTAAACAGCCAATATATAAGGGTGACATATACGTAGTCTATAAATTTATCTACGTATAAAAACTCATTTACGTCAGGTTCGGTTCACCAACGTATAAGATTATTACAAATACTTAGCATATCCGACGTAAAATAATTTTTTTAATTATTAAAAAAATAGTTTAACTAAACTTAATAGTGGTCGGGCCAAATTTAGTCTATTCTTCCCAAAATCAAACTTTATCCATTTTAACATCGCTCGACGGAAACATTGGTCCTGGAAACCATCACACCTTATTCATCTATCAGAGCAATTTCCTAACTTACATTTCTGTTATGAGGTATGTCCATACTTAAGATTGAATATATATACATAAATAGCCATGTAACAGATTTTTTCTTGTTAATTTTTCCATCAGTTCTACCTAATTGGGTTTGTTAACTTCTTCATCCTAGACCGTTGAATTAGCTGTTGGTAATATAGACACAGGTTCTGCAATATAGCTCCCAGATGTATATATGTGACTTAGAGTAATATATAGATATAGGTGTTTATGTATTAAACTGAGAAAACAAGAATATGAGAACTCAAAACTAGTCTCATTGAGATGATACTGAATTACAGAAGGAAATATAAAGCAAAACAGAACTACTGCTACAAACTAGGAACTAACACAAACTGCTACCTACAAATTCTCCACCACCTATCTTTATTCCACTAGACTCCTACAAACTCTCAAAGACGTTGCATACCAAGTCATGGCACATGACCCAGTTGAACAATCAGACAAGTACAGTTAATTTAGTTTAGATTAAACTAACAAACACCTCCCTAATCTAAACTACTTGAGCTAAATCTTTAACTCCCAAAAGCCTGCACTTCCTTTCGAACTTAACAATGGACAAAACTTTGGTAAGAACATCTGCTTTCTGCTCTCCAGTGTGGACATGCTTGATCACAATCTCACCTTGTTCCACATACTCTCTAATGAAGTGATAACGGATGTCAATATGCTTGGAACGACCATGAAAAACAGGGTTTTTTGCCAAATCTATAGTTGACCTGTTATCAACATACAGAACCATCGGACCAATAACATTATCTGTAATGTTTCCCAGAAAATTACGAAGCCATATCCCCTGACATGCTGCCGCGGTGGCTGCCATAAATTCCGCCTCACATGAAGATAGAGCAACACACTTCTGTTTTTTAGAGACCCACGAGATCAGACATTCATTCAAATAAAATGCCATTCCTGCAGTACTCTTCCTATTCTCCAGGTTCCCACCATGGTCGCTATCAGAATACCCAGAGATCATGTTATTCTTGGTATCCTTTGAGTAAACCAGTCCGTAATTCAGTGTATCTTTTACGTATTGCAAAATACGCTTAACTGCATTAAGGTGCATTTATGTTGACCTTTCCATGAAGCGACTCACAATTCCTACAGCATACGCCAAATCTGGGCGAGTGTGCACCAAGTAGCGAAGACCTCCAACCAAACTCTTAAACTCCGTGGAATTCACTACTACTCCTCCCTCATCTTTTGTGATCAATAACTTGGGATCCATAGGATATTTAGTTGGATTGCAGTCATTTAAACCTGCCTTTTCGAGCATTTTCTTAGCATATGCAGTTTGTTTCACCTTTATAAGACCCCCACTTTGCTTACTTCAATACCCAGATAATATGCAAGCTTACCCAAGTCACTCATGTCAAAATGAGTACTCATTTCCTTCTTAAAGTGTTCAACGATGCTCGTGCTTGTGCTGGTTATTAATAAGTCATCGACATACACTGCCACAATTAGAGATTCATTTCCTTCCTTATTCGTATACACAGCATGCTCATACGGGCATCTAGTCAAACCCATTTCTTCTAAACAACGACTAAGCTTTGCATACCATGCACGAGGAACCTGTCGAAGTCTATACAAAGCTTTATACAGTCGATACACCATATGCTCCTGACGCTCTTTAACAAACCCTTCAGGCTGCGATACATACACAACCTCATCTAACACACCATTAAGAAATGCTGACTTAACATCTAAATGGTGAACGTCCCATCCATGTTTAGCTGACAATGCCAGAATCAAGCGAACTGTTTTCATTCGTGTAACCGGAGCAAATATCTCTTCAAAGTCTACACCATGTACTTGAACGTACCCCTTTGCTACAAGCCTTGCTTTATGCTTGACCACAATTCCATTTGTATCCTTTTTCAATTTATAGATCCACTTCAAATCAATAGCTTTGCTGCCTGGAGGGAGTTCAGTTAGTTTCCATGTATTGTTGTTCTCTATGGATTCGATCTCCTTTTCCATTGCGGTTTTCCACTCCTTCTTCATGCATTCCTGCTCATAGTTAACAGGCTCATCTATGCCCATGAGAAACAATTCTTCGTCAAGTTCTACCTCTTCTGCATCATTATATATGTCACTAAGTAATCTGAACCTTCGAGGTTCACTGTCGCTTTGAGAACTCTCCCCACTTGATACTTCAGTTGACACACTTCCTCTTGATTCCTGACCACTCGAGTCACTTCCATTTCTTGTACTAACACTTGATGGAGTCCCAAACCCTTCTACTTCATCATTTTGTTTCATACTTTCTGGTTCAAAATCAGGTACCGTAAAATAGCTCTGTTGGGCCATTGTGACTTCTTCCTGTTATTTTTCCCAAGGCATTACTTTCTTTTCTTCAAAAACCACATCACGACTAATGTGGAGTTGTATTGATTCTGGGTCGTACAAACGGTACGCTTTAGTACCAGGCTCTTTCTTGAGGTTAATAACCGGTTTGCTACGATCATCCAATTTTCTTAGTTGTGTACTTAGAATCTTCATATGTGCAACGCATCCGAAGACTCGAATATGGCTAAGACTGGGCTTCACACATGTCCAAACTTCATACGGGTTTTGTTTTGACAGAGCACGAGTAGGCAATCGATTGAGCAGATAGATAGCATGCCTGACAGATTCACCCCAGAAAAATGATGGCAACCGCATCTCCTTCATCAAACTCCTGGCCATGGCAACCACGGTACGATTACATCTCTCCACTACCCTATTTTGTTGGGGTGTGTAGGGAGCCGTGTAATGTCGATTTATCCCTGCATTTTCACAATAAAATTTAAATTGGCTTGAACAAAATTCACCTCCATTATCTGTGCGTAGTGTCTTCACTCTCTTTTCTGGCCCATCTTCTACTTGTGCACGGAACTTCTTGAACGCATCAAATACTTCATCTTTGCTTTTCAGTAAATATACTCACATGAATCTGCTATAATCATCAACCAAAAGAAAAATATACTTATTCCCCCTTGGTGTCTCCGGCATTATAGGACCACACAAATCACAGTGAACTAGCTCTAGTACTTGTTTGGCTCTATAGTTTGCTTTAGCAGGAAAGGATTTTCTCACTTGCTTGGTCATCAAACACCTTGTGCAAACCTCCTTTGGTTGAACAATTACTGGAAAATCCCTTGCCATATTATCTTTGGACATCAGAGTCATTGCTGGAAAATTTATGTGTCCCAAACGGGAGTGCCATAGCCACGCTTCTTCATTCGCTTTGGTTAGCAAGCAAGTTTCATTGCTATTCTCAATAATAATTTTGTACAGTCTATTTCCCGACCTTTTGACCTTCATCACTAGTTTATTATACTCATCATAAACCCATAAATAAGTACCATGTATCATAACTCTATTGCCCTCTTATGATAATTGGCCTAGGCTTATAATATTATTACAAAGATTCAGGATGTAGTATACCTCTGTTATTAATTTCTCTTCCCCATTTTTGCATTTGAATGATACAATTCCCTTTCCTCTAATCTCAACAGAAGAACCATCGCCAAACCGCACACAACCAGTTACCCTATCATCGAGCTCCTTAAACTTTGATTGCGTACCCGTCATGTGATTACTTGCCCCATTGTCGAGATACCAGACGTTAGAGTCTCTCTTATCTTTGACTGATCCCAGCTTTGCCACCATATTCATTTCATTCAACAGCATGATACCGTCTCGTTTCTCTTCACACTTTGCCATTAGAAGTGCCGATTCTTCATCCTGGGTTTGTGATATGTTAACTTCTTCAACCTTGTTTCCCTTTTCTCGTTGTGATGGTCTCCTACAATCTGCTGCATAGTGACCATATACATTGCAGTTAAAGCATTTCACTTGGCTCTTGTCCTTGAATCCATTACGCCCGTCTTTGCCACACCATGAATTACCACCGCTTCTATTTTTTTGAGTTGTTCTCTTTTCCCACTCTTTTCTGGTAAGTAGGAGCTTTCCTTCGGTTTCTTTCTTGAGCCATTCATCTTCTGTAAGCATTAACTGACCATTGCTGCATTGTGTTTTTCCTCGTAGACGCTCCTCATGAGCCTTGATGGAACCTACTGCTTCTTCGATCGTCATTGTCTCCAAATCTCTAAATTACTCAAATGTTGAAGCAATCTGCAGAAATCTTTGTGGCACTGCCCTTAGCAATTTTTTTACAACATAAGTCTCCTGGACCTCCTCTCCCAATGCTCTAATGTTTGTCACAATTCCACTTAGTTTCATGCAGAAATCATCCAACGTCTCAGTGTCTTTCATCTGTATTATCTCGAATTCTCCTTTAAGCGTCTGCACCTTTGCTTTTTTGACACGGTCTACACCGAGGCACATCATTTTCAAGGCTACCCAGACCTCCTTGGCTGTCCGTTTATTTGCTATAGACAGTAGTATGTCCTCAGGTAATCCTTGGTAAATAACTGCCAATGCAACCCTGTCTTTTCTGTCATCCACCTTAGTGTTTTGATCTTTGGGTTCTACTGCTTCCTACACATTCTGGGACTGCATAAAGACCTT
This sequence comes from Apium graveolens, assembly GCF_009905375.1. Taxonomy (NCBI): domain Eukaryota; kingdom Viridiplantae; phylum Streptophyta; class Magnoliopsida; order Apiales; family Apiaceae; genus Apium; species Apium graveolens. Next base: position 200,936,690 of record NC_133653.1, read on the forward strand.
CATTTTTAGAGCCCAGGATGTGTAATTACTTCTTGACAGTATCGGGTAATTAAGGCCGACGCCCCCTTCTTTCAGCCTGTTTCCTGTTTCCATCGCTGTTACTTAAGACGCCTTTAATATCTCCTTAGCTCCGATACCACAATAGACACAGGTTCTGCAATATAGCTCCCAGATGTATATATGTGACTTAGAGTAATATATAGATATAGGTGTTTATGTATTAAACTGAGAAAACAAGAACGTGAGAACTCAAAACTAGTCTCATTGAGATGATACTGAACTACAAAAGGAAATATAAAGCAAAACAGAACTACTGCTACAAACTAGGAACTAACATAAACTGCTACCTATAAATTCTCCACCACCTATCTTTATTCCACTAGACTCCTACAAACTCTCAAAGACGTTGCATACCAAGTCATGGCACACGACCCAGTTGAACAATCAGACAAGTACAGTTTATTTAGTTTAGATTAAACCAACAGGAAATCTCCGTCCCCCTCCTCTCCCAGTCCCTCTCTCCCTTCTTTCTCTTCCCTGCTCTTTCTTTACCTGCCCATTCCCATTCCCTTCCCTTTGTTTTCCCGAATCTAATTATGTTACAAACAAATATATTTTGGTGTTGACTAAAATTTGATATGAAATCTTTATTACTTTGACACAATATGGAGTTGTAATATGGAGTTGTACGAGTAGATAATAAATTTATTATTTAGTTCGATCATTCATTATCTATTTTGGACCTAGTTTCTCGGGATATTAAACCCTAAATTTAATTTTGTATAAATAAATAATATTTGTATACTTAAATTAGTTGATTTTTTCCAGGTAAACTCTCTACTTTTGATAATAATCGCATCCTTATGGTTGGATTATTTTTTTAAAATAATTAAAAATTCTAAACTTTAACTCTAATCCATACCCTAAATCCTAAAGCCATAACTAGTAAATTATATATCTAAAAGTACTAACTATTCATACGTACCGATTTAAGAACAACTTTATTATTACCTAAATAATTCTTTTCTAAATAAATTATAGTGCATGAAGCACATATATTTGAAACTCTTGAAATTTTTCTTAATTTTTCAAATATATTAAACAAATATTTGAACTTTAGAATGTTATCAAAACAAAATCAAAATTCTCCTATAATATATGATATTGCTTAACTTTTTAAGTTTTTATGTATTTTTTGTTCACTAAATATAACAGCTTGCAATCACTTTTATTAATTCAACCGATTTAGGTTGAAATCATTTTTTACATTTGGGTGTTTCTTTTTTCCCATTTCAGCAAATTCAAACAAAATAGATGGAAACTATTGCACCATTTGGTAAAGAAAATTGGACATCTTAGGTTTAGTAGTTACACGTGCCCTGCTCTAAAGACTACTACCTTCTGTTGTGGAGTTTAATTTTCATTTATTTTTACTTTCGATTTTTTTATGAACTATTTTAGTAAACATACATAAGGAGAAAACACAAGCACGTGGATGCACACATGCTTCCAAAGACTAAAAACATCTCGTAAACAAACAAAATTTAAAGACATTTGTTTGAAAATGGTGTATCTTATAAAGTTTGTTGGACATGTTGTATTTTGAAAAAAATGCTGAAAAATGATGTAATGAGATTATGTTGTATGGTTTTATGACAAATTTACTTTTGCTATATTGATATTGACTTAGTATCTAAGTTATTATTGGTAGAGACAAGTTTGAGTACATTTTAAGCTCAAATTTTTGACTAATTTTCAAAGGGGTTAAGCAAGGATTTAATACTTGATCAACTATAACATATCAAATATTTCTCTATTTTTTTATAATGATGGCAGGGTGGAGTAAGCCATCTTATAATATAGCTAAAGTAAACTGTAAGGGTGTGTTTGATAGGAATAGAATGAGCTTCTATAGGATGCACTTTGAGAAACTGTCTAGGGGAATAAATTAAGGGGGCTAGGTATGGTAGTGTCACTCTTTGTGGAACTTTGGTCCATATTTTATGGGATAAAGTTGGCTTGGGAGATAAGTGATACAAAAACATGTTGTCGTACAATTTGATTCTCAAAAGGCGGTGAATGAAGTTAATAATATAAATCCAAAATTTTGCGTTGCCGAATTTGGTGGTGTTGATCATGGAGCTTGCTAGCTGTTGTCCCTGCTTTCGTATAAAAACCATTTTTGTTGTTGATCTTGCTTTATTGCCGTACTTATCCTTGTTTCTTCATGCCCTATTTGTTAGTTTATGTTTCAATCTAAGTCTCTGTTACGGTGAAACAAGATTGTAGTGGTGTATTGTTCAATATAAACTATTATTATTTCTGTTATTAAATAACTAAATCTATTCCACAGTGAAACACAATGATTTCTTTCTCAACAAGAGTAATGAACTAGATAATTTCATGTTTTTAATAAATGTCTTAATGTGCACAAATGAGCATAGTATAAGAATAAACCATGAAATTACTCCTTTACACTTAGCCTATATATTTCATGGCTCAATCTTAGCCATTGAATCTTAACCATTTCAATCTCGAACATTCATTTCAAAAGTGCCATAAAGGTAGCTTCTTTTGGAACCCAAATCCATTTTGGGCGCCTATGTAAAGAGTCACAGTACACTCTTTTTTTGTTTTTATCATTTTTAGGCAACTAAACCCAAACAACTCATAACCCTGTAGAAAAATTGTAGGAAAAATATTATTCATATAGTTAATTTGTTAGATAAGGGATCACCATCCCGCAACTAGTGTGACCATTAGGGTTGAGTAATAAATAATAAGGTTTGGGATATTATTTAATCAGTCCAAAATCTATTATTTTTACTTAAGGGACTCAAATGAATATAAGTGGTATGGTTAATTTGATAATTGACTCGTGCTAATTGGTCCAAATTTTTAGCTTTTGTGTAATAAAGGGTGTATATGTAATTATAATTTGTGCTTTCTACATTTAAAATTTTAGTTGATATTCCCATAAGTAGTAAATTAAGTCTTTAAAGTGATAAGAAGTATTTCATTATTCTTTTGAGAAAAAGAATAATTGAGGAATAATTTGGCATAAGTATAGATACAAAATCTTGTCATCATTTTGTTTTATTTTATTTTATTTTATTTCAACCTTTTTATTATCAAATTATTCATTTTTTTTAAAAAAATTAGTTTTCAAAAATTTATAAAGTATTTATTTCATTAAAATATTTCCTAAATATTTTGGGACTTTAGTTAATTTTCTTAAAAGGTGAGTATTTAATTATTTTCCTAAATTGTATTTTCTTTTCTATCAAATAAGTAAATAGGAAATTATAGCTAAATTATAACACTACAAGAAATTGGCAATCACACAACAGTCATTAGACGACGGTACAAAATAAAACCGTTGTCCAAAAAAATTAAACCACGGTGAATTGTTGGCTCTTAAAAAACTGTTGTCCTGCGTTTCTTCTAACAATAGTTACTGATGATTTTACAAACTGTTGTCTAAGGTGCATGCTGTCATCTACTTAGACAACAGTTCTTTCCCCGGGTATTGTTTAGAACCCTTTACGACAATGGTTGATAGGTGTTGTATGAACTTAAATTTATTTTACCTTAACACAACAGTGTTTGGCAAAAACGTTGTACAAGTTAGACAACTGTTTATGATAACTGATGTTGTAGTGAACATTAGACAACACATTGAATTTCATGTTTACAAGAGGGTTTTGGATATTTTCATGAAAGCCGTTGTCTGTTTAATGAAGATAAAAAAAAATTGACTTGTATTACATTACATTCCAGGTACACAGTACCACACAATAACATACCAAACCAAAATCAGCAGTCCATAAATCAACCAAACAACCAATATTAAACTAGAAATGTTAAATTAAAACTGTAAACTAATTCTAAGAGACTAGAAATTATAGCAATTGTTCATAAAATAGGTCAACCACATACTTCAATAAATTGAGTAATAAGTCCAATCGCACACGAAACAAATGAAATTAAAATGTGCAAAAGCTGTTGACGCACATGCTGCTTAGCCAAAGTTTTGAAGGCTTTGTTTTATGCTTGACGTTGGTAACTCTGCACAAATAGAAAACAGAACATTAACCTTAATTTTTACAAGTTTGATACCACAAATTGTAAAAGTGTATCATCTGCAATAATAAACATATCTCCGGCCGGACTCCTTTTCCCAAGCTAGCCATAATATTCATCTGTGTTTGTCTGCCAAAAGATTATATTTGCTATGATAAAATCATCATCTATTATAACAAGAGAAGTCAATGTCAAGTAGATGATGATTTTACCACGGAAAAATTAATCTCATCAATGGGTTGACGAGAAGTACATGTAGATAATCTGAGTTTCACCTATAAGAAAAAGACCGGTCAGCAGTACATGGAGTGAAAGCTGTATAAAAAATTATATATATTACCATCATGGAAGCTGAATCCATTCTTCTTCCTCTCATATATAACTAGTGTTTTCGTCGTCATGTTCATCAACATTAGGGAAAAGGGGCAAATGCAGGTCATTCTCAAGTTCTACTTCTACAGAGCCATCATTTTCCTCATCACAGTGGTCATGAAAGTTCTTTTCTGGTAGCTTTAGCACCACAGACCAAAATTTCTCAAGAGGATCATCAATGTAGCAAACTTGCTTAACATGTTTTCCTAGCACGAATGGATCATTTATAAATCCTAATTTAATAAAATTAACCAAGATAAATCCCAAGTCATCAACCTTAACCCCTTTGTTAATATCTACCCAATTACAACGAAATATAGGGACCATGAAATTATTATAGTCTAACTCCCATATACTTGTTATAACTCCATAATAGGTGTGTGCAGTTTGTTCAACAGTTTTATATTTTTCAACAAGCATCAAAGTATCTGCAACAACAGAGACACCACTACACTGAACTTGTCGATTATCATCGCGGTCCTTGGTGCTATAACTAACAATGTTACTTCTATAACCGCTGAATGTAGGAACATTCTTGTTAGGCCCTTCTGCAATCCACCTTATCTCATCACCTATGGTATTATCTTCTTGGAGCAATTCCGTTGCAATATGTCAAAAAAATATACTAATTTATAGTAATTATTATATAATTATAATATGAAGTTTCACTATGTACTTATATATAAGCTACTTTTAAAGTAAATGAACATAATGCCATAGGTGATGAGATACAATTACTTTAAAATTTTATTTAATTTAGCTCGATGTTCTCCTTCAAGGTCTGTGTTTTAATTTAGTTGTCACTTGCATTTTTAATTAGGACGACATGAAAAAGTAATAAATAAACTAATAGAAATCTTACCTTTTTCTTGAACCATTGGCCGAATTGATCATTTTGCTTGTTCTTTAGCCACACTTGGTCATTTTCATGCTGCGGGTATCTTACCATCAAAGATGCCATATGTTCACTACAAGAAAAATAAATTGGTCAATTTTTGAATTATGAAAAGGCAGAAAATAAATAAATAACAAAATACACACACACGTTAGTACGCATCTTACTCAAAATATGGCCCGATGTCATTGCTATTTTGCAGGAAACATAAATGTGCAAGCTGCAAGTCCTCTTTGCTCGGCTTTATGATTGTGGCACCGGATAAAGGTCTGCTTATTCCATTTTGGTCATGCCTAACGTTTTCTGGAAAACCTATGGTTGCTTCATCAAAATAGACCAAATATTCAACGGCCTCCTCGGCAACATATGCCTCTGCAATACAGCCTTCGGGATGAGCAGGTTTCGTACATATCCCTTAAACGCCTTCATATATCTCTCGAAAGGATACATCCAATGAAGAAAGATTGGCGCGCAAAGCTTAACCTCTCTCACAAGATGAACTGAGAGATGGATCATCACATCGAAGAACGAAGGGAGAAAGTGTTTTTCTAGCTGGCATAATGTTTCCACCAACTCAGATTGCATTTTTTCCAATTTATCTACATCGATGACTTTACTAAAAATTGCCTTGAAAAATAAGCAAAACCTTATTATTGCGCACCTGACTTGTTTTTGCAGTACTGACCGAATTGAAATTGGAAGTAGATGATGCAATATCGTGTGGCAATCATGAGATTTCATTCCACCAAGCCGAAGTTTTTCCATATTTACAAGATTCTTAATATTTGAACAAAATCCATCCGGTAACTTTATTTGAAGAAAGGATGAGCAAACTACCTTTTTTTCTGCATTTGATAAGTTCCATGAAGCCAAAGGTACCTTCTCTTTCTTGTCGGGAGTTTTTGGCCTCAGCTCCGTTCTTATTCCCATATCAGCCATATCAAGACGGACAGACTCCCTATCTTTTCTCTTTCCAGGAATATTTAGAAAAGTTCTGAGTAAAGCTTCACATATATTTTTCCCTATGTGCATCACATCGAGAACATGCCTAACCGGTAAAAACTTCCAATACTCAAGTTGGAAGAATATAGAAGCCTTCTTCCAAACTGGTCGAGCTTCACCTTTCTTCCATCGAGGTTGGCGTTGTGTCTTACCAAAGACATGGCCCCTTAGATGTTGTACTCGTCCAAAAACCTGCTCACCAGTTAATGGAATAGGAGCAACATCTGTCTCAACAGTGTTATCAAAAGTTGTTTTCTGCTTTCTATACGGATGATGACGGGGCAACCACCTCCTATGCCTCAAAACCACCGTCTTTCGATAATGAACGAACCTAGTAGCCTTTGTGTTATCAACACAGATAGTACAAGCATTATACCCTTTAATTACGTTTCCTGACATGTTTCCCAAGGCCGGATAATCACTTATTGTCCATAATAATATACCCCTATATAAGAAAGAATCTTGTTTATATGCGTCATACACTTATTTCCTGAGCCACAACTGTTGCAGATCTTCTATAAGTGGTTGAAGGAACAGGTCGATATCAGTTCCAGGCTCCGTTGGTCCTGATATTAACAAGCAGAGCATAATATACCTTCTTTTCATACAGAGCCAATGTGGAAGGTTGTAAATTGATAGCAAAACCGTCCAACTAGAATAATCAGTACGGTTTCCATGAAAAGGATTGAAACCGTCAGAGGATAGAGCTAACCGAAGGTTCCTGCTATCCGATGCAAACTCAGGACACTCTTTATCAACATCCTTCCATGTTTCCGAGTCAGTCAGATGCCTCATTTTACCATCCTTTTTTCGCTCAGTGTCATGCCAAGTCATGTCCATTGCAATTTGGGGTGTGTTGAACAAATTTCTTATTCTTGGCATCAACGGGAAATACCATAAAACCTTGATAGGGACTCCTTCCTGTTCTTCTGCTTTCTTATTCAATTTCCATCTAGAGGCCTTACATATCCGACAAGTTGTCTCGTCTTCATTTATCTGGCCATGATATTAGAGACAATTATTCGGGCATGCGTGGATCTTCTCATACCCCATTCCTAATGCACATAAGGTTTTCTTTGCTTCACTGAAAGAAGAAGGGATATTGTTGCCTTCCGGAAGCAAATCCCCAATCAACAACAGAACATAGGAAAAACATGAATCAGACATACCATGTTTCACCTTCAAGTTGAATAACTTAACCAACGCTTTCATCTTAGTGTAATTCTCACAACCAGGATAGAGAGGTGCATGCTCACCTTTGACATGATTCATGAAATCTGAAAAATCGGAGGAAAAATCATCATCATCTTCGTCAGCTTTACCCATTCCTGTGTAGGACTGGTTTAAAGATACAGAGGAGTAGCTTTCATCCGGTAGAGAACTTTCTGCAGAATTTGCCTCCCCGTGCTATATCCAGCGTGTATAAGTTTCATCTATGCCATATTGAAAAAGGTGGTTTTTAACAGTTCGAACATTCCAAGATTTGCTGTGTGCGCACTTTAAACATGGACAACTTATTTTTCCTTCATTATAACCATTCTCAAAGGCAAACATCAGTAAATCCTCCAATCCTTTTTTAAACTCTTTTGTTCTTCTATCAGGTGTTAACCATGATATATCCATCTTTTGATACAAACAAACTGAAAAAAGAAAAATGTAAGCCGTCAAAAATAGAACATAGTACCATTAGACTATATCTTCAACTATTAAACACCAAATTTAACAGAGTACATGTGAGCACAAATTAAACAACTACAGATTAAGCACAAATTAAACTAAAGAGTCAACAAAAATTAAAGTAGAGCTAGATGAATCAAGCTACAAGTTAAACTCAAATTAAAATAGAAATTATACCATTAAACACCAACTACAACTAAATAACAAATTATACCATTAAACAGAAGTAGAAATCCTACCAGTAAACACCAAAGTAAACAGAGTACGGGTGAGGGGTGAGCACAAATTAAACAACTACAAATTAAGCAAAAATTAAGCAAAAAATTCAACAAAAATAAAACAAGAGATAGATGAGTCGAGCTTCAAGTTAAACTCAAATTAAAACAACAATTATACCATTAAACACCAACTACAACTAAAAAACAAATTATACCATTAAACACCAAATTAAACAGAAGTAGAAATCCTACCAGTAAACAGCAAAGTAAACAGAGTACGGGTGAGCAGTGAGCACAAAGTAAACAACTACAAATTAAGCAGAAATTAAGCTAAAAATTCAACAAAAATAAAACAAGAGCTAGATGAGTCGAGGTTCAAGTTAAACTCAAATTAAAACAACAATTATATCATTAAACACTAACTGCAACTAAACAAAAAATTATACCATTAAACAATAAATTAAACAGAAGTAGAAATCCTACCAGTAAAGAGCAAAGTAAACAGAGTACGGGTGAGCAGTGAGCACAAATTAAACAACTACAAATTAAGCAGAAATTACCTAACGAGCTTGCAAGTCGAGCTTCAAGTTGAGCTAACAGATCCAAAGAAACAATGGAGGTTGAATTACCTAACGGAGGTGAGAAAATCAAAGATACGGAGGCCGCCGTATGGAGAGAGTGAAGAGTGAGGATATAGATGAGAAGTGAGTGAACGACCTAATTGGACTAAATTATTTTGCAGTTGGTCCGACATAATTAAAGCTCAATGATTGTGATGTTATCTTATTTTTTAGTTCGCGTTTATGCGATTTCCGGGTTTTTTAGTTCGGGTTTCTGTGATGTTCGGGTTAAAAAACCGACTCGATGCATCCGGTATATGAATCGAGGACTCGGTTTAGGATTTGCGAGATCTAAATAGAGATCCGCGGTTAAATCCTGCAGAGTCGTGGTTCGGGTTTCTGTGATGTCCGGGTTAAAAAACCGACTCGATTCATCCGGTATATGAATCGAGGACTTGGTTTAGGATTTGCGAGATCTAAATATAGATTCACGGTTAAATTCTGCAGATTCGTGGTTCGGGTTTCTGTGATGTCCGGGTTAAAAAACCGACTCGATTCATCCGGTATATGAATCGAGGACTCGGTTTAGGATTTTCGAGATCTAAATATAGATCCGTGGTTAAATCCTGCAGATTCGTGGTTCGGGTTTCTGTGATGTCCGGGTTAAAAAACCGACTCGATTAATCCGGTATATGAATCGAGGACTCGGTTTAGGATTTACGAGATTTAAATATAGATCCGCGGTTAAATCCTGCAGATTCGTGGTTCGGGTTTCTGTGATGTTCGGGTTAAAAAACCGACTCGATTCATCCGGTATTTGAATCGAGTACTCAGTTTAGGATTTGCGAGATCTAAATATAGATCCGCGGTTAAATCCTGCAGATTCGTGGTTCGGGTCTCTGTGATGTCCGGGTTAAAAAACCGAATTGATTCATCCGGTATATGAATCGAGGACTCGGTTTAGGATTTGCGAGATCTAAATATAGATTCGCGGTTAAATCCTGCAGATTCGTGGTTCGGGTTTCTGTGATGTCCGAGTTAAAAAACCGACTCGTTTCATCCGGTATATGAATCGAGGACTCGGTTTAGGATTTGCGAGATCTAAATATAGATTTGCGGTTAAATCCTGCAGATTCGTGGTTCTGGTTTCTGTGATGTCCGGGTTAAAAAACGGACTCGATTCATCCGGTTTATGAATTGAGGGCTCGGTTTAGGATTTGCGAGATCTAAATATAGATCCGCGGTTAAGGATCCAAAATACCGAGAATATACCCATAATCAATAAAAATCCGTAACATTTAATGATCCAAGATATTAAAAAAAAAACTCATTTTCACCAAAAATCCGGAAGATTTAACGATCCAAAAAACCTAAAAAAAACCAATATTCAATAAAAACCCGGAACATTTAACGATCCAAAATACCGAAAATAAACCGAACAGTTATTAAGTAGTACTTCTAACAACTGATTATTTGAATTGTATTTTTATATTTTATAGCAATTATATTATAATAAATTATATTACCCACCGTTAGATTAGAAAATAAATCAAATCTCTACCATCCATTTGATTTTTCATTTCCCCCATATCCCAAATTTCTCTCCCACCTTAACTTCGCGGTGTTTACTTGACACATTTCATTTCTCCAACACAGAGCACCCAACTCAACTGAGCACTGATTACCCAACACAGAGCAGCGATTACCCGACACCGAGCAGCGATTTTTGATTCTGAGCAGGTATTTTCTTCTACAACCCTAGAATCCACGGTGTTGGAGTTTTTTTAGGATTTTTTTAGGGTTTTTCTAGTATATGAGTTTGGGGACTTTTCTAGTATATGAGTTTGGGGACTTTTCTAGTATATGAGTTTGGGGGGTTTCTTTTAATTATATTGATTTTTTGTGATAAATCTTTAAATGCATGTATGTGGTCTTAGCAAAATCAATTAGGATGATTTTATATGTTTGTAGTATGCGATTATTTTATATGTATATCGTCTCGGATGAAACTGATAATGCTTTTTATCTGATTCTGAAGTCCATAATGCGATTATATCTATGTTTTTTCTATGATTCTAGTCATTATAGTATTATGTTAATGTTTTTGTGCTATAAATATAGATTTATGTTTATATATATGATATAGTTCTTCTTGTAGCTCATAGTTGTTAATTGCATCGTAGCTTTTTGTGGTTCATATATGTGAATTGTATAGTTCTTCTTGTTTCGTTTGTAGCCTCTGTCTTATATGCTGCTCTTTATGTGCTGTATAGATGATGGCTACTCCGAAAAAGAAAAGCAAGTCAAAGACGATAGAGTCGAACATAAGAAGGTCACCGAGAATAGAGCCGAAGAAGAAACCGTTAAAAAAGATCAACCGATCTGTATCCCATCCCTGTATGAAGAATGTGAGCAGGGCTTTGAGAAAGACGAGGTCCTTAAACAACCAGACCCCAAGTATGACTCCTACCACTTCAACTTCTTCCCCAAAATCAGTGAAGAAGAAGCCTATATCTGAAGGCTTACTGAAAAAAATTTCTAAAAAAAGGAAGCGAGGAAAAGGAGCTGTTACAGAGTCGAACAATACTCAAGGTCTAAAACTACTCAACGCAACGCAAGATAATGGGGAACAAACTTAACGTGTCTTTTAAAAACAAAGGAGAGTCGTTTGGTCCTGAAACGACAGAGATGCAATCCTATATTGGGGTATTGGCAAGAACCAAACCGCCAATATGGCAGGATAATTGGAAATGTATTCCTGAAGAGATAAAGACAAAGATTTGGGATTTTGTGCTGGTAGGCCAAAATAAACTTATTAAGTTCATTGACTTTGTCTGCTATAAGTTCATTTTATTACTTGTTTCTTATAATTCTTATAATTTCTTATGTATGCAGATGGCTTTTATTTTACCTCCATCGGCCAAGAAGTTGGTTTTACGTTCTGCAGGTCAAAAATGGAGGGAGTTCAAAAGTCGGTTGACCACTCATTACATTCTTCCTTATCGGGATCAACCTCAATTGTTGGCCTATCCGCCTGCAGATTTTTCTTTCATAGAAAAATCTCATTGGGACATTTTTGTTGCTGAACGCACATCATCTGAGTTTCTGGTATGTTTCTAGTTAGCATTGGCTCATATTTGTTGTTTATCAAACTAAGGATTGGGATATAGTTACTTACTAATTATATTATAAACCTTCTTGTGCTTTTTATGAAGTTATGTCATGATGAAGCAGTACAAAGAAGAAAGTCAAGTGTTTATCCACATCGCATGGCTCGAAAAGGTTATGCCAATCTGGAGAATTAATGGGTGAGTAATAGTGACACGACATTCTTACTTTTTGAATACACACTAATTTTCCACACATGTTTATACTATTTCTAAGCTCACCATCTACATGTGAATATAGTATCAATCACATCCAGATGAAGAGGAAGTAGATCGTTCATCAACCTGGGTCCTAGCAAGGCAGGACAAAGATGGTAATTATTTAAGTGATGATGTCCAGAGAAAAGCTGAAGAAATTGTAAGTTATTGATTTGTATTCTACTTCAAAATATTAATTATCTCATTCTTTGTTTTAAACCTTTTACCCTACCGAACTTAGAATTTAAAGCACAGACTGTGGTAATAATTAAAGTACTCTAAATGTTACAGGGAAAGGTGAAAGCATAGGTTAAGGAAGGAAAACTGAAAGCAGAAGGTGTTGATGATGTCTTAACACTTGCGCTTGGGAAGCCCGAGCATGGAGGAAGGGTCCGTGGACAAGGAGTTCATGTAAAGCAGTCAATTTACTTTGATCTTCCAAGGAAGAAGAAAGCTAGGACAATGGATGAAAAAATATAGGAAGGGATTAAAAGGTTTATATCGGAGGAGACTCCGCGGATTATTAAAGAGAGAGATGCCTTTTGGGCTGCAGAAATGGAAAAACTCAGGGCAGAGATATTGAAGAAGCCCGTAGAGAAAGATGCTACTCCAAAACACACTTCTCAATAAGCAAGCTGTCACTCTGACGGCGGGGTTGCTGTGGATATTGGTGTCAAGAATAAGGATACACCTTGAACTGCAAGGAAGTTATTTCCACTTCAAGAGGAGGGAGGTATTCAGAAAATCAAAATGATTGATAATTTATTTGTTGATTTTGGGGAGGAACTTAAGGAGGCTGGGAAGCCAGCTCGTGAGGATGAAATATGTAATACTGTTGTTGAGAAGAAGACTTCTGAGGAAATGAAAGTGAATGCTCCGGATACTTGTGCTTGCAAATTGGATATTGGATCGCTCAAAAACATTGTTGCTTGTGCGACGATTGATGAAGTAATCAATCTCGATGGAGGAGAGCAGACAATCCATGGTGTACGACTAGGAGAAGAGAATGCAAGAGTCTCAATCACTGAAGTCATTCAAGGTGATGCTAGGATTCCCTTTCATATCGGTGATGAAATTCTAACTGTGGAACAAGCTATAGGAACTTTTATCGCATGGCCGAGAAATTTGATAGTGACAGGAACAAATACCGCTTCCAATGTTTTGGTGGCTCCAAAGGTGAGAATATTGTTTTATCAGTATGATTTTTTTAGTATGTTTTTTCCTAATATTTTTCACGTGCCTTTTCTGCAGAAATCCAAGATCAAGAAAACAAAGAAGACATATAAAGTACTTAAACATGTTGAACCAGAGCTTACTATTGAGATGGGTGCAAATTACCCATCTGCACTCAATCGTTTGTGGATATGGGCAAAGGTTGCCTTGGCTCATGGAGAGACGGTTTCTTTTATGCTATGCAAAGAAGCATTTGACTCTACAAAGAAGCATGTCATCTACTTATCAGATATTTATGCACTTTGCACTGGAGGTGAAATGTCGGGGTCTGTCATGTGCCTCTTTATTCAGTAAGTTTTTTCATTAATTTTTTTTTTCATATATAGTCCCGTGATTAAACTCACAATATTTACTAACTACTGTAAATTTTATATGTAGCTCCTTAAATGAGCATGTCAAAAAATAGAAGATGACCAACATGATAAGGTTTGTAGATCCCAGGATCATTGGTGCCATCGGATGTGGCACTGCACTACGGAGATCACGTGCACTCGCTGCATAATTTAAGGATGCGAAGAATGGTCAGTACTTTCTCATGCCTTACAATGATGTGTAAGTTTTAATACTATAGCGAACTTTTCGGACAATGTCAGATAATTTTTAGTTTTATACACGATCATATGTCTTGCTCTTTTTAGTTGATTTGTCGTGAGACAAGAGTTCAAATAGTAAGGTTAAATATGTTTATTGATCTTGCAATTTTGAAAATTTTTATGACTTGCTCAATTTAGGTGTTTTTTGGTGGATTTCATATAAATTTTAATATGATGATGTTTATGCTATTTGAGTTGGTAAGGCGGTGTCAATTAGTAAATTACACTTTAATTTCAATCTTGCTAAGTCGTTGATGTTTCTACTTTTTAAGACAAGGGTTAAAATAGTGAAGTTAAATATGGTTATAATTTTTGCAACTTTAAACAGTTTAATGGCTTGCTGAATTTAGGTGTTTTTTGCTGGATTTTATATAAATTTTATTATGATATTGTTTATGCAATTTTAGTTGGTAAAGCGGTGTGAATTAGTAAATTATCCTTTAACTTCAAACTTGGTGAGTCATTGCCTTTTCTATTTTTCAGTAAACATTTTAATTATAATTACTGAGCTTAAAATTGAAAATATTTCTTGCAACTTTTAGGTTGAATTTTACAGTAAGTTAGGTTTTAATTGTTGAATTTAGGTGCATTCGGGTGCATTTTATATAAACATTAATATGATTTTGTTTATGCTATTTGGTAAGGCGGTGTGTATTAATATCTTATATTTTAATTAAATCACTTGCTGAATCATTAATCGTTAATATTTGGGTAGGAATCACTTGACTTTGATTGTTGCCAATCCTGAGGCAGAGATTGTTTACTACATGGACCCTCTTAAACGTCGCATTGCTAATGGAGAGTGGGCGGAAGTCGTACACAAGTAAGTTTAAGTTCAAAAATTTGTGTATTAAGTGGTCAACCTTGACATATCATGCACAGTTTGTAGTGATTTGATTGTTTTATTGTCGCAATTCTGGTTGCAGTGCCATTAAATTTTATAAAGAAAATCTGAACAAGCTTGCAAAGAAGAAAACTTTATGGGAGAACATGGCGGTAATAATCAATTCTCATCATATATTATGTATGTAATATAATGAAATTGTATGAAAAAAATTATTTATTATCAGAGGGAGTTCCAGTCCAGGCAGGAACCAAGGAATGTGGCTTGTTCGTGATGCGTTACATGAAGGAGATCATTGAGGACAAAAAACTTGAGTTTGCTGCCAAGGTGAGATTATCATTTTGATTTTTTTAATTGACTTAATACTCTTACCCTTATGCCTTGTGTAACGCGTACTTTTCTTTTTTTCAGTGGATGCGCAGGCCAAACTTGCACTACGCCATAGATGGTCTATCGCAATGATTTGATCACGCGTGTTACAAATTTATGTTACATTAGCTATGCTCATCTTAGCCTACCGCAACCTAGTACTTTTGATGTTATCATAGCTTTTATAACATGTTACTATAGATATAAAGTGTTATGTATGGTAACATTAGGAAACTTATGTTAGAATAGAGTATTAATAGAGAAAAAGTAAAATTTTACAAAAAACAAAATAAATTTAATTATTTGACTTCAAAATTAATTAATTTTGATAATATAATCAACAAAAATATTAAAATTAGCAAATTTTGATAAAATAAAATCGTTTTTTAAGTTTATAAACTATATAAAGTAACTGATATTTTTTATTAATAAATTTTTTAACACTATTTGTTATTATAAGTTTATTTAAAAAATAAAAATAAAGTAAATTTAGAAATACTATTAACTATTTCGTTGGGTTGTCAATCAGGCGGCTAAAACAGGCTCAAAATATTTGGACAAGCGGTAATTTGAATTTTAGATAACCGGGCAATTTTAGACCAGCGGATTAATATTTTAATCAAGTCAAAATTCACTCAATCAAAACATAACTCCACCCATCTTCTCTAGATATATATCTCTCAGTCGCTCTCTTTCTCTCTGCTCGCAACTCTCACCCTCTCTCTCAGCTTTACTTTCAATTGAATAGTAAATTAAAGCTATACTTTCAATTTAGAGCTAAACTTTTACAGATCGATGGAGATGAGGATTGCTTGAACCGATTCAAGCTTCATACGAAACTAGGGTATATATTCGAATTGGGGTTTTTTATTTTTTTGTTCTTTTTTGTTTAATTCTCTTTGTTCCAAAGCTAATTTGGTTTTTTCTCTTTGTTTCAGTGCTAATTTTGGGGTCGAATCAACTTGGGTTTAGCATGTTATTCTACCTTAAGTTACTACTTCGCTTCAATTTTGTGTGTGTATGTATGTACTACTCCTCTCTCTCTCTCTCTCTCCCTCTAGTTTAGTTACTATCAAATGAATAATTTGTTTTATCATCTTTTGTGGATTTTTTATGGATTTTAAAAATGCTACTATGAAGTTGGAATGATTCTTTGTACTAGGTTCAAGGAATAATTATTTAGGAACCTGAGACACCTAATATGCCACTAACTACGTCCCGAGGCTGCGTTGACCCCTACGGGGAAGAGACAGGCCAGGGCGTTGTCTTCTTTTTTGAAATCACGGGGTGTTAGGTTTAATGTTGTTTATTCGTCTCCGTTTGATCGGGCATGAGGTACGACTTTAGTTGTTTTCCAGGTACTTTGATCTCAGAGACGTATTAGCCTTACTGATATGGTCACAGTTTTGTATCTGGGTTATTTAATAGAGTTGTATCTGTTAGTGTGTTGATTTTGAGGTTTTTGATGTTGGTTCCGGTTAATTGCCATTGAATCGATGTAGATCGCTGTTGAGGATTGTTTGGTGATTTAAGTTGTGTTTAGTTGCATTGAATGGAATAAGATGAAAACTTGTGAAGAAGAGCATAGGTGAAAGTGAAGGAAATATCAGACTGCAGTGAAAAACATGATAGAATGTATTCCATTTCATCAATCCGTATGTCAGATGCTATTAGTTATGTTTAGTGTATTCTTGTATCTTCTTTTGTTACTTTAGTATACAAATGAGAAGGACAGCTTGTTGAGGATTATTCTTTATGCATTTCAAATATAATGCTCACTGTTTAATTTTCTTATTTAAATTAGGAAAAGTTGTGAGAAGTACATTTTAGCTAAGTTTGCTAACTTATAATGTTGAAAATCAGGGAAGTGAAATAGAGTACAGTATATAATTTGTGTATAATTGAGTCAACAGTCAACTTTAGTGTTTGTGTTAGTAGTTTAAACGTTTATCTTTTCTTTGTAGCTTTGTCCTCTTGGCTAATAATGCATCAAATGCTCATTCTGCAGGTACTTTAAATGGTGGTCGTGCTGACTGGCTTGTAAAAAAATGCACAGTAAGATATCTCTTTTAGTTACTTTTCCAGTGAGATTCTGCTTTGGAAATGTAGTTTTAGCTACAGGTTCATTGCTCTACTACGTTTCTCTACCTTAGGAGCTCGGTACCAAAAGCTTAACGCCTCTGCTGACTGAGCGTTCTAATTCTTTTTCAGAAAATCGCTTCAACAAAATGCAACGTGTAATTGTATCTGCAACCAAACAATATAAACTTTTAATTTCTCTCCTCTTCTGCAATGCATCCAAGTGCACGGCCATAATCCAGCTGCCTCAATATTGTTTGATTTCTTATGCCAATAATACTATTTATATATTTGTTTTGGTGTTGGAATAGATATATTGACTATAGTTTCTGGCAGGTCAACGTCTGCATGAAATGACTATAAATCCTCCTGCAAATATCAAAGCCCTTTTACCTATTGTAAGTATACTTCTATACTTCTATAGGCTTGTCAATTTCTCGCGTTTTGTGATTGAGATAATAACACTGGTTGTCTATGAAATAGCGAAAGGTGTTTTAATATTGAGATTAAATTTTTGATAGTAAAATTTTCAAATTTTACTTTCGGTAAATTAATAAAGTTTTATTATGCTGGTAGCAGGTGATGAAACCTGTGATAAGCCTTACCAGTCTCTAAGCTTCAAGTACTTTCAAGTACTTTCTCTATCAACTCTATATTTTCTTCTTCCTTGTTTATAATAACCATTAATAACTAAGTGTAGTGGCAAGTAAGAAGTAAGAAATATTTAGCTTTTGCATTGTATTCGTGTTAACAATAACTATGTGCCTACCTTTTTAACCATATTCTATGTGATTGCCATTACATTAATTTGATATTATCTGGAGTCAGTTGAAGCAACATTATTAATTACAATGTACTATAATATTTGTTTTCTTCGTAACAGCTAATCCTGCTAAGTGCATCAGCAAATAAGATGTCCAAACTAAAAGAGCGGGCAAAGGAATACGCTGCATTGATCATGGAAGAATTAGACCCTGAAAATCTAGTACATTGAGGTAACTTATATTCTAGGTAGAAAACAATCTCATTTTCAGTGTTCTTGTTGCATAACCTTATCTTCTGAGGAATCTTCTACATTATTAAGATTGTATATAGATGTTTTAAATGATGAAGAGATGCCTAATTTTTATTAAAAAATTATATTTTATTTGCTAAATGTGCCTTTGTCAAAATTCTAACATGCCCTTGATTCAGTAATGGCAGTTGGAAGCAATGCTACTTGAAAGGGAAAACTATATGAACTACAGGAGACCTTTGAGTACAGCAAGTGTAGGCTGGAGCCAGAACTTAAATGCATACAAGGAAGGTGTGCTTTGTCGACTGTGGTTTAATCTCACACCAGTTACTAGTTACTAGAGGCGGTGACCTTTAGATTTCAGATGTTGATCTTTTTACATATCATTTTTGCATACTAGTATCAAGTTTTATTAATTTCAGATGTTTATTTGTCATCCTAGACTATAGACTAAGTAAATGTTTTTTGGAGTACGTGGAGTTGATGGTGAATTGTGTGTAAACCGAAGTAGTATTTGGTGGAGGGTTTGTGAAAACTGATTTGAAGTTTGGTGGTTTGAATTGTTTATTTTGTTGACTTGTATGAAAAATAAGTTTATGGCATGTTCAATTTACAAACAAATCATGTCAATTTTTTTGAGAAATATATTACATTTGGTACTTTAATATTAGAAACAAATTAGTATATAATATAATACAAATTATTATATAACTGTTATAGTAGGGAAAAAATGTTACAATGATTTGGTGACAACATGTGGGCCCAATATGTGGGGCCCATTTTTTTTTGAAAATTCTAAGTGCAAAGGTAACATGTATAGTGTGATACTATAGACATACTTTGATGTTACTTTTGAAGCCAATTGTAACACAAAATTCAAGGTTACAACAGGGCAAAAGAATGTTACCTTAGGGGTCAAAGGTAACTCGAAAAAAAGCAACTTAATTTTTATGTTACCTTAGGTCTTTTGCTGGCTGTGGTAACATTTTTTTGGGCCTATTGTAACATTTTTTTGCTGTTGCTATAGGCCATCTATGGTGTAGTGTTGGCTTATACAACTGATGACATCAATGAGATTCACATTGAATTTGCAAAATATTTCATGAAATGCCACGCGAGCTAGGTTGCAGTGTCGGGGTCTTTTTATTAAACTATATATGAACTTTGTTTCTGAATTATAATAGTTAATGAATCGTTTGTGAAATTCGGGTTGGTAGAATGATAGATTTTGTCTCAATCTATCGGTGGATTGAATGGGCTTTAGATTGGTTTCAAATCTATTTCTAGATTTAAGTATTTCGTACGATTGGTTAGTAGTTCTTTTGATGGATGGCTTTTGGGATTAACTAGTAGTTCTTTTGATGGATTTGATGGAAGGTTTTTGAGATATTTGTAGTTGGTATACTTTTAACGGATTGCTTAATAGTTCGGCTGATTTATTCTAGTGTTGCATCTTTTGGTTATTTATTATTGATTGTTGGAACAAATTGTTTGGTGTTGGAATTAGTTTTAAGTTTCCACAGGTGGTGGTTACAATTGGTTAATTTGATATGGAAATTTGTTTACAACAACAGATAATTGTGTTTTCATTCCAAAAATACCATTGTGCCAAAGTAATTGGACAACACTATAACAATGTTATAACTGTTGACTAAAGCTAGATTACCAACTTTGTACAATATGTTAACATACTAACCATTATGCCTAGCACATTCACATAACTGGAAAAGGTATTAAGCCATTGTCTCAAAGCCTTCTTTACAATATCTCAGGTACAAACTGATGTATGAGATAGATTTATGTAGGGTGTTCTAGAGAATACTAACCTCTATGGTTAGCCATTAGATTAATGTTAACTCTAGTTAAATTTTTGTGTAAAAATGTGGGACCCCATACCCATTTCACTTCTCTTATAATCAAATTTCAAAAAAAAAATTGTAGTATAACTATCATAAGTAGAGTGTAGATCGGGTAAAAGAGAGGAAGCAAGTGAGTGAAGTGTTAGCTATTGTGTTGGGTGGTGAAGTAGATTCTATAAGATCTTGATCATTCGTTCTTGTAAAGGTAATCCTAATCTCGTTGATTTCATTTTTGTTTGTTTTATTTATTTATTTTAGGTATTTATTTGTAGTAATTAAATCACTTGATTGTTGAGTTGTATTAATAATCCTAATCGATGCTATGTTAATTAAATATGTAATTAGGAACTCATGAATATGTAATTATCATGACTATTTTTTTTGTTAATTATTGGATCTTAGTATTTTGTTAACATGATTATTGGTAATTAGCAATTGATGAGAGAATTGGTACTTGGCTTTGGAGTTCGTCCAACAAAAAGAGGTCCAAACCAAGATCCATAAATACATATATGTGTATGTAGAATAATAAAAATAGAAGTAGTAATTGATTTAATTGGGGTTTGATTGAATTGGGTGAAAATATGAAGTTTAGGGTTTTTGATTATTGATTGTTAGATGGGAATTAAGGAGTAAACATTTGGGCGTGTGTTTGTGATGTGTTGGGGAGGGGGCGGAGCCACCACCAGAGGCGGTGGTGGTGGTGATCGACGAAGGCGAGAGAGGAGAGAGAGAAAGAGGGATGAGAAAGAGGACATAAAAAGAGGAGAGAAAGATGAGAGAAAGAGGAGAGAGTGAAAGAGAGAGGAGAGGCCGATAAAGAGATAGAGAAACAGTGAGAGGGAAAGACTCACCGGAGTTTGGCCGGAAAACCAACTCCGGGGTTGCGATTTCGAAATGGTTTGGATAATATTATAGATTGGGAAATATGGATTAAAATGAAGGAATAAAAATTGAATTCCGCCACACACTGGAAACCACCACGGGGCGGTAGCCGCCGCCGGTGCCTCCATGGCAATGGTGGTGGCGAGGAAGAAGAAGAAGAAGGGGGTAGTTTGGTAATTCAGTAAATTGATTAATTTTTTTAAAATTTTAAAAGAAGTGGGTATTATTGGATTAATAAGTAAAAGATAAATAATTAATAAGGATAACTTGTTGATTTAAAAATAGTGAATTAAATTATGAAAAACTGATATATGGGATTTAATAAAAAATTTAATAAGAGAAATTAAAAAGCGTATGTATACTTATATAGAAGAGAGAGCTAATACTATTGTGGTGAGATTGGAGTTGATCGAGTGAGGTTTCAAAGTTTGATCTTCAAAGAGAACGGTAAAATCACTAGTATGTAGTTTATGGTGATATTTCAACAAATTGGTGACTTTATAATGTTAATTAATTGTTTAAGTTTATAATCTTGTATTTTATTAGTTTGTGGTAAATATATTTTAATGAGATTTTGCTTGATAGTGTAAAAATTAATTATCGGTTAAAAAATAAAACTATTAATAATATGAGTACATAAAAAAATTGATAAGAGTAGGGAAGTAGATTGGGAGTGCCTAAAAAAATACCCAAATTGAAAAATATGAGTTGGGGTTTGTAATCATAAAAGTGGGGTTTTTTTACGTAATGTAATGGGAAGAGGTCGAAGATGATGCGGCGATCGGATTAAGGGGTCTTTGGTGTTTGGAAAATGGTCGAAACGGAAATAACGACCTCCGCCCGTCGCACACAATATAACGAAGTTGGGTGGCTGCGATGGATGGGTGAAACAAAGGGGAAAATATGGGGAAAATATTGGGTTCGATTTGAGGATCATTTTAATGGTTGTTTGCGGCTAAATGAGTGAGAGATGAGGGTGGTCGGAGAGGAAAAGTGAGTGGTGGTGGGAGAAAGAGGTTTGACGGGGTGAGATTAGAGGAAGAGAGGCCGAGAATTAAGGAAGTGAGGGTGGTCTCCGACGCTTTTTCTGGTCGGTGGTTCGCCGGAATGAATGGTTAGGGAGGAATGAGGTGACATAGAAGATGGTTGGGGAAGATGAGGGTATTGTGGTAATTTGAGAATTAATAAAAAAGTAGATATTGTCAAGGATTTAAAATAATGTAAAAGGTTATATTTTGGAATGTATTGGAACGGTATTTTGTTTTATTAAAATTGGTGTTGTTTGCATAATTTATGTATACATATTGTATTTAAAGGGTATTCTAGAATATATTACAATGTGACATAAGAGTGTTGGTGGGTTAATTTGAGATTTTTTAGTGAGTAGTAAATAGCGGAAAATCATATTAACTTTACGATAAATTAATTGCATTATTCGAAATTAGAGTAAAATTTAATTGCAAAGTGAATCAAAGATTTGGTATCGAAAAGGATAGATATTATTTAATAAAGCTACTTTATAAGCACAAATATAAATTAATAATTAGAATTAATTTTAAATCATTTAATATGGAAAATGATTAGTATACACTAAAGGAACATTATTAAATTTTATTAAAATATGAACAGAAATGTTTGTTCAATTTTTGTAATAAATTTTCAAAGTGTAATTATTGATCTAGTAGTCAATATTTATGAATTATTAAACTATTAAATAAAAATAGTATAATAATTCGTGGATTAATTATTTTGTACTGAAATATTGTGTGGATTATTATTTTTAGAATTTCTCCACCAGAGAAGTATTTAAGTAGGAAAATGTGAGATTTCTTCGGCAGTGAGCTAATAAACGGAAATATTGCAAGTTTTATCTCCTTTATTTCCTAATTTTGAAATTAGTAATTGTTGTGCATGATTTAATTTAAAATTTACAAGTTTATTATTTGAGCTTTATTCGCGATTATATTTAACTCGAAACACGTGTTCCCTCGTTCGAGACACCAGGTTAAAATGCCTTATTTTTATTGACCCAATAAATTTATTTCCTAACGTGACTATCCCTATTGTTCAGGAAATTTTTTTTATTTCCTATTGATGGACATAAATTTCTATGTTCATCTAATTTATTTCAAAGTCTTGAATCGATTTATTTTCTGGATCAATTTTTTAATTTCTATCAAGTTTTGAAATAATAATTTATCAATTCATTAAACCCTTCCAAGTCCCATGATTGATAAATCGATTACTTATTCTACCTTTATTTTTTCACATATATATATATACTGGTCAACGTGGGGTTTGACCTCCAATTTTTTATATATATATTTATATATTTATATATATGATTAAAGTTCTATGGAGGAGTCCTCGGAGTCCATCTATATTTTGTAAATAATATATTTTTTTTAAACATGTTATCTTGCAAACATGTTTCACAAATATCATTATTTCAATAAAATTATGCAAATCTGATACATTTACAAGTACAATATATTTGTTCTGCAACATGACCATTTATGTTCTACAAACTAAAAGTAATTTGTAAAATAATATATTTTGTAATGTTACACTTGTAAAATGTATACAATGTGCAAGATTTTCAAAAAATAGTGGACAACATATAACTTAACTTTCTCTATATATATATGTATATGAGTGATATAACCATTATTTATGATCAAAATTATTTTATTTTATTTGCAGTTTTAACAGTCAAGAATGGGTTTGACTAGTACGGCTTACTAGTGTTTAGTCAATTGATATTTTATTTTTTAATAAATATTTATCATTGATCCAACCGTATAGATATAAATATATATATGTATATATATATATAAATATATACATATATATATTAGTGGTATAACCAAAGTTTCACATCAAAATTATTTTATTTGTTTTGTCCTTTTAACATTCAAATATGAGCTTGATTAATACCATTGACTAGTGCTAAGTCCCATATTGATGTTTCAATTTTCATAAAAATATTTATGAATGTTTCGATTTTCATAAAAATATTTATAAATGATCCAACCGTATAGATGTCAAGATCTATATATAATAGTGATATGATAAAATTTTCAGAAAAAAATAAAATAAATTGGTTTCTATTTTAACAATCAACCAGTGGTGACAAGTACATTTCACTACTAGAGAAAAGTCAATAGACATCACCCTTTTAACATCAGTGGTAGAAAAACCGATGTAAAAATTATGTTTAACATCAGTTATTTTCAACCCGATGTTAAAGATAAGTTTTTACATAATATTTTTAAATAACGGATTACTAATAGTATTTTTTTCAAAAATTTAACCCTATGTTTCACATCGGTTTTGTTTTAACTGATGATAAACACTAACTTTCACATCAGTCGTTTAAGGACGGTTGTGAAAGTTTGGTATTCGCATCGGTCCTTAACTAACCGATGGCTATGTTAAAATTTCAAAAAATAAAAAAATAGAAGGCCGGGAATAATTCCTCCTCTTTTGCACTTTGCCAAATATTTCCCCGTTTCCCACATATTTCCCCATTTCTTTTTCTCTGTTTCCTCGCCGTTTTTATCTCTTCTCACCAGACATACATCTCTGTCTCTCTCCCCCCCTCTTCTCTCTATCTCATCCCTTAACATCACTCCCTATCTGTTTCCATCCATGTTACCATCAATCAAGCCTTAATCGAGCAATCGAGTTTTAATATGTTTTACATACAACCCTAATCGAGCAGAATCAAGCCCTAATCAAGCTGTAATCGAGTCAATCGAGTCAACCAATAGAGCCCTGATTTGTAAGTATTTATCATATTTATTTTTCTTTTTTCTTTTTGTTTTTTAATTGAGCCCTAATTTATAAGAATTTTTCAGATCTTGTTTCTCATCTCCGTGTATCCGCTTCTCATCTCCTTCTCAGATTTTGTAAGTCTTCGATTACACTTTTCGTTTAATTAATTTTTTCATGTATTTTTTGATTATATTTTTTGAATGTTTAAGCATGGTTGTATTACGATACATGAATGTATTTTACTAGTATGTATTTTGAAGGGGTTAAGGTTAAAATTATACTTCATCTTTTAAGGGGTGTAGTGCGACTTTGTGTATTTTACTCCTTTATGATATTGGAGATAAAGGTGAAAGATGGAAGTGGTCTAGGCTGGATGTGACACTTACACATTGGTGGAATGAAGCTTCACTTAGAGTTTCAAAAGCTCTTAGAGTGATTGCTACTGTTTTATACCAAGAAAGTTACTGTGAAATAATTTTACTAAAGCTTTGTGTTCTAATGATACATGTTTTCAGTGTGTCTTGTAGGGACGATTTAATTTCCAAGGGATTCAAACTATAGCTGTAAGGTACTTGGTGAATTAACATTTGAATGAATAGGATAACAATGTAGAACCTTTTTTTAATTCTATTACAGTTGCCCAAGTTTATTTAGCAGCCACATTTTTGTTGAAAATTTAATACATAGGATGCTATGTGGCGACCTATTTGTATTGAAGTGTTCAGTCCTGTAGGTTTATGAACCATTAAACTTTTCGATAAACCACAACTAGTTTATTTATTAATCACTTGCTCACTAATAATGTATCGAGCTTAATTAATTTGTGTTTACACGTCATGTACTTGGTGGACTTTTTCAATATGCGTGATAGTATCTTAAACTCTTATACACCACTTCTCTTGAGCAGAATATACTTGCATCACAATGCTAAATGCCTATAATTACATGTGTTAATTACATTAGATAACACATCGTTGAGGCCAACATCACCAACACCTGATCTCGTAAAAGAGGCAATACTAGCAATAACATGAGGAGCACCATTTCCCAATCGAAGTCGAGTAGTACCAGCTATAGTTGGAGAAAGATTAAGAATTTTTGACAGATTTTGGACGGAAGGACACAAGTACTCAGAAGCTGTATTAGCAAGTAAATAAAACAAAAAAACAAGCCAGAGGAGAAGAAGGGAATAGCCCAACACAAGGAACTACCCACAGCTGTAGTAAAAGATTTCAAGGCAGTTTATATAACCTTTGGGCTTGCATGATTTGTTTGATCTAATGTATACCAGAGCAACCATCATCTTGGACTAGGAGATTTGAAGATTGTGTGAGAACTGCACGTAGAGATGCACAAAAAGCCCGAGCCCGAAAATCTGGCCCGGCCCGATCCGGTCAAAGCCCGGTGAAGCACGGCCCGGTCAAAGCCCGACCCGGGCTTCGGGCCTCGACGGGCCCTATATTTTTAGGCAAGGTCCGGCCCGGTTAAAAGTCTGGGCTTCGGCCTGGCTCGACCCGATTAAAAACCCGAAAAAGTCCGATTATAATCTGATTATTCTAATATATTTTCTTATATATTTATAAATTTACATTTACTATAAATATAAATAATACTTTAAACACATATATATTTACATATTTGTGATTAATAATATTATTTTTATACTTTGTTGCATAAATAATGACAGAAGATATAATAAGTACACTATATATATTTAGATATCATTGTTATCATAACAATGATAAACATATTGTTCTATAAACATGTTCATTTTTTTTCGAACTTAAATGTTTTCATAAAATATTCCATGTAAATTAATACATTTTTACTATGATCTATGTGCAATCTGCATGTGATGTTTAATTGGAAAAAGCATATAAGTTGGTAGTTAAATAAGAGGACAATAAGAAAATGAAGTATGTATTAGGGAAGAGGGGAAGTTTCATGGTATTGATGAGAGAAAAAATTAAAGTGCTAAAGTTAGGATTTAAAGCAGTCCATGGATTATGGAAAATAACTTAGTGTCCTTTGGGGAAGTATTAATTTTGATAGTATGTCAAATCTCAATCATGTTCATAGAATTATTGTACAATGAGACAAAGTAGATGAGGGAGGTGCAAAGGATTTAAAGGTGGCGTCAAAATCCAACTTGTATTTTTTGGCATTTGGCATTTTTAATTGCACTGAGACCTGGAGGTGTATTTTGTAGTATGGCAGAAAGTATGTGGTTGCATTAAGTCCTTGTTATATTAGCTAGCTTTTCTTTTTAACATGTACTAGTCAACTCTTTTTTATGAGTTCCTCTGTTAATAAGCAGCATCTATAGGTTTATCGTTTGATACAAATCAGAATATTTATTTCTTCATGGTTTTATTATTAAATATGACTTCTTTACGGCAGTGCAGTGGTGTAATTGGATTTTTGATCTGTTCAACTGAAGGCACACCTGTGGATTTTAGGAACCCTGCAAACCCCTACTACTAGTTCATATATTCCAGCAAGTTATTTTGCCTTGTGCATTATTCTTCAGTGGGAATATTTTAAATAGTAAACTATGCAGGGGCAGGACATTACTTTGAAACAGTTCTTTTAATCTTTTCCCGTTACTTTAGTCATCATAAATATCCAAATACACGTTGAAACATTAGTCTGTAGCTTGCTACTGCCCCTCCAAATTTTGCTCTGAAATGTCTAGTTTCAACATTCCTAGATGTCATGATTTGCAATACTAAAGGGGTGTTGGATTAATGTTTGCTATAAGTTTTATGCCTATGGGAGCTGTTACTTTGTGCCATATTTACCAGATTCAAAAACTCAGGTGTTAAACTTATTTTTAGTTGAACTAGTGGATATCCTATCCGGTGATGATATTCAGGTCCACACTTAAGCTTCCTCATAGTCACTGTGTTGTGTAAGTGCATATTCGGGTTAAAAGTTCTTTCTAATCTCCTCTACGAAGCATTTTATTTAAGCGTTTTGGGCTAGCAAAGCTGCTGCACTAGGAAGAACTTGCTTCTTCGGGATCTACTTTAAAATCTACTTTAGACAACCCATTTAGACTAATAGTAACTCTTCATAACAGCTTTCATAATTTTTTTAATCAGTATATTATTCTTTTATCTCAATACATACATGACTATTTTACTAAATTTGGCAGGATGAAGCCAATGTAAGATCAACACATGATGGTGGATTAAGGAAATCATGAGTAAATGGTGCCCTATTTCGGTATATACTAGCTGCAATAGGTTTGATAATTTAGTAGTTTTGGAAAATCATGTTTTTGATTTTCTTGCTGTATACTAAAATTCTTTGGATTGTTTTGGTAATGATAAATAATGTATTTGGATTTGTTTTGTAATGATAATTAGCGTTTTAGGTATTTAAATATGATAACATGTGTTGGTTTTTGGTTTTAGCATTTTTTTGTATGTATATTGTTAGACCATGTAAATATTTAACATTAGTGTATATAATGTCCAAAATATCTATTTACATTATAAACTTTTTTAAAAAAATAGATATAAAAAGTTCAATCTCTACACCCACGAACACATCAATTTTAAATTAATCAAACATCAGTTTATAGCTTATGTCTATAATGAGACATCGTCTAAAATTGATGTCTATGTACATATTACACAACAGTGTTTTCAAGCAGCTGATATGTGGGCTGACTTTTGACAACAGTTTTCAACCGATGTGAAAAAGAAAATACATTTCTCTTCCTACGCCATAAGTGCACATAGGCAACCCCTACTATACAAGTGTTGCATTATGCGTCTTTTGCAACAGTAAAAGCGTACAATGACAACAACAGTTAGTTTTGGATAAAATGAAACCACATCACCACTGTGTCCTACGTGGCAAGTGACACGTCATATTTTCACATCAGCAGTGGGCCTACTTTGACACATCAGCAAGGGGTCCCACATTTGCCAAATCAGCAGTGGCCCCACTTTTGCCACGTCAAGAGTGGTCCCACAATATGTAATGCAACACTGATTTTAGTCATTTGCAACACCATTTTTATTCATATGTAACATCATTTTTAGTCTTATGCAACACCATATAGAGTCAAATGCAACACTTAAAAAATTAAAAAATTGACATAGTTATTCTGCTTTCACATTATTCCTGCCAAACAAGGCATCCGACAATCAATACAACAAGCATCGAATGAAATTTAAAACTTACTAAAATATGAAAGTACCAAATTCTAACTTCAAAAGAACAAATGAGCATTTTTTTTTCTTTTCTTTTCTAATAATGTCACCTACTCATTTCAACTCTAGCCTTTCAACTCATTTTGACGTTGTAAAGCAGATAGTGTTTGTTTCCAGCCAGGTAGAGAACTGCTAGTCGATGTGATCCAGAGACAAAAATGCTTGTATTTGAGATGGCTTTAAACATCATTGGGAAAGGCATCCATGTAGATTTATGGTTCATTGTTGAGTTCGAACCAATATCTTTAGCAATTCCTGAAAGCAACCATTTTAGTAGACAATAATCAGATAGTCGAGTGAATACTGTCAAACAAAACAAAAATTTATAAGAAAAACCATGCTCCAGCTTAGGGCATTATAGGAAAACCTATACTGAGATAACATTGCACCTTATTCTGGTACAAATTAAATAAATAGTATGCATGGACATACATTTAATTGTAGGATCGAGACAAGCAACCAAAAAAATAAAATACTGACATGTTAGTCTTCTATCCAAAAAATTACTTTGCACATAATTTCAGCACATAATCTAAGACAACCATGCTCCTCTTTCACAGTCATTATTGAGATTATCCATATTCTTTCCGGAGACATAAAATGGGACTTTCTCTGGCTTTTGAATTCGGATCCTTCCTAAGTCATCCTTAATAGCCCAAAAGAGATTAGGAGATATATAAGAAAAACTGAAACATTTCATTAAAGAAAGGATGAGATAAGACCACAAGAAACACAACAAACTATTATCATGTCACAGCTGGTTAGAAGGTATCAAATTTAACTCTCTTAAATATTCACATATCACTTTTTTACATAGATAATAGAATAAATATATGTTTCACCTTTCGGATTCCATATTTTACTATTATAAAAGTTGACTTGAAATTTGGCTTTTAGTTCTAAAAACTGAAAAGTAAAGCTGAGAAGATTTTTGAAAAGAAGATTAACATAAGTAATTTTAAAGATTTCAGACAGGAACAGAGGATAGCAAAGAACTAGATAAAAGTGGTAAGAGTATTCAAAGAGAATATAGCAAGATACATATATTACATTTCGAGCCAACTCTTAGCCAATATTTATATAAACCAACTTTGTGAATTATTTTTGAACATCCCTGTACAAGCTAGCTCTTTAGCACATTGCCACCATGATACACATTGCCCAACTACTTTAATTAGAAATTTCTCCTGAAAACTAAAACTCATCTCTACAATTGCTACTGCTAAACTACTTCTGAAAAAGAGCTTCAGAATGCTAACTTATAAAGCAGAAGTTGTTAATAGATAGAGTATAGACCATACACAAAGTGATGAAGCAGAAGATCGAGACAGTGTAGACTATAGAAAGAAGAGGAATCCAATGAAACAAAGTCTAATAGTGCCAATTTCTCAAAGAGGAACTCAAATTTAGTCAGCAGGTCCCGGAGTTCGATATTAGATGAAGACGCATATGTATATGTATAAAAAGTCAGAAAAACATAATTGAATTGAACTTGAAAATGTTACACTAAACAAAATGATTAATTCCGTAATAAAAGATTCATAATTCACTAAATAAAGTTCAGCATGTAATCTTACTCCAGCAGATAGCAGGAACATCAAAAGATCTACTTGCGGTTCGGTGGGCGCCTGTGGGCAGCAGAGACCCTAGATCCCCACTCGAGCAGCTCTTTGCTTGTATCATCTTCGTGACAAATCACTTCAATGAAGCAAAGACAATCTTTTTTTCCCATTGTTGTCTCTATTGCTTCAACAAGATCTTCCTCACAGCGGACCTGAACAATTCAAGAAATGCCAGTGTCAACAATACTTTTTTTTAAAAATAAGCTTCACTGTTATAACTTGTAAGTAAATGATACATTATGTATTAGATTTTCTCGACTGAACTTAGTCGTCCAATATTTGCCTTCACCATTGTGAATCGCATCAACCAGTGTAGTGTAGTTCCAGTTCTTGATTACATTGTGCGGTTCATCATGGATCTCAACTTCAATGGTATAACCACCGTTATCAGAAAAATGATTTGATTCTGACCACATCGCAACATTGTCGACACATCTTGAGCAGTAACCTGCAAGGGATATTGAATTTGTTAATGTGAAATAAAGAAGGAATGATTCTGGTAAAAATGGTGGGATTTCCAACAGTTAACACCATATATAGTCCATTATTGGAAAAATACAGATAACTTGTGATGAGATACCTGAAAGCTTTCATCACCAATACAAGCAATTATTCGCTTATCCTAAGCAGCCTGTGCATACCCTAGAGTTGCTCCAACTGACCACCCAATGGATCCATACTGCATTTGGAACTCATACCTATATTATTGCACTTACATTAATACATGCAAACACATTATATACCTTATGAAATTATATTGAAAGGGATGCTCACCCGCATCCTTTTGGAAATTTCATCTTCTGGAAATTGAACAAAGAATCCCTTATCTCATTAATTATATTGAAAGTCATGCAGAATTTGTTTAATTTTCTTGTTGCAGACTATCTCTTTACCAGGAGCCCTTTGTTAACAGACAACCATCATTAATGAGTCATTCATGCTTGTTTCATCATTTGCACATGACGTATTTCCACCTGAGGTTGATACATCAGTGTCCCTAAGTTGAGAGGGATATAGACCTTCTTGGTATGAATTGCTCCTAACTACCGCTTCTTCCAACATCAGATGTTCACTAGAACTTTGGGTTGTAATTCCAGGACACCGAATTCTTCAAAAAATCACACCAAAAACACAAAACGCACTATCCGGAAACTCCATACACCCTCCACTATGTTGCAATAAAAATGAAAATTTTGTAGATAATGCAACGCTTTTCATGCAACGCTAGATAAAAACCGTTGCCTATGCGCAATTATGGTGTAGTGTCTACACCCACGAAGACATCGGTTTTGAACAAAATAGACATTAGTGAACTGATGTCTATTGACCTTTTTCTAGTAGTCAATTTAACCGGTATTTAGTTCCATATTGATGTTTCAACTTTTTTTAAAAAAATATTTATGAATGATTCAACCATAAAGATGTTACCATCTATAAATTTTAGTGATATGACAAAATTTTACTAAGAGCGTATGGTGAAATTTAGAATTAAGTTTAGTTAGACTTTATTTGTTAAAGTAATCAAGTTCAAATGATTAAAATTCTT
The DNA here is from genome assembly GCF_009905375.1 of Apium graveolens. Lineage (NCBI taxonomy): Eukaryota > Viridiplantae > Streptophyta > Magnoliopsida > Apiales > Apiaceae > Apium > Apium graveolens. The sequence continues at coordinate 200,968,910 of NC_133653.1, forward strand.
GAAATTTTGGGTTTAACATTTTGTTTGAAACCATTTTAACATATGTACAGTTGGATCATTTTATCTATTCTGAATAAGTGGACCGTTCACTACACCATAGATTGCTTTAAGCAACCCCATAACTGTGTCGCTATATATAGGACCAAAAAAACATTGCTAAAGACCTGAAAAGGGCTAGGGCAACAATAAAGCTATGTTGACTCGTAGCTAGTTAGTATAGATATCTATAGCAACATAAAAACTACTCTATTGCAACATACCAATCTCTATTACAATAGATCTCAATAATAATATATTTTAGACTATATAGTAACATACTTAGTGGGTTACAAAAGATCTTAAAATTTCTTTCAGAATTGTGGGGCTCATAGGGGGCCCACATGCGGGGCCTATCTGTAGGTCCCATATGGGGGACCTATATGTGGGGCTTCATATGGACTTAGTTATTTACCTATGGAAATACACCTGTAGCAACATCTTTTATCTTACAAAAGGTTAATTATTTACAACAGATTTAGTACCTACTGTAATATAGTTCCAGCCTAAAAAATAATTGAAATACACATCTTGAATATTGCATTTTCCGAAATAAATACCAAGCAATTCCAAGGAATATTCATTCATACAACCAGTCATAGACATTAAATTCACTAGTACAAAATCAAACTTTTATGTCGCCTAATTTACGATACACAAAGAAGAATCTGACATATATAGACTTCATACATCGGGTTTTTTAAAAAGGCGACATATATTAACCTTCTGAAAGTACCATTTATGTCGGTTCAGTAAATAACCAATGTATAAGGGTGACATACACGTCATTTCTAAATTGGTCGATGTATAAAACTCATTTTACGTCAGGACTGGTTCACCATCGTATAAGATCATTACAAATTACTCAGCATATACATCAATTTTTAGCACTTGATACTATATGTGATTGTATATAAGTTGGTTGTCTCTAATCCGACATAAATAAATTTTTTAATTATTAAAAAAATAGTCTAATCGAAACTTAATAGTGGTCGGGCCAATTTTAGTTTAGTTCTTCCCAAAATCAAACTATGTCCATTATAACATCGCTCGATGGAAACATTGGGTCCCGGAAACCATCACACACTCATTCATCTATCCGAGCAATTTCCTAACTTATATTTCTGGTATGAAGTATGTCAATACTAACGATTGAATATGTATACATAAATAGCCATGTAACAGATTTTTTCTTGTTATTTCCCATCACTTCTACCTAATTGGGTTTGTTAACTTCTTCGATCCTAGACCGTTGCATTCGTTGTTGGTAATCTCCCTCCCCCCTCTCTCTCACACTCTCTCTCCCTTCTTTCCTCTTTCCTGCTCCATATTCTCTTTCTTTACCTTCCCATTCCCGTCCCTTGTTTTCCCCGAATCTAATTATGTTACAAAAAATATATTTAGGTGTTGATTAAAATTTGATATGTAATCTTTATTAATTTGACACACCATTTTTATATTTATTATGAAACATAATCAGAGTAGAATTACTAATTATATTGGTTATTCTCTGGTCAATAGTGTGTCTGCTGCTGCAAATTCGGTTGCAAAGAATGTCAATCGTGTAAATATATGGCACACATTCGGTTTATGGGATTCTTTCTTTCGAGCATCTTTAACGTAATAATTTTCCGCCGTGTTAGTGATGAATTCACGTGATTGTGTAATGATTATTTTTTCGTATGTTTGAGTGTTCTGTTTCAATGTTAACTACTAGCATATTCGATGATATGAAATAAAGTATAATAAGGTATTTTTTTAATATATTAACCAGTGGATCGATTAATGTACTTCTCTGCTCTTTTTGTATCTAGATATTTAGTTAACAATTTTTTTTGAATTTAACCATCTTTTTTGAAAGATTTAAATTACAAAAAAGAAAAATATATGGGTTGCATATATATTGCACATATATGGGTTCGACTTGTTGGGGCTTTTTAGTTTATATGCTATAATTTGCTCATCTTTTACATATACAATAACTTTAAATAAAAGTTCATTTGGAAACTAAAGTGAAAGTTCTGCTCAAACAACATGTGTGGTACTTATTGTCATATATTTATAATGACTGAATGATATGAAATCTAAGAAAACCAAAAACACAGTTTGCCAGAAAAACATATTTTCTTATTTCTGCAAATTGAGGCAATATAAAGAAATACAAGGAAACTACGAAACTGATAATGCTAAAAAACAGGACACGATCACCCTCCCTACAACCTACACTAACTCAACTGCCTTGACTCAATTAAAACTCCGAAAATAACGGACCTGAAAACAAAACACTACACAAAATAGACGTTGACAACTCATTATTTGAAAATAACATATAACCAAAGTTTAAGATGTACACTACTCATATGCTCCAGAATAATGTCTCCTCTCTCAATACATTCCCCTATGAAGTGATACCTAATATGTATGTTTTCTCCTTCTATGAAATACATAATTCTTTGCCAAATCAATAGATGATTTATTATCGATAAACAATACAACTGGTCCAATGTAGTATGATGTTATCTGACTTAAAATATTACGAATCCATATAGCCTGGAAAGCTGTTGCAGTTGCGGCCATAAACTCCACCTCACAAGACGATAAAGTAACAAACCTTTGTTTCTGGGACATCGAGATGGTGAACTTCCAATTCGTTCTTAGCAGCCAAAGCTAATAGAAAATGAACCATTTCAGGCCTTGTCACAGGAGCAAAGACTTCGTCAAAATCAACTACACGCTCTTGAATATAACCTTTGGGTACTAATCTCGCTTTATGCTTCACAATCTTCCCTCAACATCCTTTTTTAACTTGAATATCCATTTCAGGCCTCTAACTTTTGTGGCGCCCTCAAAGCGGGTCAGAAGTTTGGGGTCCACACACACACACGCCTTAGTTATAACCTGCTTATAGTAATAATATAGATAACAATAATATGCGGTGACCCTATTTACCAACTACCACGGATCGCAATAGGTTGAAGTATGCACACAAGCCACACATCTACTTATATTACATACTGTTCAAATCCCAACTATTCCAAACTCAAAACTGAGTATTAAACATTATTACAAACTTTTACAGACTTAATTATCCCAAAAGAAACCTACTAGCTTAGCTCGATCAACCTTAACCCCTAGCTCTCGTGCTGGACTGGGGATCCGCGGTACCAACTGGTTCCTTCTTAACTGGAAAAGAACAGAAATAATATCGCACAAATGAGCTAACTAGCTCACGCAAGTCACAATGACAAAACTGATAATAATGATCACCAAGTGACATGTTTATGATATCAAGTGAACAATGGATTATATTTAGAATTGGATATTAATTTTTCAGGTTAAAAAACCAAGGTTAGGCTGCTGATCAGTCACGCACTAACCCCGAGCAAAGCACACAGCACTGCTCTAACTACTGGATCCAAGGCACACATTGGCCTAACTTGACCATTATATGGTCTGACCACGAATCTGGTCCACAATTTTATAAAAACAATCCAATGCTAACATAATAACAGAATAAGCAATAATAATTAATAACCAGAATCATTAACAACAATGAGTGTTTAACAATGAAAGGGTTTCAATCCTTATAAGGATCAATAAGGTAATTTCAAAGTTTGGATGCTGGGTAATGAAAGAATTGGATAACAAAGGAATCAATATTTCAGGGTTTCAAGGATTTGGTCTTTCAAAGCATAAAACAAAGATTTGATTGTGTAAGCAATCTGGTTCAGTGTTTAATATTTAGTTTGTATGTATTTGTGGAGTAGGATCGTATACTTGAGGTTCATGTTTGGGTATACAACAATCAATGATCTAGAAAGAATCAGGTTATGGCTTAAGATCAATAACTGGAATCAAGGTTTAGGGTACAGTACTTCAAAGCACTTGCAATATCAACAAGACTGTCAAGTACTACAATATCTCAGAAAGTTCAGAACACTTGCGGTATTAGCTTACTACACTGCACTCGCTTCCAATCACAATCGGCTTACTCCTCAACTACCTGTTTCCCTTTCCTACGCCTTGCCTCTTCTGCTCACATATCATAAACATCTATCAATAATCGACTCATAGAGTTCTTTTCAACACATACTTCTATCTACCCTTCGTTTTACCCAAATCCGATGAACGGATTGAAAGTTATGCAATAATCAAGTAAACACCGAATATAAGACCGATAGTCAATCAACAACTCACATATAGCACATAATACATCACATAATCAATGATATATTATTTATAAACAAGTCTCGGGTCATAAATAGGTTTTCTGATATTTAAAATGATTTTTAAAACATTTTTTGGAATTAAAACGGTCGTTGGATCAATTTCGGGTTAATAAAGGGTTCGGTAGGCCAATTCTGGCTCCGAAACAATTTTATACTAATTATCGAGCTTTGGAAATAATTTAGATAATATTTTAAAGCTTGAAACTATTTTTCGGAATTTTTAAATCATTTTTAAATATTAAATCTAATTAAATAATTGATTAAAATCAATTAATAATTAATTAAATCAATAATCAATTAATTTTCGAATTAATTGAACAATTAATTAATTAAAAATTAACTGAAATTAATTAACTAATTAATTTAGATTATTTTTGAATTAAAATTAATTTTCGGAATTAAAATAATAATTTTCAGAATTTTCAGAAATTAAAAATGAATTTTTATAATAAAAATAAATAGGAAATATGATTTTTAAACATTTTATAAACATGAATCCTATTTTTGAAAACTTTGCAAACTACAGGGACTAAACTTCACCATCTTCAAAAATACAGGGACTAAACTGTAATTTTGCAGTTTCAGTCGTCGGAAAATCGGGGGTGGCCGGAGAACTCACCTCCGGCATCCTCCCGCCACCATCACCTCCAGAATTAAACTGCACAATACCAGGAACCTATATCTGCAATCAAAATTCATCAATAACCCCAGACTTGGCCGGAATTTGATCAAGAAACTCGTCGGTTTCCGGCGGGTTCGACGTAAACTTCAAAACACAACTCCCTTCTCTAAGACCACGTTGATTCATGAAACTTGTACGACTAGATTGCAAATTTCACAGAGAATACAATACACTATACCACAACATCAATCTATTTCACAATAAGAAACCCCCAAATTTCAATTAAGAACATTCATACGGGTTATAAACCCTAATTTTAAAATTCGAAAATCAAACTCAAATTTGAACATGTTATTCAAGTCCAAATCAGACGTATAATATATCAAAATCATCAGGAAAACAAGCTCTACAACATGCAATCATCAAAACATACAAACAATCATCCGAACAAAATTCATATTTTTAATAAATTTAATTCAAAAATAAATAAATTTCCAGAAAATAAACCTTTAATTCTGCAGTGAAACAAAGCTCAGAATCTGATAGAACACTTCAAATCCTTCGTTTTGGTTACTCAAGCTTTGAAAACAGAGATTGGTAACACCTTCGTTTTGATGTTTGATTCTTAGAACAGTTTATGTAATTAGGGTTTTCTCTGAAAATTATAGAATTAACTAACTGCAAATGGTTTTGATACGAAATAAAATGGAAAAAGGCTATTTATATTTACGGAATATTAGTATCCCGTTGGATCATTCCTGATATAAAACGTATGTTTATTTGTAAAAACTGATCCAAACTGTATCGGTTTTCGGGATAATTATCCAATATCAGTACAATTTGTACTGCGGTCTTGGTCTCAGCGCCTGGTTACACATATTACGAAGTGATAATTGTGATAGTTTAATAAAAAGCTCCCGTTTATCGAAATACGGGTTTTATTGATTTACCGAAACGAATATTGTATCGAAAATGTTGCGCCGGGACCCGCGCAGGAAAAACCGTACGCCGGATCGAAAAGGTCGAAACATGGAATATGCTGACTTGTTACTTTCAATGACACTTTCACTAAAATTAGTTTTAACACTTCATGATTCCCTTCCTTTTACCTCAGCCATACCCTCAATTATAAACATGGAAGCTTCACTAACATCATTTGTCTCCCAAGACCACGAATTATTTTCCTTAAATATAATATCTCGGCTCAAAAAACCTTGTTACTACTGGGATCATAAAGGCAATAAGCCTTAGTTCCCAGTTCTTTGCCCAAATTCACCACCGATTTACTCCTGTCATCCAGTTTGCTCATTTTCTGACTTGGAATTCTCATGTAAGAAATAGACCCAAAGACCCTGATATATCCAACTTGTAGCTTTTTCTCATTCCATGCCTCATATGGAGTTATTCCTGACAGAGCTCTCATTGGAAGCTTGTTCAGCAAATACACGGAGTGTCTAACAACTTCACCCCACATAAAAGAATGGAGTTTCATCTCTTTTAAACAAATCTTGGCCATCTCCACAACAGTCTGATTTCGACGTTCCATAACACCATTCTGCTGTGGCGTATATGGTGCAGTGTAATGTCGTGTTAATCCATCCTTTTCATAAAACTTTTTAAATTCGTTAGACCCGAATTCACAACCCCAATCAGTTATCACGACTCTAACCTTTCTTTCTGGACCTGTTTCAACCAAAGCATAAAAGATTTTGAAAGCCTCCAATGCTTCATCTTTGTTTTTTAAAAAATATACCCACATATCGACTAAAATCAT